>NW_028246499.1:0-476000 GCF_964263255.1 Lissotriton vulgaris
ACATCCAACAGTCATTTAGAGTCAAAAGATTAAATGTTAAAATTTCATCATTATAGACCATTTTGGGAACGTTCGGCTTGTCCGGAGTCATCGTTTTTCATCCGAAAATTGATTTTTGGGACTGTACCAAAAATGATTCAAAATGTCAATTGGATCGTGCCTCATGTTGAATAACCACTTTTTAAACCCTCACAGTGACCAAAATTGCCATTTTTACAGAGTTATCCTTACTCAAAAGCTTCAATTTTGACACGTTTCAGGCACAGAAATGACTTTAAACACACTTATTTTAGTTGAAAAAGTCATAATTCGCATCCAACAGTCATTTAGAGTCAAAAGTTTAAATGTTAAAATTTCATCATTATAGACCATTTTGGGAACGTTCGGCATGTCCGGAGTCATCGTTTTTCATCCGAAAATTGATTTTTTGGACTGTACCAAAAATGCTTCAAAATGTCAATTGGATCGTGCCTCATGTTGAATAACCACTTTTTAAACACTCACGTTGACCAAAATTGCCATTTTTACAGAGTTTTCCTTACTCAAAAGCTTCAATTTTGACCCGTTTCAGGCACAGAAATGACTTTAAACACACTTATTTTAGTTGAAAAAGTCATAATTCACATCCAACAGTCATTTAGAGTCAAAAGATTAAATGTTAAAATTTCATCATTATAGACCATTTTGGGAACGTTCGACATGTCCGGAGTCATCGTTTTTCATCCGAAAATTGATTTTTGGGACTGTACCAAAAATGATTCAAAATGTCAATTGGATCATGCCTCATGTTGAATAACCACTTTTTAAACCCTCACAGTGACCAAAATTGCCATTTTTACAGAGTTTTGCTTACTCAAAAGCTTCAATTTTGACCCGTTTCAGGCACAGAAATGACTTTAAACACACTTATTTTAGTTGAAAAAGTCATAATGCACATCCAACAGTCATTTAGAGTCAAAAGATTAAATGTTAAAATTTCATCATTATAGACCATTTTGGGAACGTTCGACATGTCCGGAGTCATCGTTTTTCATCCGAAAATTGATTTTTGGGACTGTACCAAAAATGTTTCAAAATGTCAATTGGATCGTGCCTCATGTTGAATAACCACTTTTAAACCCTCACAGTGACCAAAAGTGCCATTTTTACAGAGTTTTGCTTACTCAAAAGTTTCAATTTTGACCCGTTTCAGGCACAGAAATGACTTTAACACACTAATTTTAGTTGAAAAAGTCATAATTCACATCCAACAGTCATTTAGAGTCAAAAGATTAAATGTTAAAATTTCATCATTATAGACCATTTTGGGAACGTTCGGCATGTCCGGAGTCATCGTTTTTCATCCGAAAATTGATTTTTTGGACTGTACCAAAAATGATTCAAAATGTCAATTGGATCGTGCCTCATGTTGAATAACCACTTTTTAAACCCTCACAGTGACCAAAATTGCCATTTTTACAGAGTTATCCTTACTCAAAAGCTTCAATTTTGACACGTTTCAGGCACAGAAATGACTTTAAACACACTTATTTTAGTTGAAAAAGTCATAATTCGCATCCAACAGTCATTTAGAGTCAAAAGTTTAAATGTTAAAATTTCATCATTGTCGACCATTTTGGGAACGTTCGGCATGTCCGGAGTCATCGTTTTTCATCCGAAAATTGATTTTTTAGACTGTACCAAAAATGCTTCAAAATGTCAATTGGATCGTGCCTCATGTTGAATAACCACTTTTTAAACACTCACGTTGACCAAAATTGCCATTTTTACAGAGTTTTCCTTACTCAAAAGCTTCAATTTTGACCCGTTTCAGGCACAGAAATGACTTTAAACACACTTATTTTAGTTGAAAAAGTCATAATGCACATCCAACAGTCATTTAGAGTCAAAAGATTAAATGTTAAAATTTCATCATTATAGACCATTTTGGGAACGTTAGACATGTCCGGAGTCATCGTTTTTCATCCGAAAATTGATTTTTGGGACTGTACCAAAAATGATTCAAAATGTCAATTGGATCGTGCCTCATGTTGAATAACCACTTTTTAAACCCTCACAGTGACCAAAAGTGCCATTTTTACAGAGTTTTGCTTACTCAAAAGCTTCAATTTTGACCCGTTTCAGGCACAGAAATGACTTTAAACACACTTATTTTAGTTGAAAAAGTCGTAATTCACATCCAACAGTCATTTAGAGTCAAAAGATTAAATGTTAAAATTTCATCATTATAGACCATTTTGGGAACGTTCGACATGTCCAGAGTCATCGTTTTTCATCCGAAAATCGATTTTTTGGACTGTACCAAAAATGATTCAAAATGTCAATTGGATCGTGCCTCATGTTGAATAACCACTTTTTAAACCCTCACAGTGACCAAAATTGCCATATTTACATTGTTTTCCTTACTCAAAAGCTTCAATTTTGACACGTTTCAGGCACAGAAATGACTTTAAACACACTTATTTTAGTTGAAAAAGTCATAATTCGCATCCAACAGTCATTTAGAGTCAAAAGATTAAATGTTAAAATGTCATCATTATAGACCATTTTGGGAACGTTCGACATGTCCGGATTCATCGTTTTTCATCCGAAAATCGATTTTTTGGACTGTACCAAAAATGATTCAAAATGTCAATTGGATCATGCCTCATGTTGAATAACCACTTTTTAAACCCTCACAGTGACCAAAATTGCCATTTTTACAGAGTTTTGCTTACTCAAAAGCTTCAATTTTGACCCGTTTCAGGCACAGAAATGACTTTAAACACACTTATTTTAGTTGAAAAAGTCATAATTCACATCCAACAGTCATTTAGAGTCAAAAGATTAAATGTTAAAATTTCATCATTATAGACCATTTTGGGAACGTTCGACATGTCCGGAGTCATCGTTTTTCATCCGAAAATTGATTTTTGGGACTGTACCAAAAATGATTCAAAATGTCAATTGGATCGTGCCTCATGTTGAATAACCACTTTTTAAACCCTCACAGTGACCAAAAGTGCCATTTTTACAGAGTTTTGCTTACTCAAAAGCTTCAATTTTGACCCGTTTCAGGCACAGAAATGACTTTAAACACACTTATTTTAGTTGAAAAAGTCATAATTCACATCCAACAGTCATTTAGAGTCAAAAGATTAAATGTTAAAATGTCATCATTATAGACCATTTTGGGAACGTTCGACATGTCCGGAGTCATCGTTTTTCATCCGAAAATCGATTTTTTGGACTGTACCAAAAATGATTCAAAATGTCAATTGGATCATGCCTCATGTTGAATAACCACTTTTTAAACCCTCACAGTGACCAAAATTGTCATTTTTACAGAGTTTTGCTTACTCAAAAGCTTCAACTTTGACCCGTTTCAGGCACAGAAATGACTTTAAACACACTTATTTTAGTTGAAAAAGTCATAATTCACATCCAACAGTCATTTAGAGTCAAAAGATTAAATGTTAAAATTTCATCATTATAGACCATTTTGGGAACGTTCGACATGTCCGGAGTCATCGTTTTTCATCCGAAAATTGATTTTTGGGACTGTACCAAAAATGATTCAAAATGTCAATTGGATCGTGCCTCATGTTGAATAACCACTTTTTAAACCCTCACAGTGACCAAAAGTGCCATTTTTACAGAGTTTTGCTTACTCAAAAGCTTCAATTTTGACCCGTTTCAGGCACAGAAATGACTTTAAACACACTTATTTTAGTTGAAAAAGTCATAATTCACATCCAACAGTCATTTAGAGTCAAAAGATTAAATGTTAAAATTTCATCATTATAGACCATTTTGGGAACGTTCGACATGTCCGGAGTCATCGTTTTTCATCCGAAAATCGATTTTTTTTGACTGTACCAAAAATGATTCAAAATGTCAATTGGATCATGCCTCATGTTGAATAACCACTTTTTAAACCCTCACAGTGACCAAAATTGCCATTTTTACAGAGTTTTGCTTACTCAAAAGCTTCAATTTTGACCCGTTTCAGGCACAGAAATGACTTTAAACACACTTATTTTAGTTGAAAAAGTCATAATGCACATCCAACAGTCATATAGAGTCAAAAGATTAAATGTTAAAATGTTATCATTATAGACCATTTTGGGAACGTTCGACATGTCCGGAGTCATCGTTTTTCATCCGAAAATTGATTTTTGAGACTGTACCAAAAATGATTCAAAATGTCAATTGGATCGTGCCTCATGTTGAATAACCACTTTTTAAACACTCACAGTGACCAAAAGTGCCATTTTTACAGAGTTTTGCTTACTCAAAAGCTTCAATTTTGACCCGTTTCAGGCACAGAAATGACTTTAAACACACTTATTTTTGTTGAAAAAGTCATAATTCACATCCAACAGTCATTTAGAGTCAAAAGATTAAATGTTAAAATTTCATCATTATAGACCATTTTGGGAACGTTCGGCATGTCCGGAGTCATCGTTTTTCATCCGAAAATCGATTTTTTGGACTGTACCAAAAATGATTCAAAATGTCAATTGGATCGTGCCTCATGTTGAATAACCACTTTTTAAACCCTCACAGTGACCAAAATGGCCATTTTTACAGAGTTTTGCTTACTCAAAAGCTTCAATTTTGACCCGTTTCAGTCACAGAAATGACTTTAAACACACTTATTTTAGTTGAAAAAGTCATAATTCACATCCAACAGTCATTTAGAGTCAAAAGATTAAATGTTAAAATTTCATCATTATAGACCATTTTGGGAACGTTCGACATGTCCGGAGTCATCGTTTTTCATCCGAAAATCGATTTTTTGGACTGTACCAAAAATGATTCAAAATGTCAATTGGATCATGCCTCATGTTGAATAACCACTTTTTAAACCCTCACAGTGACCAAAAGTGCCATTTTTACAGAGTTTTGCTTACTCAAAAGCTTCAATTTTGATCCGTTTCAGGCACAGAAATGACTTTAAACACACTTATTTTAGTTGAAAAAGTCATAATTCACATCCAACAGTCATTTAGAGTCAAAAGATTAAATGTTAAAATTTCATCATTATAGACCATTTTGGGAACGTTCGACATGTCCGGAGTCATCGTTTTTCATCCGAAAATTGATTTTTTTGGACTGTACCAAAAATGATTCAAAATGTCAATTGGATCGTGCCTCATGTTGAATAACCACTTTTTAAACCCTCACAGTGACCAAAAGTGCCATTTTTACAGAGTTTGCTTACTCAAAAGCTTCCATTTTGACCCGTTTCAGGCACAGAAATGACTTTAAACACACTTATTTTAGTTGACAAAGTCATAATTCACATCCAACAGTCATTTGGAGTCAAAAGATTAAATGTTGAAATTTCATCCATATTGACCATTTTGGGATCGTTCGACAGGTCCGGAGTCATCGTTTTTCATCCGAAAATTGATTTTTTGGACTGTACCAAAAATGATTCAAAATGTCAATTGGATCATGCCTCATGTTGAATAACCACTTTTTAAACCCTCACAGTGACCAAAATTGCCATTTTTACAGTTTTGCTTACTCAAAAGCTTCAATTTTGACCCGTTTCAGGCACAGAAATGACTTTAAACACACTTATTCTAGTTGACAAAGTCATAATTCACATCCAACAGTCATTTAGAGTCAAAAGATTAAATGTTAAAATTTCATCATTATAGACCATTTTGGGATCGTTCGACAGGTCCGGAGTCATCGTTTTTCATCCGAAAATTGATTTTTTGGACTGTACCAAAAATGATTCAAAATGTCAATTGGATCGTGCCTTATGTTGAATAACCACTTTTTAAACCCTCACAGTGACCAAAATTGCCATTTTTACAAAGTTTTGCTTACTCAAAAGCTTCAGTTTTGACCCGTTTCAGGCACAGAAATGACTTTAAAAACACTTATTTTAGTTGACAAAGTCATAATTCACATCCAACAGTAATTTAGAGTCAAAAGATTAAATGTTGAAATTTCATCATTATAGACCATTTTGGGATCGTTCGACAGGTCCGGAGTCATCGTTTTTTATCCGAAAATTGATTTTTTGGACTGTACCAAAAATGATTCAAAATGTCAATTGGATCATGCCTCATGTTGAATAACCACTTTTTAAACCCTCACAGTGACCAAAATTGCCATTTTTACAGAGTTTTGCTTACTCAAAAGCTTCAATTTTGACCCGTTTCAGGCACAGAAATGACTTTAAACACACTTATTCTAGTTGACAAAGTCATAATTCACATCCAACAGTCATTTAGAGTCAAAAGATTAAATGTTGAAATTTCATCATTATAGACCATTTTGGGATCGTTCGACAGGTCCGGAGTCATCGTTTTTCATCCGAAAATTGATTTTTTGGACTGTACCAAAAATGATTCAAAATGTCAATTGGATCGTGCCTCATGTTGAATAACCACTTTTTAAACCCTCACAGTGACCAAAATTGCCATTTTTACAGAGTTTGCTTACTCAAAAGCTTCCATTTTGACCCGTTTCAGGCACAGAAATGACTTTAAACACACTTATTTTAGTTGACAAAGTCATAATTCACATCCAACAGTCATTTGGAGTCAAAAGATTAAATGTTGAAATTTCATCCATATTGACCATTTTGGGATCGTTCGACAGGTCTGGAGTCATCGTTTTTCATCCGAAAATTGATTTTTTGGACTGTACCAAAAATGATTCAAAATGTCAATTGGATCGTGCCTCATGTTGAATAACCACTTTTTAAACCCTCACAGTGACCAAAATTGCCATTTTTACAGAGTTTTGCTTACTCAAAAGCTTCCATTTTGACCCGTTTCAGGCACAGAAATGACTTTAAACACACTTATTTTAGTTGACAAAGTCATAATTCACATCCAACAGTCATTTGGAGTCAAAAGATTAAATGTTGAAATTTCATCCATATTGACCATTTTGGGATCGTTCGACAGGTCCGGAGTCATCGTTTTTCATCCGAAAATTGATTTTTTGGACTGTACCAAAAATGATTCAAAATGTCAATTGGATCATGCCTCATGTTGAATAACCACTTTTTAAACCCTCACAGTGACCAAAATTGCCATTTTTACAGTTTTGCTTACTCAAAAGCTTCAATTTTGACCCGTTTCAGGCACAGAAATGACTTTAAACACACTTATTCTAGTTGACAAAGTCATAATTCACATCCAACAGTCATTTAGAGTCAAAAGATTAAATGTTAAAATTTCATCATTATAGACCATTTTGGGATCGTTCGACAGGTCCGGAGTCATCGTTTTTCATCCGAAAATTGATTTTTTGGACTGTACCAAAAATGATTCAAAATGTCAATTGGATCGTGCCTCATGTTGAATAACCACTTTTTAAACCCTCACAGTGACCAAAATTGCCATTTTTACAGAGTTTGCTTACTCAAAAGCTTCCATTTTGACCCGTTTCAGGCACAGAAATGACTTTAAACACACTTATTTTAGTTGACAAAGTCATAATTCACATCCAACAGTCATTTGGAGTCAAAAGATTAAATGTTGAAATTTCATCCATATTGACCATTTTGGGATCGTTCGACAGGTCTGGAGTCATCGTTTTTCATCCGAAAATTGATTTTTTGGACTGTACCAAAAATGATTCAAAATGTCAATTGGATCGTGCCTCATGTTGAATAACCACTTTTTAAACCCTCACAGTGACCAAAATTGCCATTTTTACAGAGTTTTGCTTACTCAAAAGCTTCCATTTGACCCGTTTCAGGCACAGAAATGACTTTAAACACACTTATTTTAGTTGACAAAGTCATAATTCACATCCAACAGTCATTTGGAGTCAAAAGAATAAATGTTGAAATTTCATCCATATTGACCATTTTGGGATCGTTCGACAGGTCTGGAGTCATCGTTTTTCATCCGAAAATTGATTTTTTGGACTGTACCAAAAATGATTCAAAATGTCAATTGGATCGTGCCTCATGTTGAATAACCACTTTTTAAACCGTCACAGTGACCAAAATTGCCATTTTTACAGAGTTTTGCTTACTCAAAAGCTTCAATTTGACCCGTTTCAGGCACAGAAATGACTTTAAACACACTTATTCTAGTTGACAAAGTCATAATTCACATCCAACAGTCATTTAGAGTCAAAAGATTAAATGTTAAAATGTCATCATTATAGACCATTTTGGAATCGTTCGACAGGTCCGGAGTCATCGTTTTTCATCCGACAATTGATTTTTTGGACTGTACCAAAAATGATTCAAAATGTCAATTGGATCATGCCTCATGTTGAATAACCACTTTTTAAACCCTCACAGTGACCAAAATTGCCATTTTTACAGAGTTTTGCTTACTCAAAAGCTTCAATTTTGACCCGTTTCAGGCACAGAAATGACTTTAAACACACTTATTCTAGTTGACAAAGTCATAATTCACATCCAACAGTCATTTAGAGTCAAAAGATTAAATGTTAAAATTTCATCATTATAGACCATTTTGGGATCGTTCGACAGGTCCGGAGTCATCGTTTTTCATCCGAAAATTGATTTTTTGGACTGTACCAAAAATGATTCAAAATGTCAATTGGATCGTGCCTCATGTTGAATAACCACTTTTTAAACCCTCACAGTGACCAAAATTGCCATTTTTACAGAGTTTGCTTACTCAAAAGCTTCCATTTTGACCCGTTTCAGGCACAGAAATGACTTTAAACACACTTATTTTAGTTGACAAAGTCATAATTCACATCCAACAGTCATTTGGAGTCAAAAGATTAAATGTTGAAATTTCATCCATATTGACCATTTTGGGATCGTTCGACAGGTCTGGAGTCATCGTTTTTCATCCGAAAATTGATTTTTTGGACTGTACCAAAAATGATTCAAAATGTCAATTGGATCGTGCCTCATGTTGAATAACCACTTTTTAAACCCTCACAGTGACCAAAATTGCCATTTTTACAGAGTTTTGCTTACTCAAAAGCTTCAATTTGACCCGTTTCAGGCACAGAAATGACTTTAAACACACTTATTCTAGTTGACAAAGTCATAATTCACATCCAACAGTCATTTAGAGTCAAAAGATTAAATGTTAAAATGTCATCATTATAGACCATTTTGGAATCGTTCGACAGGTCCGGAGTCATCGTTTTTCATCCGAAAATTGATTTTTTGGACTGTACCAAAAATGATTCAAAATGTCAATTGGATCGTGCCTCATGTTGAATAACCACTTTTTAAACCCTCACAGTGACCAAAATTGCCTTTTTTACAGAGTTTTGCTTACTCAAAAGCTTCCATTTTGACCCGTTTCAGGCACAGAAATGACTTTAAACACACTTATTTTAGTTGACAAAGTCATATTTCACATCCAACAGTCATTTGGAGTCAAAAGATTAATGTGGAAATTTCATCCATATTGACCATTTTGGGATCGTTCGACAGGTCCGGAGTCATCGTTTTTCATCCGACAATTGATTTTTTGGACTGTACCAAAAATGATTCAAAATGTCAATTGGATCATGCCTCATGTTGAATAACCACTTTTTAAACCCTCACAGTGACCAAAATTGCCATTTTTACAGAGTTTTGCTTACTCAAAAGCTTCAATTTTGACCCGTTTCAGGCACAGAAATGACTTTAAACACACTTATTCTAGTTGACAAAGTCATAATTCACATCCAACAGTCATTTAGAGTCAAAAGATTAAATGTTAAAATTTCATCATTATAGACCATTTTGGGATCGTTCGACAGGTCCGGAGTCATCGTTTTTCATCCGAAAATTGATTTTTTGGACTGTACCAAAAATGATTCAAAATGTCAATTGGATCGTGCCTCATGTTGAATAACCACTTTTTAAACCCTCACAGTGACCAAAATTGCTATTTTTACAGAGTTTGCTTACTCAAAAGCTTCCATTTTGACCCGTTTCAGGCACAGAAATGACTTTAAACACACTTATTTTAGTTGACAAAGTCATAATTCACATCCAACAGTCATTTGGAGTCAAAAGATTAAATGTTGAAATTTCATCCATATTGACCATTTTGGGATCGTTCGACAGGTCTGGAGTCATCGTTTTTCATCCGAAAATTGATTTTTTGGACTGTACCAAAAATGATTCAAAATGTCAATTGGATCGTGCCTCATGTTGAATAACCACTTTTTAAACCCTCACAGTGACCAAAATTGCCATTTTTACAGAGTTTTGCTTACTCAAAAGCTTCCATTTTGACCCGTTTCAGGCACAGAAATGACTTTAAACACACTTATTTTAGTTGACAAAGTCATAATTCACATCCAACAGTCATTTGGAGTCAAAAGATTAAATGTTGAAATTTCATCCATATTGACCATTTTGGGATCGTTCGACAGGTCCGGAGTCATCGTTTTTCATCCGAAAATTGATTTTTTGGACTGTACCAAAAATGATTCAAAATGTCAATTGGATCATGCCTCATGTTGAATAACCACTTTTTAAACCCTCACAGTGACCAAAATTGCCATTTTTACAGTTTTGCTTACTCAAAAGCTTCAATTTTGACCCGTTTCAGGCACAGAAATGACTTTAAACACACTTATTCTAGTTGACAAAGTCATAATTCACATCCAACAGTCATTTAGAGTCAAAAGATTAAATGTTAAAATTTCATCATTATAGACCATTTTGGGATCGTTCGACAGGTCCGGAGTCATCGTTTTTCATCCGAAAATTGATTTTTTGGACTGTACCAAAAATGATTCAAAATGTCAATTGGATCGTGCCTTATGTTGAATAACCACTTTTTAAACCCTCACAGTGACCAAAATTGCCATTTTTACAAAGTTTTGCTTACTCAAAAGCTTCAGTTTTGACCCGTTTCAGGCACAGAAATGACTTTAAAAACACTTATTTTAGTTGACAAAGTCATAATTCACATCCAACAGTAATTTAGAGTCAAAAGATTAAATGTTGAAATTTCATCATTATAGACCATTTTGGGATCGTTCGACAGGTCCGGAGTCATCGTTTTTTATCCGAAAATTGATTTTTTGGACTGTACCAAAAATGATTCAAAATGTCAATTGGATCATGCCTCATGTTGAATAACCACTTTTTAAACCCTCACAGTGACCAAAATTGCCATTTTTACAGAGTTTTGCTTACTCAAAAGCTTCAATTTTGACCCGTTTCAGGCACAGAAATGACTTTAAACACACTTATTCTAGTTGACAAAGTCATAATTCACATCCAACAGTCATTTAGAGTCAAAAGATTAAATGTTAAAATTTCATCATTATAGACCATTTTGGGATCGTTCGACAGGTCCGGAGTCATCGTTTTTCATCCGAAAATTGATTTTTTGGACTGTACCAAAAATGATTCAAAATGTCAATTGGATCGTGCCTCATGTTGAATAACCACTTTTTAAACCCTCACAGTGACCAAAATTGCCATTTTTACAGAGTTTGCTTACTCAAAAGCTTCCATTTTGACCCGTTTCAGGCACAGAAATGACTTTAAACACACTTATTTTAGTTGACAAAGTCATAATTCACATCCAACAGTCATTTGGAGTCAAAAGATTAAATGTTGAAATTTCATCCATATTGACCATTTTGGGATCGTTCGACAGGTCTGGAGTCATCGTTTTTCATCCGAAAATTGATTTTTTGGCTTGTACCAAAAATGATTCAAAATGTCAATTGGATCGTGCCTCATGTTGAATAACCACTTTTTAAACCCTCACAGTGACCAAAATTGCCATTTTTACAGAGTTTTGCTTACTCAAAAGCTTCCATTTTGACCCGTTTCAGGCACAGAAATGACTTTAAACACACTTATTTTAGTTGACAAAGTCATAATTCACATCCAACAGTCATTTGGAGTCAAAAGATTAAATGTTGAAATTTCATCCATATTGACCATTTTGGGATCGTTCGACAGGTCCGGAGTCATCGTTTTTCATCCGAAAATTGATTTTTTGGACTGTACCAAAAATGATTCAAAATGTCAATTGGATCATGCCTCATGTTGAATAACCACTTTTTAAACCCTCACAGTGACCAAAATTGCCATTTTTACAGTTTTGCTTACTCAAAAGCTTCAATTTTGACCCGTTTCAGGCACAGAAATGACTTTAAACACACTTATTCTAGTTGACAAAGTCATAATTCACATCCAACAGTCATTTAGAGTCAAAAGATTAAATGTTAAAATTTCATCATTATAGACCATTTTGGGATCGTTCGACAGGTCCGGAGTCATCGTTTTTCATCCGAAAATTGATTTTTTGGACTGTACCAAAAATGATTCAAAATGTCAATTGGATCGTGCCTTATGTTGAATAACCACTTTTTAAACCCTCACTGTGACCAAAATTGCCATTTTTACAAAGTTTTGCTTACTCAAAAGCTTCAGTTTTGACCCGTTTCAGGCACAGAAATGACTTTAAAAACACTTATTTTAGTTGACAAAGTCATAATTCACATCCAACAGTAATTTAGAGTCAAAAGATTAAATGTTGAAATTTCATCATTATAGACCATTTTGGGATCGTTCGACAGGTCCGGAGTCATCGTTTTTTATCCGAAAATTGATTTTTTGGACTGTACCAAAAATGATTCAAAATGTCAATTGGATCATGACTCATGTTGAATAACCACTTTTTAAACCCTCACAGTGACCAAAATTGCCATTTTTACAGAGTTTTGCTTACTCAAAAGCTTCCATTTTGACCCGTTTCAGGCACAGAAATGACTTTAAACACACTTATTCTAGTTGACAAAGTCATAATTCACATCCAACAGTCATTTAGAGTCAAAAGATTAAATGTTAAAATGTCATCATTATAGACCATTTTGGAATCGTTCGACAGGTCCGGAGTCATCGTTTTTCATCCGAAAATTAATTTTTTGGACTGTACCAAAAATGATTCAAAATGTCAATTGGATCATGCCTCATGTTGAATAACCACTTTTTAAACCCTCACAGTGACCAAAATTGCAATTTTTACAGAGTTTTGCTTACTCAAAAGCTTCCATTTTGACCCGTTTCAGGCACAGAAATGACTTTAAACACACTTATTTTAGTTGACAAAGTCATAATTCACATCCAACAGTCATTTAGAGTCAAAAGATTAAATGTTAAAGTTTCATCCATATTGAACATTTTGGGATCGTTCGACAGGTCCGGAGTCATCGTTTTTCATCCGAAAATTGATTTTTTGGACTGTACCAAAAATGATTCAAAATGTCAATTGGATCGTGCCTCATGTTGAATAACCACTTTTTAAACCCTCACAGTGACCAAAATTGCCATTTTTACAGAGTTTGCTTACTCAAAAGCTTCCATTTTGACCCGTTTCAGGCACAGAAATGACTTTAAACACACTTATTTTAGTTGACAAAGTCATAATTCACATCCAACAGTCATTTGGAGTCAAAAGATTAAATGTTGAAATTTCATCCATATTGACCATTTTGGGATCGTTCGACAGGTCCGGAGTCATCGTTTTTCATCCGAAAATTGATTTTTTGGACTGTACCAAAAATGATTCAAAATGTCAATTGGATCGTGCCTTATGTTGAATAACCACTTTTTAAACCCTCACAGTGACCAAAATTGCCATTTTTACAAAGTTTTGCTTACTCAAAAGCTTCAATTTTGACCCGTTTCAGGCACAGAAATGACTTTAAACACACTTATTCTAGTTGACAAAGTCATAATTCACATCCAACAGTCATTTAGAGTCAAAAGATTAAATGTTAAAATTTCATCATTATAGACCATTTTGGGATCGTTCGACAGGTCCGGAGTCATCGTTTTTCATCCGAAAATTGATTTTTTTGACTGTACCAAAAATGATTCAAAATGTCAATTGGATCGTGCCTTATGTTGAATAACCACTTTTTAAACCCTCACAGTGACCAAAATTGCCATTTTTACAAAGTTTTGCTTACTCAAAAGCTTCAGTTTTGACCCGTTTCAGGCACAGAAATGACTTTAAAAACACTTATTTTAATTGACAAAGTCATAATTCACATCCAACAGTAATTTAGAGTCAAAAGATTAAATGTTGAAATTTCATCATTATAGACCATTTTGGGATCGTTCGACAGGTCCGGAGTCATCGTTTTTTATCCGAAAATTGATTTTTTGGACTGTACCAAAAATGATTCAAAATGTCAATTGGATCATGACTCATGTTGAATAACCACTTTTTAAACCCTCACAGTGACCAAAATTGCCATTTTTACAGAGTTTTGCTTACTCAAAAGCTTCCATTTTGACCCGTTTCAGGCACAGAAATGACTTTAAACACACTTATTCTAGTTGACAAAGTCATAATTCACATCCAACAGTCATTTAGAGTCAAAAGATTAAATGTTAAAATGTCATCATTATAGACCATTTTGGAATCGTTCGACAGGTCCGGAGTCATCGTTTTTCATCCGAAAATTAATTTTTTGGACTGTACCAAAAATGATTCAAAATGTCAATTGGATCATGCCTCATGTTGAATAACCACTTTTTAAACCCTCACAGTGACCAAAATTGCAATTTTTACAGAGTTTTGCTTACTCAAAAGCTTCCATTTTGACCCGTTTCAGGCACAGAAATGACTTTAAACACACTTATTTTAGTTGACAAAGTCATAATTCACATCCAACAGTCATTTAGAGTCAAAAGATTAAATGTTAAAGTTTCATCCATATTGAACATTTTGGGATCGTTCGACAGGTCCGGAGTCATCGTTTTTCATCCGAAAATTGATTTTTTGGACTGTACCAAAAATGATTCAAAATGTCAATTGGATCGTGCCTCATGTTGAATAACCACTTTTTAAACCCTCACAGTGACCAAAATTGCCATTTTTACAGAGTTTGCTTACTCAAAAGCTTCCATTTTGACCCGTTTCAGGCACAGAAATGACTTTAAACACACTTATTTTAGTTGACAAAGTCATAATTCACATCCAACAGTCATTTGGAGTCAAAAGATTAAATGTTGAAATTTCATCCATATTGACCATTTTGGGATCGTTCGACAGGTCTGGAGTCATCGTTTTTCATCTGAAAATTGATTTTTTGGACTGTACCAAAAATGATTCAAAATGTCAATTGGATCGTGCCTCATGTTGAATAACCACTTTTTAAACCCTCACAGTGACCAAAATTGCCATTTTTACAGAGTTTTGCTTACTCAAAAGCTTCCATTTTGACCCGTTTCAGGCACGGAAATGACTTTAAACACACTTATTTTAGTTGACAAAGTCATAATTCACATCCAACAGTCATTTGGAGTCAAAAGATTAAATGTTGAAATTTCATCCATATTGACCATTTTGGGATCGTTCGACAGGTCCGGAGTCATCGTTTTTCATCCGAAAATTGCTTTTTTGGACTGTACCAAAAACGATTCAAAATGTCAATTGGATCGTGCCTCATGTTGAATAACCACTTTTTAAACCCTCACAGTGACCAAAATTGCCATTTTTACAGAGTTTTGCTTACTCAAAAGCTTCCATTTTGACCCGTTTCAGGCACAGAAATGACTTTAAACACACTTATTCTAGTTGACAAAGTCATAATTCACATCCAACAGTCATTTAGAGTCAAAAGATTAAATGTTAAAATTTCATCATTATAGACCATTTTGGGATCGTTCGACAGGTCTGGAGTCATCGTTTTTCATCCGAAAATTGATTTTTTGGACTGTACCAAAAATGATTCAAAATGTCAATTGGATCGTGCCTCATGTTGAATAACCACTTTTTAAACCCTCACAGTGACCAAAATTGCCATTTTTACAGAGTTTTGCTTACTCAAAAGCTTCCATTTTGACCCGTTTCAGGCACAGAAATGACTTTAAACACACTTATTTTAGTTGACAAAGTCATAATTCACATCCAACAGTAATTTAGAGTCAAAAGATTAAATGTTGAAATTTCATCATTATAGACCATTTTGGGATCGTTCGACAGGTCCGGAGTCATCGTTTTTCATCCGAAAATTGATTTTTTGGACTGTACCAAAAATGATTCAAAATGTCAATTGGATCGTGCCTCATGTTGAATAACCACTTTTTAAACCTTCACAGTGACCAAAATTGCCATTTTTACAGAGTTTTGCTTACTCAAAAGCTTCAATTTGACCCGTTTCAGGCACAGAAATGACTTTAAACACACTTATTTTAGTTGACAAAGTCATAATTCACATCCAACAGTCATTTAGAGTCAAAAGATTAAATGTTAAAGTTTCATCCATATTGAACATTTTGGGATCGTTCGACAGGTCCGGAGTCATCGTTTTTCATCCGACAATTGATTTTTTGGACTGTACCAAAAATGATTCAAAATGTCAATTGGATCATGCCTCATGTTGAATAACCACTTTTTAAACCCTCACAGTGACCAAAATTGCCATTTTTACAGAGTTTTGCTTACTCAAAAGCTTCAATTTTGACCCGTTTCAGGCACAGAAATGACTTTAAACACACTTATTCTAGTTCACAAATTCATAATTCACATCCAACAGTCATTTAGAGTCAAAAGATTAAATGTTAAAATTTCATCATTATAGACCATTTTGGGATCGTTCGACAGGTCCGGAGTCATCGTTTTTCATCCGAAAATTGATTTTTTGGACTGTACCAAAAATGATTCAAAATGTCAATTGGATCGTGCCTCATGTTGAATAACCACTTTTTAAACCCTCACAGTGACCAAAATTGCCATTTTTACAGAGTTTGCTTACTCAAAAGCTTCCATTTTGACCCGTTTCAGGCACAGAAATGACTTTAAACACACTTATTTTAGTTGACAAAGTCATAATTCACATCCAACAGTCATTTGGAGTCAAAAGATTAATGTGGAAATTTCATCCATATTGACCATTTTGGGATCGTTCGACAGGTCCGGAGTCATCGTTTTTCATCCGACAATTGATTTTTTGGACTGTACCAAAAATGATTCAAAATGTCAATTGGATCATGCCTCATGTTGAATAACCACTTTTTAAACCCTCACAGTGACCAAAATTGCCATTTTTACAGAGTTTTGCTTACTCAAAAGCTTCAATTTTGACCCGTTTCAGGCACAGAAATGACTTTAAACACACTTATTCTAGTTGACAAAGTCATAATTCACATCCAACAGTCATTTAGAGTCAAAAGATTAAATGTTAAAATTTCATCATTATAGACCATTTTGGGATCGTTCGACAGGTCCGGAGTCATCGTTTTTCATCCGAAAATTGATTTTTTGGACTGTACCAAAAATGATTCAAAATGTCAATTGGATCGTGCCTCATGTTGAATAACCACTTTTTAAACCCTCACAGTGACCAAAATTGCCATTTTTACAGAGTTTGCTTACTCAAAAGCTTCCATTTTGACCCGTTTCAGGCACAGAAATGACTTTAAACACACTTATTTTAGTTGACAAAGTCATAATTCACATCCAACAGTCATTTGGAGTCAAAAGATTAAATGTTGAAATTTCATCCATATTGACCATTTTGGGATCGTTCGACAGGTCTGGAGTCATCGTTTTTCATCCGAAAATTGATTTTTTGGACTGTACCAAAAATGATTCAAAATGTCAATTGGATCGTGCCTCATGTTGAATAACCACTTTTTAAACCCTCACAGTGACCAAAATTGCCATTTTTACAGAGTTTTGCTTACTCAAAAGCTTCCATTTTGACCCGTTTCAGGCACAGAAATGACTTTAAACACACTTATTTTAGTTGACAAAGTCATAATTCACATCCAACAGTCATTTGGAGTCAAAAGATTAAATGTTGAAATTTCATCCATATTGACCATTTTGGGATCGTTCGACAGGTCCGGAGTCATCGTTTTTCATCCGAAAATTGATTTTTTGGACTGTACCAAAAATGATTCAAAATGTCAATTGGATCATGCCTCATGTTGAATAACCACTTTTTAAACCCTCACAGTGACCAAAATTGCCATTTTTACAGTTTTGCTTACTCAAAAGCTTCAATTTTGACCCGTTTCAGGCACAGAAATGACTTTAAACACACTTATTCTAGTTGACAAAGTCATAATTCACATCCAACAGTCATTTAGAGTCAAAAGATTAAATGTTAAAATTTCATCATTATAGACCATTTCGGGATCGTTCGACAGGTCCGGAGTCATCGTTTTTCATCCGAAAATTGATTTTTTTGGACTGTACCAAAAATGATTCAAAATGCCAATTGGATCGTGCCTTATGTTGAATAACCACTTTTTAAACCCTCACAGTGACCAAAATTGCCATTTTTACAAAGTTTTGCTTACTCAAAAGCTTCAGTTTTGACCCGTTTCAGGCACAGAAATGACTTTAAAAACACTTATTTTAGTTGACAAAGTCATAATTCACATCCAACAGTAATTTAGAGTCAAAAGATTAAATGTTGAAATTTCATCATTATAGACCATTTTGGGATCGTTCGACAGGTCCGGAGTCATCGTTTTTTATCCGAAAATTGATTTTTTGGACAGTACCAAAAATGATTCAAAATGTCAATTGGATCATGACTCATGTTGAATAACCACTTTTTAAACCCTCACAGTGACCAAAATTGCCATTTTTACAGAGTTTTGCTTACTCAAAAGCTTCCATTTTGACCCGTTTCAGGCACAGAAATGACTTTAAACACACTTATTCTAGTTGACAAAGTCATAATTCACATCCAACAGTCATTTAGAGTCAAAAGATTAAATGTTAAAATGTCATCATTATAGACCATTTTGGAATCGTTCGACAGGTCCGGAGTCATCGTTTTTCATCCGAAAATTAATTTTTTGGACTGTACCAAAAATGATTCAAAATGTCAGTTGGATCATGCCTCATGTTGAATAACCACTTTTTAAACCCTCACAGTGACCAAAATTGCAATTTTTACAGAGTTTTGCTTACTCAAAAGCTTCCATTTTGACCCGTTTCAGGCACAGAAATGACTTTAAACACACTTATTTTAGTTGACAAAGTCATAATTCACATCCAACAGTCATTTAGAGTCAAAAGATTAAATGTTAAAGTTTCATCCATATTGAACATTTTGGGATCGTTCGACAGGTCCGGAGTCATCGTTTTTCATCCGAAAATTGATTTTTTGGACTGTACCAAAAATGATTCAAAATGTCAATTGGATCGTGCCTCATGTTGAATAACCACTTTTTAAACCCTCACAGTGACCAAAATTGCCATTTTTACAGAGTTTGCTTACTCAAAAGCTTCCATTTTGACCCGTTTCAGGCACAGAAATGACTTTAAACACACTTATTTTAGTTGACAAAGTCATAATTCACATCCAACAGTCATTTGGAGTCAAAAGATTAAATGTTGAAATTTCATCCATATTGACCATTTTGGGATCGTTCGACAGGTCTGGAGTCATCGTTTTTCATCCGAAAATTGATTTTTTGGACTGTACCAAAAATGATTCAAAATGTCAATTGGATCGTGCCTCATGTTGAATAACCACTTTTTAAACCCTCACAGTGACCAAAATTGCCATTTTTACAGAGTTTTGCTTACTCAAAAGCTTCCATTTTGACCGGTTTCAGGCACGGAAATGACTTTAAACACACTTATTTTAGTTGACAAAGTCATAATTCACATCCAACAGTCATTTGGAGTCAAAAGATTAAATGTTGAAATTTCATCCATATTGACCATTTTGGGATCGTTCGACAGGTCCGGAGTCATCGTTTTTCATCCGAAAATTGCTTTTTTGGACTGTACCAAAAACGATTCAAAATGTCAATTGGATCGTGCCTCATGTTGAATAACCACTTTTTAAACCCTCACAGTGACCAAAATTGCCATTTTTACAGAGTTTTGCTTACTCAAAAGCTTCCATTTTGACCCGTTTCAGGCACAGAAATTACTTTAAACACACTTATTCTAGTTGACAAAGTCATAATTCACATCCAACAGTCATTTAGAGTCAAAAGATTAAATGTTAAAATTTCATCATTATAGACCATTTTGGGATCGTTCGACAGGTCTGGAGTCATCGTTTTTCATCCGAAAATTGATTTTTTGGACTGTACCAAAAATGATTCAAAATGTCAATTGGATCGTGCCTCATGTTGAATAACCACTTTTTAAACCCTCACAGTGACCAAAATTGCCATTTTTACAGAGTTTTGCTTACTCAAAAGCTTCCATTTTGACCCGTTTCAGGCACAGAAATGACTTTAAACACACTTATTTTAGTTGACAAAGTCATAATTCACATCCAACAGTAATTTAGAGTCAAAAGATTAAATGTTGAAATTTCATCATTATAGACCATTTTGGGATCGTTCGACAGGTCCGGAGTCATCGTTTTTCATCCGAAAATTGATTTTTTGGACTGTACCAAAAATGATTCAAAATGTCAATTGGATCGTGCCTCATGTTGAATAACCACTTTTTAAACCTTCACAGTGACCAAAATTGCCATTTTTACATAGTTTTGCTTACTCAAAAGCTTCAATTTGACCCGTTTCAGGCACAGAAATGACTTTAAACACACTTATTCTAGTTGACAAAGTCATAATTCACATCCAACAGTCATTTAGAGTCAAAAGATTAAATGTTGAAATTTCATCATTATAGACCATTTTGGGATCGTTCGACAGGTCCGGAGTCATCGTTTTTCATCCGAAAATTGATTTTTTGGACTGTACCAAAAATGATTCAAAATGTCAATTGGATCGTGCCTCATGTTGAATAACCACTTTTTAAACCTTCACAGTGACCAAAATTGCCATTTTTACAGAGTTTTGCTTACTCAAAAGCTTCAATTTGACCCGTTTCAGGCACAGAAATGACTTTAAACACACTTATTCTAGTTGACAAAGTCATAATTCACATCCAACAGTCATTTAGAGTCAAAAGATTAAATGTTAAA
Organism: Lissotriton vulgaris; assembly: GCF_964263255.1. Classification (NCBI taxonomy): domain Eukaryota; kingdom Metazoa; phylum Chordata; class Amphibia; order Caudata; family Salamandridae; genus Lissotriton; species Lissotriton vulgaris. The sequence continues at coordinate 20,851 of NW_028246499.1, forward strand.
ATGTCATCATTATAGACCATTTTGGAATCGTTCGACAGGTCCGGAGTCATCGTTTTTCATCCGAAAATTGATTTTTTGGACTGTACCAAAAATGATTCAAAATGTCAATTGGATCGTGCCTCATGTTGAATAACCACTTTTTAAACCCTCACAGTGACCAAAATTGCCTTTTTTACAGAGTTTTGCTTACTCAAAAGCTTCCATTTTGACCCGTTTCAGGCACAGAAATGACTTTAAACACACTTATTTTAGTTGACAAAGTCATAATTCACATCCAACAGTCATTTGGAGTCAAAAGATTAAATGTGGAAATTTCATCCATATTGACCATTTTGGGATCGTTCGACAGGTCCGGAGTCATCGTTTTTTATCCGAAAATTGATTTTTTGGACTGTACCAAAAATGATTCAAAATGTCAATTGGATCATGACTCATGTTGAATAACCACTTTTTAAACCCTCACAGTGACCAAAATTGCCATTTTTACAGAGTTTTGCTTACTCAAAAGCTTCCATTTTGACCCGTTTCAGGCACAGAAATGACTTTAAACACACTTATTCTAGTTGACAAAGTCATAATTCACATCCAACAGTCATTTAGAGTCAAAAGATTAAATGTTAAAATGTCATCATTATAGACCATTTTGGAATCGTTCGACAGGTCCGGAGTCATCGTTTTTCATCCGAAAATTGATTTTTTGGACTGTACCAAAAATGATTCAAAATGTCAATTGGATCATGCCTCATGTTGAATAACCACTTTTTAAACCCTCACAGTGACCAAAATTGCAATTTTTACAGAGTTTTGCTTACTCAAAAGCTTCCATTTTGACCCGTTTCAGGCACAGAAATGACTTTAAACACACTTATTTTAGTTGACAAAGTCATAATTCACATCCAACAGTCATTTAGAGTCAAAAGATTAAATGTTAAAATTTCATCCATATTGAACATTTTGGGATCGTTCGACAGGTCCGGAGTCATCATTTTTCATCCGACAATTTATTTTTTGGACTGTACCAAAAATGATTCAAAATGTCAATTGGATCATGCCTCATGTTGAATAACCACTTTTTAAACCCTCACAGTGACAAAAATTGCCATTTTTACAGAGTTTTGCTTACTCAAAAGCTTCAATTTTGACCCGTTTCAGGCACAGAAATGACTTTAAACACACTTATTCTAGTTGACAAAGTCATAATTCACATCCAACAGTCATTTAGAGTCAAAAGATTAAATGTTAAAATTTCATCATTATAGACCATTTTGGGATCGTTCGACAGGTCCGGAGTCATCGTTTTTCATCCGAAAATTGATTTTTTGGACTGTACCAAAAATGATTCAAAATGTCAATTGGATCGTGCCTCATGTTGAATAACCACTTTTTAAACCCTCACAGTGACCAAAATTGCCATTTTTACAGAGTTTGCTTACTCAAAAGCTTCCATTTTGACCCGTTTCAGGCACAGAAATGACTTTAAACACACTTATTTTAGTTGACAAAGTCATAATTCACATCCAACAGTCATTTGGAGTCAAAAGATTAAATGTTGAAATTTCATCCATATTGACCATTTTGGGATCGTTCGACAGGTCTGGAGTCATCGTTTTTCATCTGAAAATTGATTTTTTGGACTGTACCAAAAATGATTCAAAATGTCAATTGGATCGTGCCTCATGTTGAATAACCACTTTTTAAACCCTCACAGTGACCAAAATTGCCATTTTTACAGAGTTTTGCTTACTCAAAAGCTTCCATTTTGACCCGTTTCAGGCATGGAAATGACTTTAAACACACTTATTTTAGTTGACAAAGTCATAATTCACATCCAACAGTCATTTGGAGTCAAAAGATTAAATGTTGAAATTTCATCCATATTGACCATTTTGGGATCGTTCGACAGGTCCGGAGTCATCGTTTTTCATCCGAAAATTGCTTTTTTGGACTGTACCAAAAACGATTCAAAATGTCAATTGGATCGTGCCTCATGTTGAATAACCACTTTTTAAACCCTCACAGTGACCAAAATTGCCATTTTTACAGAGTTTTGCTTACTCAAAAGCTTCCATTTTGACCCGTTTCAGGCACAGAAATGACTTTAAACACACTTATTCTAGTTGACAAAGTCATAATTCACATCCAACAGTCATTTAGAGTCAAAAGATTAAATGTTAAAATTTCATCATTATAGACCATTTTGGGATCGTTCGACAGGTCTGGAGTCATCGTTTTTCATCCGAAAATTGATTTTTTGGACTGTACCAAAAATGATTCAAAATGTCAATTGGATCGTGCCTCATGTTGAATAACCACTTTTTAAACCCTCACAGTGACCAAAATTGCCATTTTTACAGAGTTTTGCTTACTCAAAAGCTTCCATTTTGACCCGTTTCAGGCACAGAAATGACTTTAAACACACTTATTTTAGTTGACAAAGTCATAATTCACATCCAACAGTAATTTAGAGTCAAAAGATTAAATGTTGAAATTTCATCATTATAGACCATTTTGGGATCGTTCGACAGGTCCGGAGTCATCGTTTTTCATCCGAAAATTGATTTTTTGGACTGTACCAAAAATGATTCAAAATGTCAATTGGATCGTGCCTCATGTTGAATAACCACTTTTTAAACCTTCACAGTGACCAAAATTGCCATTTTTACAGAGTTTTGCTTACTCAAAAGCTTCAATTTGACCCGTTTCAGGCACAGAAATGACTTTAAACACACTTATTCTAGTTGACAAAGTCATAATTCACATCCAACAGTCATTTAGAGTCAAAAGATTAAATGTTAAAATGTCATCATTATAGACCATTTTGGAATCGTTCGACAGGTCCGGAGTCATCGTTTTTCATCCGAAAATTGATTTTTTGGACTGTACCAAAAATGATTCAAAATGTCAATTGGATCATGCCTCATGTTGAATAACCACTTTTTAAACCCTCACAGTGACCAAAATTGCAATTTTTACAGAGTTTTGCTTACTCAAAAGCTTCCATTTTGACCCGTTTCAGGCACAGAAATGACTTTAAACACACTTATTTTAGTTGACAAAGTCATAATTCACATCCAACAGTCATTTAGAGTCAAAAGATTAAATGTTAAAATTTCATCCATATTGAACATTTTGGGATCGTTCGACAGGTCCGGAGTCATCATTTTTCATCCGACAATTTATTTTTTGGACTGTACCAAAAATGATTCAAAATGTCAATTGGATCATGCCTCATGTTGAATAACCACTTTTTAAACCCTCACAGTGACAAAAATTGCCATTTTTACAGAGTTTTGCTTACTCAAAAGCTTCAATTTTGACCCGTTTCAGGCACAGAAATGACTTTAAACACACTTATTCTAGTTGACAAAGTCATAATTCACATCCAACAGTCATTTAGAGTCAAAAGATTAAATGTTAAAATTTCATCATTATAGACCATTTTGGGATCGTTCGACAGGTCCGGAGTCATCGTTTTTCATCCGAAAATTGATTTTTTGGACTGTACCAAAAATGATTCAAAATGTCAATTGGATCGTGCCTCATGTTGAATAACCACTTTTTAAACCCTCACAGTGACCAAAATTGCCATTTTTACAGAGTTTGCTTACTCAAAAGCTTCCATTTTGACCCGTTTCAGGCACAGAAATGACTTTAAACACACTTATTTTAGTTGACAAAGTCATAATTCACATCCAACAGTCATTTGGAGTCAAAAGATTAAATGTTGAAATTTCATCCATATTGACCATTTTGGGATCGTTCGACAGGTCTGGAGTCATCGTTTTTCATCTGAAAATTGATTTTTTGGACTGTACCAAAAATGATTCAAAATGTCAATTGGATCGTGCCTCATGTTGAATAACCACTTTTTAAACCCTCACAGTGACCAAAATTGCCATTTTTACAGAGTTTTGCTTACTCAAAAGCTTCCATTTTGACCCGTTTCAGGCATGGAAATGACTTTAAACACACTTATTTTAGTTGACAAAGTCATAATTCACATCCAACAGTCATTTGGAGTCAAAAGATTAAATGTTGAAATTTCATCCATATTGACCATTTTGGGATCGTTCGACAGGTCCGGAGTCATCGTTTTTCATCCGAAAATTGCTTTTTTGGACTGTACCAAAAACGATTCAAAATGTCAATTGGATCGTGCCTCATGTTGAATAACCACTTTTTAAACCCTCACAGTGACCAAAATTGCCATTTTTACAGAGTTTTGCTTACTCAAAAGCTTCCATTTTGACCCGTTTCAGGCACAGAAATGACTTTAAACACACTTATTCTAGTTGACAAAGTCATAATTCACATCCAACAGTCATTTAGAGTCAAAAGATTAAATGTTAAAATTTCATCATTATAGACCATTTTGGGATCGTTCGACAGGTCTGGAGTCATCGTTTTTCATCCGAAAATTGATTTTTTGGACTGTACCAAAAATGATTCAAAATGTCAATTGGATCGTGCCTCATGTTGAATAACCACTTTTTAAACCCTCACAGTGACCAAAATTGCCATTTTTACAGAGTTTTGCTTACTCAAAAGCTTCCATTTTGACCCGTTTCAGGCACAGAAATGACTTTAAACACACTTATTTTAGTTGACAAAGTCATAATTCACATCCAACAGTAATTTAGAGTCAAAAGATTAAATGTTGAAATTTCATCATTATAGACCATTTTGGGATCGTTCGACAGGTCCGGAGTCATCGTTTTTCATCCGAAAATTGATTTTTTGGACTGTACCAAAAATGATTCAAAATGTCAATTGGATCATGCCTCATGTTGAATAACCACTTTTTAAACCCTCACAGTGACCAAAATTGCCATTTTTACAGAGTTTGCTTACTCAAAAGCTTCCATTTTGACCCGTTTCAGGCACAGAAATGACTTTAAACACACTTATTCTAGTTGACAAAGTCATAATTCACATCCAACAGTCATTTAGAGTCAAAAGATTAAATGTTAAAATTTCATCATTATAGACCATTTTGGGATCGTTCGACAGGTCTGGAGTCATCGTTTTTCATCCGAAAATTGATTTTTTGGACTGTACCAAAAATGATTCAAAATGTCAATTGGATCATGCCTCATGTTGAATAACCACTTTTTAAACCCTCACAGTGACCAAAATTGCCATTTTTACAGAGTTTTGCTTACTCAAAAGCTTCCATTTTGACCCGTTTCAGGCACAGAAATGACTTTAAACACACTTATTTTAGTTGACAAAGTCATAATTCACATCCAACAGTAATTTAGAGTCAAAAGATTAAATGTTGAAATTTCATCATTATAGACCATTTTGGGATCGTTCGACAGGTCCGGAGTCATCGTTTTTCATCCGAAAATTGATTTTTTGGACTGTACCAAAAATGATTCAAAATGTCAATTGGATCGTGCCTCCTGTTGAATAACCACTTTTTAAACCTTCACAGTGACCAAAATTGCCATTTTTACAGAGTTTTGCTTACTCAAAAGCTTCAATTTGACCCGTTTCAGGCACAGAAATGACTTTAAACACACTTATTTTAGTTGACAAAGTCATAATTCACATCCAACAGTCATTTAGAGTCAAAAGATTAAATGTTAAAGTTTCATCCATATTGAACATTTTGGGATCGTTCGACAGGTCCGGAGTCATCGTTTTTCATCCGACAATTGATTTTTTGGACTGTACCAAAAATGATTCAAAATGTCAATTGGATCATGCCTCATGTTGAATAACCACTTTTTAAACCCTCACAGTGACCAAAATTGCCATTTTTACAGAGTTTTGCTTACTCAAAAGCTTCAATTTTGACCCGTTTCAGGCACAGAAATGACTTTAAACACACTTATTCTAGTTCACAAATTCATAATTCACATCCAACAGTCATTTAGAGTCAAAAGATTAAATGTTAAAATTTCATCATTATAGACCATTTTGGGATCGTTCGACAGGTCCGGAGTCATCGTTTTTCATCCGAAAATTGATTTTTTGGACTGTACCAAAAATGATTCAAAATGTCAATTGGATCGTGCCTCATGTTGAATAACCACTTTTTAAACCCTCACAGTGACCAAAATTGCCATTTTTACAGAGTTTGCTTACTCAAAAGCTTCCATTTTGACCCGTTTCAGGCACAGAAATGACTTTAAACACACTTATTTTAGTTGACAAAGTCATAATTCACATCCAACAGTCATTTGGAGTCAAAAGATTAATGTGGAAATTTCATCCATATTGACCATTTTGGGATCGTTCGACAGGTCCGGAGTCATCATTTTTCATCCGACAATTGATTTTTTGGACTGTACCAAAAATGATTCAAAATGTCAATTGGATCATGCCTCATGTTGAATAACCACTTTTTAAACCCTCACAGTGACCAAAATTGCCATTTTTACAGAGTTTTGCTTACTCAAAAGCTTCAATTTTGACCCGTTTCAGGCACAGAAATGACTTTAAACACACTTATTCTAGTTGACAAAGTCATAATTCACATCCAACAGTCATTTAGAGTCAAAAGATTAAATGTTAAAATTTCATCATTATAGACCATTTTGGGATCGTTCGACAGGTCCGGAGTCATCGTTTTTCATCCGAAAATTGATTTTTTGGACTGTACCAAAAATGATTCAAAATGTCAATTGGATCGTGCCTCATGTTGAATAACCACTTTTTAAACCCTCACAGTGACCAAAATTGCCATTTTTACAGAGTTTGCTTACTCAAAAGCTTCCATTTTGACCCGTTTCAGGCACAGAAATGACTTTAAACACACTTATTTTAGTTGACAAAGTCATAATTCACATCCAACAGTCATTTGGAGTCAAAAGATTAAATGTTGAAATTTCATCCATATTGACCATTTTGGGATCGTTCGACAGGTCTGGAGTCATCGTTTTTCATCCGAAAATTGATTTTTTGGACTGTACCAAAAATGATTCAAAATGTCAATTGGATCGTGCCTCATGTTGAATAACCACTTTTTAAACCCTCACAGTGACCAAAATTGCCATTTTTACAGAGTTTTGCTTACTCAAAAGCTTCCATTTTGACCCGTTTCAGGCACAGAAATGACTTTAAACACACTTATTTTAGTTGACAAAGTCATAATTCACATCCAACAGTCATTTGGAGTCAAAAGATTAAATGTTGAAATTTCATCCATATTGACCATTTTGGGATCGTTCGACAGGTCCGGAGTCATCGTTTTTCATCCGAAAATTGATTTTTTGGACTGTACCAAAAATGATTCAAAATGTCAATTGGATCATGCCTCATGTTGAATAACCACTTTTTAAACCCTCACAGTGACCAAAATTGCCATTTTTACAGTTTTGCTTACTCAAAAGCTTCAATTTTGACCCGTTTCAGGCACAGAAATGACTTTAAACACACTTATTCTAGTTGACAAAGTCATAATTCACATCCAACAGTCATTTAGAGTCAAAAGATTAAATGTTAAAATTTCATCATTATAGACCATTTCGGGATCGTTCGACAGGTCCGGAGTCATCGTTTTTCATCCGAAAATTGATTTTTTTGGACTGTACCAAAAATGATTCAAAATGCCAATTGGATCGTGCCTTATGTTGAATAACCACTTTTTAAACCCTCACAGTGACCAAAATTGCCATTTTTACAAAGTTTTGCTTACTCAAAAGCTTCAGTTTTGACCCGTTTCAGGCACAGAAATGACTTTAAAAACACTTATTTTAGTTGACAAAGTCATAATTCACATCCAACAGTAATTTAGAGTCAAAAGATTAAATGTTGAAATTTCATCATTATAGACCATTTTGGGATCGTTCGACAGGTCCGGAGTCATCGTTTTTTATCCGAAAATTGATTTTTTGGACAGTACCAAAAATGATTCAAAATGTCAATTGGATCATGACTCATGTTGAATAACCACTTTTTAAACCCTCACAGTGACCAAAATTGCCATTTTTACAGAGTTTTGCTTACTCAAAAGCTTCCATTTTGACCCGTTTCAGGCACAGAAATGACTTTAAACACACTTATTCTAGTTGACAAAGTCATAATTCACATCCAACAGTCATTTAGAGTCAAAAGATTAAATGTTAAAATGTCATCATTATAGACCATTTTGGAATCGTTCGACAGGTCCGGAGTCATCGTTTTTCATCCGAAAATTAATTTTTTGGACTGTACCAAAAATGATTCAAAATGTCAGTTGGATCATGCCTCATGTTGAATAACCACTTTTTAAACCCTCACAGTGACCAAAATTGCAATTTTTACAGAGTTTTGCTTACTCAAAAGCTTCCATTTTGACCCGTTTCAGGCACAGAAATGACTTTAAACACACTTATTTTAGTTGACAAAGTCATAATTCACATCCAACAGTCATTTAGAGTCAAAAGATTAAATGTTAAAGTTTCATCCATATTGAACATTTTGGGATCGTTCGACAGGTCCGGAGTCATCGTTTTTCATCCGAAAATTGATTTTTTGGACTGTACCAAAAATGATTCAAAATGTCAATTGGATCGTGCCTCATGTTGAATAACCACTTTTTAAACCCTCACAGTGACCAAAATTGCCATTTTTACAGAGTTTGCTTACTCAAAAGCTTCCATTTTGACCCGTTTCAGGCACAGAAATGACTTTAAACACACTTATTTTAGTTGACAAAGTCATAATTCACATCCAACAGTCATTTGGAGTCAAAAGATTAAATGTTGAAATTTCATCCATATTGACCATTTTGGGATCGTTCGACAGGTCTGGAGTCATCGTTTTTCATCTGAAAATTGATTTTTTGGACTGTACCAAAAATGATTCAAAATGTCAATTGGATCGTGCCTCATGTTGAATAACCACTTTTTAAACCCTCACAGTGACCAAAATTGCCATTTTTACAGAGTTTTGCTTACTCAAAAGCTTCCATTTTGACCGGTTTCAGGCACGGAAATGACTTTAAACACACTTATTTTAGTTGACAAAGTCATAATTCACATCCAACAGTCATTTGGAGTCAAAAGATTAAATGTTGAAATTTCATCCATATTGACCATTTTGGGATCGTTCGACAGGTCCGGAGTCATCGTTTTTCATCCGAAAATTGCTTTTTTGGACTGTACCAAAAACGATTCAAAATGTCAATTGGATCGTGCCTCATGTTGAATAACCACTTTTTAAACCCTCACAGTGACCAAAATTGCCATTTTTACAGAGTTTTGCTTACTCAAAAGCTTCCATTTTGACCCGTTTCAGGCACAGAAATTACTTTAAACACACTTATTCTAGTTGACAAAGTCATAATTCACATCCAACAGTCATTTAGAGTCAAAAGATTAAATGTTAAAATTTCATCATTATAGACCATTTTGGGATCGTTCGACAGGTCTGGAGTCATCGTTTTTCATCCGAAAATTGATTTTTTGGACTGTACCAAAAATGATTCAAAATGTCAATTGGATCGTGCCTCATGTTGAATAACCACTTTTTAAACCCTCACAGTGACCAAAATTGCCATTTTTACAGAGTTTTGCTTACTCAAAAGCTTCCATTTTGACCCGTTTCAGGCACAGAAATGACTTTAAACACACTTATTTTAGTTGACAAAGTCATAATTCACATCCAACAGTAATTTAGAGTCAAAAGATTAAATGTTGAAATTTCATCATTATAGACCATTTTGGGATCGTTCGACAGGTCCGGAGTCATCGTTTTTCATCCGAAAATTGATTTTTTGGACTGTACCAAAAATGATTCAAAATGTCAATTGGATCGTGCCTCATGTTGAATAACCACTTTTTAAACCTTCACAGTGACCAAAATTGCCATTTTTACATAGTTTTGCTTACTCAAAAGCTTCAATTTGACCCGTTTCAGGCACAGAAATGACTTTAAACACACTTATTCTAGTTGACAAAGTCATAATTCACATCCAACAGTCATTTAGAGTCAAAAGATTAAATGTTGAAATTTCATCATTATAGACCATTTTGGGATCGTTCGACAGGTCCGGAGTCATCGTTTTTCATCCGAAAATTGATTTTTTGGACTGTACCAAAAATGATTCAAAATGTCAATTGGATCGTGCCTCATGTTGAATAACCACTTTTTAAACCTTCACAGTGACCAAAATTGCCATTTTTACAGAGTTTTGCTTACTCAAAAGCTTCAATTTGACCCGTTTCAGGCACAGAAATGACTTTAAACACACTTATTCTAGTTGACAAAGTCATAATTCACATCCAACAGTCATTTAGAGTCAAAAGATTAAATGTTAAAATGTCATCATTATAGACCATTTTGGAATCGTTCGACAGGTCCGGAGTCATCGTTTTTCATCCGAAAATTGATTTTTTGGACTGTACCAAAAATGATTCAAAATGTCAATTGGATCGTGCCTCATGTTGAATAACCACTTTTTAAACCCTCACAGTGACCAAAATTGCCTTTTTTACAGAGTTTTGCTTACTCAAAAGCTTCCATTTTGACCCGTTTCAGGCACAGAAATGACTTTAAACACACTTATTTTAGTTGACAAAGTCATAATTCACATCCAACAGTCATTTGGAGTCAAAAGATTAAATGTGGAAATTTCATCCATATTGACCATTTTGGGATCGTTCGACAGGTCCGGAGTCATCGTTTTTTATCCGAAAATTGATTTTTTGGACTGTACCAAAAATGATTCAAAATGTCAATTGGATCATGACTCATGTTGAATAACCACTTTTTAAACCCTCACAGTGACCAAAATTGCCATTTTTACAGAGTTTTGCTTACTCAAAAGCTTCCATTTTGACCCGTTTCAGGCACAGAAATGACTTTAAACACACTTATTCTAGTTGACAAAGTCATAATTCACATCCAACAGTCATTTAGAGTCAAAAGATTAAATGTTAAAATGTCATCATTATAGACCATTTTGGAATCGTTCGACAGGTCCGGAGTCATCGTTTTTCATCCGAAAATTGATTTTTTGGACTGTACCAAAAATGATTCAAAATGTCAATTGGATCATGCCTCATGTTGAATAACCACTTTTTAAACCCTCACAGTGACCAAAATTGCAATTTTTACAGAGTTTTGCTTACTCAAAAGCTTCCATTTTGACCCGTTTCAGGCACAGAAATGACTTTAAACACACTTATTTTAGTTGACAAAGTCATAATTCACATCCAACAGTCATTTAGAGTCAAAAGATTAAATGTTAAAATTTCATCCATATTGAACATTTTGGGATCGTTCGACAGGTCCGGAGTCATCATTTTTCATCCGACAATTTATTTTTTGGACTGTACCAAAAATGATTCAAAATGTCAATTGGATCATGCCTCATGTTGAATAACCACTTTTTAAACCCTCACAGTGACAAAAATTGCCATTTTTACAGAGTTTTGCTTACTCAAAAGCTTCAATTTTGACCCGTTTCAGGCACAGAAATGACTTTAAACACACTTATTCTAGTTGACAAAGTCATAATTCACATCCAACAGTCATTTAGAGTCAAAAGATTAAATGTTAAAATTTCATCATTATAGACCATTTTGGGATCGTTCGACAGGTCCGGAGTCATCGTTTTTCATCCGAAAATTGATTTTTTGGACTGTACCAAAAATGATTCAAAATGTCAATTGGATCGTGCCTCATGTTGAATAACCACTTTTTAAACCCTCACAGTGACCAAAATTGCCATTTTTACAGAGTTTGCTTACTCAAAAGCTTCCATTTTGACCCGTTTCAGGCACAGAAATGACTTTAAACACACTTATTTTAGTTGACAAAGTCATAATTCACATCCAACAGTCATTTGGAGTCAAAAGATTAAATGTTGAAATTTCATCCATATTGACCATTTTGGGATCGTTCGACAGGTCTGGAGTCATCGTTTTTCATCTGAAAATTGATTTTTTGGACTGTACCAAAAATGATTCAAAATGTCAATTGGATCGTGCCTCATGTTGAATAACCACTTTTTAAACCCTCACAGTGACCAAAATTGCCATTTTTACAGAGTTTTGCTTACTCAAAAGCTTCCATTTTGACCCGTTTCAGGCATGGAAATGACTTTAAACACACTTATTTTAGTTGACAAAGTCATAATTCACATCCAACAGTCATTTGGAGTCAAAAGATTAAATGTTGAAATTTCATCCATATTGACCATTTTGGGATCGTTCGACAGGTCCGGAGTCATCGTTTTTCATCCGAAAATTGCTTTTTTGGACTGTACCAAAAACGATTCAAAATGTCAATTGGATCGTGCCTCATGTTGAATAACCACTTTTTAAACCCTCACAGTGACCAAAATTGCCATTTTTACAGAGTTTTGCTTACTCAAAAGCTTCCATTTTGACCCGTTTCAGGCACAGAAATGACTTTAAACACACTTATTCTAGTTGACAAAGTCATAATTCACATCCAACAGTCATTTAGAGTCAAAAGATTAAATGTTAAAATTTCATCATTATAGACCATTTTGGGATCGTTCGACAGGTCTGGAGTCATCGTTTTTCATCCGAAAATTGATTTTTTGGACTGTACCAAAAATGATTCAAAATGTCAATTGGATCGTGCCTCATGTTGAATAACCACTTTTTAAACCCTCACAGTGACCAAAATTGCCATTTTTACAGAGTTTTGCTTACTCAAAAGCTTCCATTTTGACCCGTTTCAGGCACAGAAATGACTTTAAACACACTTATTTTAGTTGACAAAGTCATAATTCACATCCAACAGTAATTTAGAGTCAAAAGATTAAATGTTGAAATTTCATCATTATAGACCATTTTGGGATCGTTCGACAGGTCCGGAGTCATCGTTTTTCATCCGAAAATTGATTTTTTTGACTGTACCAAAAATGATTCAAAATGTCAATTGGATCGTGCCTCATGTTGAATAACCACTTTTTAAACCTTCACAGTGACCAAAATTGCCATTTTTACAGAGTTTTGCTTACTCAAAAGCTTCAATTTGACCCGTTTCAGGCACAGAAATGACTTTAAACACACTTATTCTAGTTGACAAAGTCATAATTCACATCCAACAGTCATTTAGAGTCAAAAGATTAAATGTTAAAATGTCATCATTATAGACCATTTTGGAATCGTTCGACAGGTCCGGAGTCATCGTTTTTCATCCGAAAATTGATTTTTTGGACTGTACCAAAAATGATTCAAAATGTCAATTGGATCATGCCTCATGTTGAATAACCACTTTTTAAACCCTCACAGTGACCAAAATTGCAATTTTTACAGAGTTTTGCTTACTCAAAAGCTTCCATTTTGACCCGTTTCAGGCACAGAAATGACTTTAAACACACTTATTTTAGTTGACAAAGTCATAATTCACATCCAACAGTCATTTAGAGTCAAAAGATTAAATGTTAAAATTTCATCCATATTGAACATTTTGGGATCGTTCGACAGGTCCGGAGTCATCATTTTTCATCCGACAATTTATTTTTTGGACTGTACCAAAAATGATTCAAAATGTCAATTGGATCATGCCTCATGTTGAATAACCACTTTTTAAACCCTCACAGTGACAAAAATTGCCATTTTTACAGAGTTTTGCTTACTCAAAAGCTTCAATTTTGACCCGTTTCAGGCACAGAAATGACTTTAAACACACTTATTCTAGTTGACGAAGTCATAATTCACATCCAACAGTCATTTAGAGTCAAAAGATTAAATGTTAAAATTTCATCATTATAGACCATTTTGGGATCGTTCGACAGGTCCGGAGTCATCGTTTTTCATCCGAAAATTGATTTTTTGGACTGTACCAAAAATGATTCAAAATGTCAATTGGATCGTGCCTCATGTTGAATAACCACTTTTTAAACCCTCACAGTGACCAAAATTGCCATTTTTACAGAGTTTGCTTACTCAAAAGCTTCCATTTTGACCCGTTTCAGGCACAGAAATGACTTTAAACACACTTATTTTAGTTGACAAAGTCATAATTCACATCCAACAGTCATTTGGAGTCAAAAGATTAAATGTTGAAATTTCATCCATATTGACCATTTTGGGATCGTTCGACAGGTCTGGAGTCATCGTTTTTCATCTGAAAATTGATTTTTTGGACTGTACCAAAAATGATTCAAAATGTCAATTGGATCGTGCCTCATGTTGAATAACCACTTTTTAAACCCTCACAGTGACCAAAATTGCCATTTTTACAGAGTTTTGCTTACTCAAAAGCTTCCATTTTGACCCGTTTCAGGCATGGAAATGACTTTAAACACACTTATTTTAGTTGACAAAGTCATAATTCACATCCAACAGTCATTTGGAGTCAAAAGATTAAATGTTGAAATTTCATCCATATTGACCATTTTGGGATCGTTCGACAGGTCCGGAGTCATCGTTTTTCATCCGAAAATTGCTTTTTTGGACTGTACCAAAAACGATTCAAAATGTCAATTGGATCGTGCCTCATGTTGAATAACCACTTTTTAAACCCTCACAGTGACCAAAATTGCCATTTTTACAGAGTTTTGCTTACTCAAAAGCTTCCATTTTGACCGGTTTCAGGCACGGAAATGACTTTAAACACACTTATTTTAGTTGACAAAGTCATAATTCACATCCAACAGTCATTTGGAGTCAAAAGATTAAATGTTGAAATTTCATCCATATTGACCATTTTGGGATCGTTCGACAGGTCCGGAGTCATCGTTTTTCATCCGAAAATTGCTTTTTTGGACTGTACCAAAAACGATTCAAAATGTCAATTGGATCGTGCCTCATGTTGAATAACCACTTTTTAAACCCTCACAGTGACCAAAATTGCCATTTTTACAGAGTTTTGCTTACTCAAAAGCTTCCATTTTGACCCGTTTCAGGCACAGAAATTACTTTAAACACACTTATTCTAGTTGACAAAGTCATAATTCACATCCAACAGTCATTTAGAGTCAAAAGATTAAATGTTAAAATTTCATCATTATAGACCATTTTGGGATCGTTCGACAGGTCTGGAGTCATCGTTTTTCATCCGAAAATTGATTTTTTGGACTGTACCAAAAATGATTCAAAATGTCAATTGGATCGTGCCTCATGTTGAATAACCACTTTTTAAACCCTCACAGTGACCAAAATTGCCATTTTTACAGAGTTTTGCTTACTCAAAAGCTTCCATTTTGACCCGTTTCAGGCACAGAAATGACTTTAAACACACTTATTTTAGTTGACAAAGTCATAATTCACATCCAACAGTAATTTAGAGTCAAAAGATTAAATGTTGAAATTTCATCATTATAGACCATTTTGGGATCGTTCGACAGGTCCGGAGTCATCGTTTTTCATCCGAAAATTGATTTTTTGGACTGTACCAAAAATGATTCAAAATGTCAATTGGATCGTGCCTCATGTTGAATAACCACTTTTTAAACCTTCACAGTGACCAAAATTGCCATTTTTACATAGTTTTGCTTACTCAAAAGCTTCAATTTGACCCGTTTCAGGCACAGAAATGACTTTAAACACACTTATTCTAGTTGACAAAGTCATAATTCACATCCAACAGTCATTTAGAGTCAAAAGATTAAATGTTGAAATTTCATCATTATAGACCATTTTGGGATCGTTCGACAGGTCCGGAGTCATCGTTTTTCATCCGAAAATTGATTTTTTGGACTGTACCAAAAATGATTCAAAATGTCAATTGGATCGTGCCTCATGTTGAATAACCACTTTTTAAACCTTCACAGTGACCAAAATTGCCATTTTTACAGAGTTTTGCTTACTCAAAAGCTTCAATTTGACCCGTTTCAGGCACAGAAATGACTTTAAACACACTTATTCTAGTTGACAAAGTCATAATTCACATCCAACAGTCATTTAGAGTCAAAAGATTAAATGTTAAAATGTCATCATTATAGACCATTTTGGAATCGTTCGACAGGTCCGGAGTCATCGTTTTTCATCCGAAAATTGATTTTTTGGACTGTACCAAAAATGATTCAAAATGTCAATTGGATCGTGCCTCATGTTGAATAACCACTTTTTAAACCCTCACAGTGACCAAAATTGCCTTTTTTACAGAGTTTTGCTTACTCAAAAGCTTCCATTTTGACCCGTTTCAGGCACAGAAATGACTTTAAACACACTTATTTTAGTTGACAAAGTCATAATTCACATCCAACAGTCATTTGGAGTCAAAAGATTAAATGTGGAAATTTCATCCATATTGACCATTTTGGGATCGTTCGACAGGTCCGGAGTCATCGTTTTTTATCCGAAAATTGATTTTTTGGACTGTACCAAAAATGATTCAAAATGTCAATTGGATCATGACTCATGTTGAATAACCACTTTTTAAACCCTCACAGTGACCAAAATTGCCATTTTTACAGAGTTTTGCTTACTCAAAAGCTTCCATTTTGACCCGTTTCAGGCACAGAAATGACTTTAAACACACTTATTCTAGTTGACAAAGTCATAATTCACATCCAACAGTCATTTAGAGTCAAAAGATTAAATGTTAAAATGTCATCATTATAGACCATTTTGGAATCGTTCGACAGGTCCGGAGTCATCGTTTTTCATCCGAAAATTGATTTTTTGGACTGTACCAAAAATGATTCAAAATGTCAATTGGATCATGCCTCATGTTGAATAACCACTTTTTAAACCCTCACAGTGACCAAAATTGCAATTTTTACAGAGTTTTGCTTACTCAAAAGCTTCCATTTTGACCCGTTTCAGGCACAGAAATGACTTTAAACACACTTATTTTAGTTGACAAAGTCATAATTCACATCCAACAGTCATTTAGAGTCAAAAGATTAAATGTTAAAATTTCATCCATATTGAACATTTTGGGATCGTTCGACAGGTCCGGAGTCATCATTTTTCATCCGACAATTTATTTTTTGGACTGTACCAAAAATGATTCAAAATGTCAATTGGATCATGCCTCATGTTGAATAACCACTTTTTAAACCCTCACAGTGACAAAAATTGCCATTTTTACAGAGTTTTGCTTACTCAAAAGCTTCAATTTTGACCCGTTTCAGGCACAGAAATGACTTTAAACACACTTATTCTAGTTGACAAAGTCATAATTCACATCCAACAGTCATTTAGAGTCAAAAGATTAAATGTTAAAATTTCATCATTATAGACCATTTTGGGATCGTTCGACAGGTCCGGAGTCATCGTTTTTCATCCGAAAATTGATTTTTTGGACTGTACCAAAAATGATTCAAAATGTCAATTGGATCGTGCCTCATGTTGAATAACCACTTTTTAAACCCTCACAGTGACCAAAATTGCCATTTTTACAGAGTTTGCTTACTCAAAAGCTTCCATTTTGACCCGTTTCAGGCACAGAAATGACTTTAAACACACTTATTTTAGTTGACAAAGTCATAATTCACATCCAACAGTCATTTGGAGTCAAAAGATTAAATGTTGAAATTTCATCCATATTGACCATTTTGGGATCGTTCGACAGGTCTGGAGTCATCGTTTTTCATCTGAAAATTGATTTTTTGGACTGTACCAAAAATGATTCAAAATGTCAATTGGATCGTGCCTCATGTTGAATAACCACTTTTTAAACCCTCACAGTGACCAAAATTGCCATTTTTACAGAGTTTTGCTTACTCAAAAGCTTCCATTTTGACCCGTTTCAGGCATGGAAATGACTTTAAACACACTTATTTTAGTTGACAAAGTCATAATTCACATCCAACAGTCATTTGGAGTCAAAAGATTAAATGTTGAAATTTCATCCATATTGACCATTTTGGGATCGTTCGACAGGTCCGGAGTCATCGTTTTTCATCCGAAAATTGCTTTTTTGGACTGTACCAAAAACGATTCAAAATGTCAATTGGATCGTGCCTCATGTTGAATAACCACTTTTTAAACCCTCACAGTGACCAAAATTGCCATTTTTACAGAGTTTTGCTTACTCAAAAGCTTCCATTTTGACCCGTTTCAGGCACAGAAATGACTTTAAACACACTTATTCTAGTTGACAAAGTCATAATTCACATCCAACAGTCATTTAGAGTCAAAAGATTAAATGTTAAAATTTCATCATTATAGACCATTTTGGGATCGTTCGACAGGTCTGGAGTCATCGTTTTTCATCCGAAAATTGATTTTTTGGACTGTACCAAAAATGATTCAAAATGTCAATTGGATCGTGCCTCATGTTGAATAACCACTTTTTAAACCCTCACAGTGACCAAAATTGCCATTTTTACAGAGTTTTGCTTACTCAAAAGCTTCCATTTTGACCCGTTTCAGGCACAGAAATGACTTTAAACACACTTATTTTAGTTGACAAAGTCATAATTCACATCCAACAGTAATTTAGAGTCAAAAGATTAAATGTTGAAATTTCATCATTATAGACCATTTTGGGATCGTTCGACAGGTCCGGAGTCATCGTTTTTCATCCGAAAATTGATTTTTTTGACTGTACCAAAAATGATTCAAAATGTCAATTGGATCGTGCCTCATGTTGAATAACCACTTTTTAAACCTTCACAGTGACCAAAATTGCCATTTTTACAGAGTTTTGCTTACTCAAAAGCTTCAATTTGACCCGTTTCAGGCACAGAAATGACTTTAAACACACTTATTCTAGTTGACAAAGTCATAATTCACATCCAACAGTCATTTAGAGTCAAAAGATTAAATGTTAAAATGTCATCATTATAGACCATTTTGGAATCGTTCGACAGGTCCGGAGTCATCGTTTTTCATCCGAAAATTGATTTTTTGGACTGTACCAAAAATGATTCAAAATGTCAATTGGATCATGCCTCATGTTGAATAACCACTTTTTAAACCCTCACAGTGACCAAAATTGCAATTTTTACAGAGTTTTGCTTACTCAAAAGCTTCCATTTTGACCCGTTTCAGGCACAGAAATGACTTTAAACACACTTATTTTAGTTGACAAAGTCATAATTCACATCCAACAGTCATTTAGAGTCAAAAGATTAAATGTTAAAATTTCATCCATATTGAACATTTTGGGATCGTTCGACAGGTCCGGAGTCATCATTTTTCATCCGACAATTTATTTTTTGGACTGTACCAAAAATGATTCAAAATGTCAATTGGATCATGCCTCATGTTGAATAACCACTTTTTAAACCCTCACAGTGACAAAAATTGCCATTTTTACAGAGTTTTGCTTACTCAAAAGCTTCAATTTTGACCCGTTTCAGGCACAGAAATGACTTTAAACACACTTATTCTAGTTGACGAAGTCATAATTCACATCCAACAGTCATTTAGAGTCAAAAGATTAAATGTTAAAATTTCATCATTATAGACCATTTTGGGATCGTTCGACAGGTCCGGAGTCATCGTTTTTCATCCGAAAATTGATTTTTTGGACTGTACCAAAAATGATTCAAAATGTCAATTGGATCGTGCCTCATGTTGAATAACCACTTTTTAAACCCTCACAGTGACCAAAATTGCCATTTTTACAGAGTTTGCTTACTCAAAAGCTTCCATTTTGACCCGTTTCAGGCACAGAAATGACTTTAAACACACTTATTTTAGTTGACAAAGTCATAATTCACATCCAACAGTCATTTGGAGTCAAAAGATTAAATGTTGAAATTTCATCCATATTGACCATTTTGGGATCGTTCGACAGGTCTGGAGTCATCGTTTTTCATCTGAAAATTGATTTTTTGGACTGTACCAAAAATGATTCAAAATGTCAATTGGATCGTGCCTCATGTTGAATAACCACTTTTTAAACCCTCACAGTGACCAAAATTGCCATTTTTACAGAGTTTTGCTTACTCAAAAGCTTCCATTTTGACCCGTTTCAGGCATGGAAATGACTTTAAACACACTTATTTTAGTTGACAAAGTCATAATTCACATCCAACAGTCATTTGGAGTCAAAAGATTAAATGTTGAAATTTCATCCATATTGACCATTTTGGGATCGTTCGACAGGTCCGGAGTCATCGTTTTTCATCCGAAAATTGCTTTTTTGGACTGTACCAAAAACGATTCAAAATGTCAATTGGATCGTGCCTCATGTTGAATAACCACTTTTTAAACCCTCACAGTGACCAAAATTGCCATTTTTACAGAGTTTTGCTTACTCAAAAGCTTCCATTTTGACCGGTTTCAGGCACGGAAATGACTTTAAACACACTTATTTTAGTTGACAAAGTCATAATTCACATCCAACAGTCATTTGGAGTCAAAAGATTAAATGTTGAAATTTCATCCATATTGACCATTTTGGGATCGTTCGACAGGTCCGGAGTCATCGTTTTTCATCCGAAAATTGCTTTTTTGGACTGTACCAAAAACGATTCAAAATGTCAATTGGATCGTGCCTCATGTTGAATAACCACTTTTTAAACCCTCACAGTGACCAAAATTGCCATTTTTACAGAGTTTTGCTTACTCAAAAGCTTCCATTTTGACCCGTTTCAGGCACAGAAATTACTTTAAACACACTTATTCTAGTTGACAAAGTCATAATTCACATCCAACAGTCATTTAGAGTCAAAAGATTAAATGTTAAAATTTCATCATTATAGACCATTTTGGGATCGTTCGACAGGTCTGGAGTCATCGTTTTTCATCCGAAAATTGATTTTTTGGACTGTACCAAAAATGATTCAAAATGTCAATTGGATCGTGCCTCATGTTGAATAACCACTTTTTAAACCCTCACAGTGACCAAAATTGCCATTTTTACAGAGTTTTGCTTACTCAAAAGCTTCCATTTTGACCCGTTTCAGGCACAGAAATGACTTTAAACACACTTATTTTAGTTGACAAAGTCATAATTCACATCCAACAGTAATTTAGAGTCAAAAGATTAAATGTTGAAATTTCATCATTATAGACCATTTTGGGATCGTTCGACAGGTCCGGAGTCATCGTTTTTCATCCGAAAATTGATTTTTTGGACTGTACCAAAAATGATTCAAAATGTCAATTGGATCGTGCCTCATGTTGAATAACCACTTTTTAAACCTTCACAGTGACCAAAATTGCCATTTTTACATAGTTTTGCTTACTCAAAAGCTTCAATTTGACCCGTTTCAGGCACAGAAATGACTTTAAACACACTTATTCTAGTTGACAAAGTCATAATTCACATCCAACAGTCATTTAGAGTCAAAAGATTAAATGTTGAAATTTCATCATTATAGACCATTTTGGGATCGTTCGACAGGTCCGGAGTCATCGTTTTTCATCCGAAAATTGATTTTTTGGACTGTACCAAAAATGATTCAAAATGTCAATTGGATCGTGCCTCATGTTGAATAACCACTTTTTAAACCTTCACAGTGACCAAAATTGCCATTTTTACAGAGTTTTGCTTACTCAAAAGCTTCAATTTGACCCGTTTCAGGCACAGAAATGACTTTAAACACACTTATTCTAGTTGACAAAGTCATAATTCACATCCAACAGTCATTTAGAGTCAAAAGATTAAATGTTAAAATGTCATCATTATAGACCATTTTGGAATCGTTCGACAGGTCCGGAGTCATCGTTTTTCATCCGAAAATTGATTTTTTGGACTGTACCAAAAATGATTCAAAATGTCAATTGGATCGTGCCTCATGTTGAATAACCACTTTTTAAACCCTCACAGTGACCAAAATTGCCTTTTTTACAGAGTTTTGCTTACTCAAAAGCTTCCATTTTGACCCGTTTCAGGCACAGAAATGACTTTAAACACACTTATTTTAGTTGACAAAGTCATAATTCACATCCAACAGTCATTTGGAGTCAAAAGATTAAATGTGGAAATTTCATCCATATTGACCATTTTGGGATCGTTCGACAGGTCCGGAGTCATCGTTTTTTATCCGAAAATTGATTTTTTGGACTGTACCAAAAATGATTCAAAATGTCAATTGGATCATGACTCATGTTGAATAACCACTTTTTAAACCCTCACAGTGACCAAAATTGCCATTTTTACAGAGTTTTGCTTACTCAAAAGCTTCCATTTTGACCCGTTTCAGGCACAGAAATGACTTTAAACACACTTATTCTAGTTGACAAAGTCATAATTCACATCCAACAGTCATTTAGAGTCAAAAGATTAAATGTTAAAATGTCATCATTATAGACCATTTTGGAATCGTTCGACAGGTCCGGAGTCATCGTTTTTCATCCGAAAATTGATTTTTTGGACTGTACCAAAAATGATTCAAAATGTCAATTGGATCATGCCTCATGTTGAATAACCACTTTTTAAACCCTCACAGTGACCAAAATTGCAATTTTTACAGAGTTTTGCTTACTCAAAAGCTTCCATTTTGACCCGTTTCAGGCACAGAAATGACTTTAAACACACTTATTTTAGTTGACAAAGTCATAATTCACATCCAACAGTCATTTAGAGTCAAAAGATTAAATGTTAAAATTTCATCCATATTGAACATTTTGGGATCGTTCGACAGGTCCGGAGTCATCATTTTTCATCCGACAATTTATTTTTTGGACTGTACCAAAAATGATTCAAAATGTCAATTGGATCATGCCTCATGTTGAATAACCACTTTTTAAACCCTCACAGTGACAAAAATTGCCATTTTTACAGAGTTTTGCTTACTCAAAAGCTTCAATTTTGACCCGTTTCAGGCACAGAAATGACTTTAAACACACTTATTCTAGTTGACAAAGTCATAATTCACATCCAACAGTCTTTTAGAGTCAAAAGATTAAATGTTAAAATTTCATCATTATAGACCATTTTGGGATCGTTCGACAGGTCCGGAGTCATCGTTTTTCATCCGAAAATTGATTTTTTGGACTGTACCAAAAATGATTCAAAATGTCAATTGGATCGTGCCTCATGTTGAATAACCACTTTTTAAACCCTCACAGTGACCAAAATTGCCATTTTTACAGAGTTTGCTTACTCAAAAGCTTCCATTTTGACCCGTTTCAGGCACAGAAATGACTTTAAACACACTTATTTTAGTTGACAAAGTCATAATTCACATCCAACAGTCATTTGGAGTCAAAAGATTAAATGTTGAAATTTCATCCATATTGACCATTTTGGGATCGTTCGACAGGTCTGGAGTCATCGTTTTTCATCTGAAAATTGATTTTTTGGACTGTACCAAAAATGATTCAAAATGTCAATTGGATCGTGCCTCATGTTGAATAACCACTTTTTAAACCCTCACAGTGACCAAAATTGCCATTTTTACAGAGTTTTGCTTACTCAAAAGCTTCCATTTTGACCCGTTTCAGGCATGGAAATGACTTTAAACACACTTATTTTAGTTGACAAAGTCATAATTCACATCCAACAGTCATTTGGAGTCAAAAGATTAAATGTTGAAATTTCATCCATATTGACCATTTTGGGATCGTTCGACAGGTCTGGAGTCATCGTTTTTCATCTGAAAATTGATTTTTTGGACTGTACCAAAAATGATTCAAAATGTCAATTGGATCGTGCCTCATGTTGAATAACCACTTTTTAAACCCTCACAGTGACCAAAATTGCCATTTTTACAGAGTTTTGCTTACTCAAAAGCTTCCATTTTGACCCGTTTCAGGCATGGAAATGACTTTAAACACACTTATTTTAGTTGACAAAGTCATAATTCACATCCAACAGTCATTTGGAGTCAAAAGATTAAATGTTGAAATTTCATCCATATTGACCATTTTGGGATCGTTCGACAGGTCCGGAGTCATCGTTTTTCATCCGAAAATTGCTTTTTTGGACTGTACCAAAAACGATTCAAAATGTCAATTGGATCGTGCCTCATGTTGAATAACCACTTTTTAAACCCTCACAGTGACCAAAATTGCCATTTTTACAGAGTTTTGCTTACTCAAAAGCTTCCATTTTGACCCGTTTCAGGCACAGAAATGACTTTAAACACACTTATTCTAGTTGACAAAGTCATAATTCACATCCAACAGTCATTTAGAGTCAAAAGATTAAATGTTAAAATTTCATCATTATAGACCATTTTGGGATCGTTCGACAGGTCTGGAGTCATCGTTTTTCATCCGAAAATTGATTTTTTGGACTGTACCAAAAATGATTCAAAATGTCAATTGGATCGTGCCTCATGTTGAATAACCACTTTTTAAACCCTCACAGTGACCAAAATTGCCATTTTTACAGAGTTTTGCTTACTCAAAAGCTTCCATTTTGACCCGTTTCAGGCACAGAAATGACTTTAAACACACTTATTTTAGTTGACAAAGTCATAATTCACATCCAACAGTAATTTAGAGTCAAAAGATTAAATGTTGAAATTTCATCATTATAGACCATTTTGGGATCGTTCGACAGGTCCGGAGTCATCGTTTTTCATCCGAAAATTGATTTTTTTGACTGTACCAAAAATGATTCAAAATGTCAATTGGATCGTGCCTCATGTTGAATAACCACTTTTTAAACCTTCACAGTGACCAAAATTGCCATTTTTACAGAGTTTTGCTTACTCAAAAGCTTCAATTTGACCCGTTTCAGGCACAGAAATGACTTTAAACACACTTATTCTAGTTGACAAAGTCATAATTCACATCCAACAGTCATTTAGAGTCAAAAGATTAAATGTTAAAATGTCATCATTATAGACCATTTTGGAATCGTTCGACAGGTCCGGAGTCATCGTTTTTCATCCGAAAATTGATTTTTTGGACTGTACCAAAAATGATTCAAAATGTCAATTGGATCATGCCTCATGTTGAATAACCACTTTTTAAACCCTCACAGTGACCAAAATTGCAATTTTTACAGAGTTTTGCTTACTCAAAAGCTTCCATTTTGACCCGTTTCAGGCACAGAAATGACTTTAAACACACTTATTTTAGTTGACAAAGTCATAATTCACATCCAACAGTCATTTAGAGTCAAAAGATTAAATGTTAAAATTTCATCCATATTGAACATTTTGGGATCGTTCGACAGGTCCGGAGTCATCATTTTTCATCCGACAATTTATTTTTTGGACTGTACCAAAAATGATTCAAAATGTCAATTGGATCATGCCTCATGTTGAATAACCACTTTTTAAACCCTCACAGTGACAAAAATTGCCATTTTTACAGAGTTTTGCTTACTCAAAAGCTTCAATTTTGACCCGTTTCAGGCACAGAAATGACTTTAAACACACTTATTCTAGTTGACGAAGTCATAATTCACATCCAACAGTCATTTAGAGTCAAAAGATTAAATGTTAAAATTTCATCATTATAGACCATTTTGGGATCGTTCGACAGGTCCGGAGTCATCGTTTTTCATCCGAAAATTGATTTTTTGGACTGTACCAAAAATGATTCAAAATGTCAATTGGATCGTGCCTCATGTTGAATAACCACTTTTTAAACCCTCACAGTGACCAAAATTGCCATTTTTACAGAGTTTGCTTACTCAAAAGCTTCCATTTTGACCCGTTTCAGGCACAGAAATGACTTTAAACACACTTATTTTAGTTGACAAAGTCATAATTCACATCCAACAGTCATTTGGAGTCAAAAGATTAAATGTTGAAATTTCATCCATATTGACCATTTTGGGATCGTTCGACAGGTCTGGAGTCATCGTTTTTCATCTGAAAATTGATTTTTTGGACTGTACCAAAAATGATTCAAAATGTCAATTGGATCGTGCCTCATGTTGAATAACCACTTTTTAAACCCTCACAGTGACCAAAATTGCCATTTTTACAGAGTTTTGCTTACTCAAAAGCTTCCATTTTGACCCGTTTCAGGCATGGAAATGACTTTAAACACACTTATTTTAGTTGACAAAGTCATAATTCACATCCAACAGTCATTTGGAGTCAAAAGATTAAATGTTGAAATTTCATCCATATTGACCATTTTGGGATCGTTCGACAGGTCCGGAGTCATCGTTTTTCATCCGAAAATTGCTTTTTTGGACTGTACCAAAAACGATTCAAAATGTCAATTGGATCGTGCCTCATGTTGAATAACCACTTTTTAAACCCTCACAGTGACCAAAATTGCCATTTTTACAGAGTTTTGCTTACTCAAAAGCTTCCATTTTGACCCGTTTCAGGCACAGAAATGACTTTAAACACACTTATTCTAGTTGACAAAGTCATAATTCACATCCAACAGTCATTTAGAGTCAAAAGATTAAATGTTAAAATTTCATCATTATAGACCATTTTGGGATCGTTCGACAGGTCTGGAGTCATCGTTTTTCATCCGAAAATTGATTTTTTGGACTGTACCAAAAATGATTCAAAATGTCAATTGGATCGTGCCTCATGTTGAATAACCACTTTTTAAACCCTCACAGTGACCAAAATTGCCATTTTTACAGAGTTTTGCTTACTCAAAAGCTTCCATTTTGACCCGTTTCAGGCACAGAAATGACTTTAAACACACTTATTTTAGTTGACAAAGTCATAATTCACATCCAACAGTAATTTAGAGTCAAAAGATTAAATGTTGAAATTTCATCATTATAGACCATTTTGGGATCGTTCGACAGGTCCGGAGTCATCGTTTTTCATCCGAAAATTGATTTTTTGGACT
This sequence comes from Lissotriton vulgaris, assembly GCF_964263255.1. Classification (NCBI taxonomy): domain Eukaryota; kingdom Metazoa; phylum Chordata; class Amphibia; order Caudata; family Salamandridae; genus Lissotriton; species Lissotriton vulgaris. The sequence goes on from NW_028246499.1 coordinate 47,343, forward strand.
GTACCAAAAATGATTCAAAATGTCAATTGGATCGTGCCTCATGTTGAATAACCACTTTTTAAACCTTCACAGTGACCAAAATTGCCATTTTTACAGAGTTTTGCTTACTCAAAAGCTTCAATTTGACCCGTTTCAGGCACAGAAATGACTTTAAACACACTTATTCTAGTTGACAAAGTCATAATTCACATCCAACAGTCATTTAGAGTCAAAAGATTAAATGTTAAAATGTCATCATTATAGACCATTTTGGAATCGTTCGACAGGTCCGGAGTCATCGTTTTTCATCCGAAAATTGATTTTTTGGACTGTACCAAAAATGATTCAAAATGTCAATTGGATCGTGCCTCATGTTGAATAACCACTTTTTAAACCCTCACAGTGACCAAAATTGCCTTTTTTACAGAGTTTTGCTTACTCAAAAGCTTCCATTTTGACCCGTTTCAGGCACAGAAATGACTTTAAACACACTTATTTTAGTTGACAAAGTCATAATTCACATCCAACAGTCATTTGGAGTCAAAAGATTAAATGTGGAAATTTCATCCATATTGACCATTTTGGGATCGTTTGACAGGTCCGGAGTCATCGTTTTTTATCCGAAAATTGATTTTTTGGACTGTACCAAAAATGATTCAAAATGTCAATTGGATCATGACTCATGTTGAATAACCACTTTTTAAACCCTCACAGTGACCAAAATTGCCATTTTTACAGAGTTTTGCTTACTCAAAAGCTTCCATTTTGACCCGTTTCAGGCACAGAAATGACTTTAAACACACTTATTCTAGTTGACAAAGTCATAATTCACATCCAACAGTCATTTAGAGTCAAAAGATTAAATGTTAAAATGTCATCATTATAGACCATTTTGGAATCGTTCGACAGGTCCGGAGTCATCGTTTTTCATCCGAAAATTGATTTTTTGGACTGTACCAAAAATGATTCAAAATGTCAATTGGATCATGCCTCATGTTGAATAACCACTTTTTAAACCCTCACAGTGACCAAAATTGCAATTTTTACAGAGTTTAGCTTACTCAAAAGCTTCCATTTTGACCCGTTTCAGGCACAGAAATGACTTTAAACACACTTATTTTAGTTGACAAAGTCATAATTCACATCCAACAGTCATTTAGAGTCAAAAGATTAAATGTTAAAATTTCATCCATATTGAACATTTTGGGATCGTTCGACAGGTCCGGAGTCATCGTTTTTCATCCGAAAATTGATTTTTTGGACTGTACCAAAAATGATTCAAAATGTCAATTGGATCATGCCTCATGTTGAATAACCACTTTTTAAACCCTCACAGTGACCAAAATTGCCATTTTTACAGAGTTTGCTTACTCAAAAGCTTCCATTTTGACCCGTTTCAGGCACAGAAATGACTTTAAACACACTTATTTTAGTTGACAAAGTCATAATTCACATCCAACAGTCATTTGGAGTCAAAAGATTAAATGTTGAAATTTCATCTATATTGACCATTTTGGGATCGTTCGACAGGTCTGGAGTCATCGTTTTTCATCCGAAAATTGATTTTTTGGACTGTACCAAAAATGATTCAAAATGTCAATTGGATCGTGCCTCATGTTGAATAACCACTTTTTAAACCCTCACAGTGACCAAAATTGCCATTTTTACAGAGTTTTGCTTACTCAAAAGCTTCCATTTTGACCCGTTTCAGGCACAGAAATGACTTTAAACACACTTATTCTAGTTGACAAAGTAATAATTCACATCCAACAGTCATTTAGAGTCAAAAGATTAAATGTTAAAATTTCATCATTATAGACCATTTTGGGATCGTTCGACAGGTCTGGAGTCATCGTTTTTCATCCGAAAATTGATTTTTTGGACTGTACCAAAAATTATTCAAAATGTCAATTGGATCGTGCCTCATGTTGAATAACCACTTTTTAAACCCTCACAGTGACCAAAATTGCCATTTTTACAGAGTTTTGCTTACTCAAAAGCTTCCATTTTGACCCGTTTCAGGCACAGAAATGACTTTAAACACACTTATTTTAGTTGACAAAGTCATAATTCACATCCAAAAGTCATTTGGAGTCAAAAGATTAAATGTGGAAATTTCATCCATATTGACCATTTTGGGATCGTTCGACAGGTCCGGAGTCATCGTTTTTTATCCGAAAATTGATTTTTTGGACTGTACCAAAAATGATTCAAAATGTCAATTGGATCATGACTCATGTTGAATAACCACTTTTTAAACCCTCACAGTGACCAAAATTGCCATTTTTACAGAGTTTTGCTTACTCAAAAGCTTCCATTTTGACCCGTTTCAGGCACAGAAATGACTTTAAACACACTTATTCTAGTTGACAAAGTCATAATTCACATCCAACAGTCATTTAGAGTCAAAAGATTAAATGTTAAAATGTCATCATTATAGACCATTTTGGAATCGTTCGACAGGTCCGGAGTCATCGTTTTTCATCCGAAAATTGATTTTTTGGACTGTACCAAAAATGATTCAAAATGTCAATTGGATCATGCCTCATGTTGAATAACCACTTTTTAAACCCTCACAGTGACCAAAATTGCAATTTTTACAGAGGTTTGCTTACTCAAAAGCTTCCATTTTGACCCGTTTCAGGCACAGAAATGACTTTAAACACACTTATTTTAGTTGACAAAGTCATAATTCACATCCAACAGTCATTTAGAGTCAAAAGATTAAATGTTAAAATTTCATCCATATTGAACATTTTGGGATCGTTCGACAGGTCCGGAGTCATCGTTTTTCATCCGACAATTGATTTTTTGGACTGTACCAAAAATTATTCAAAATGTCAATTGGATCATGCCTCATGTTGAATAACCACTTTTTAAACCCTCACAGTGACCAAAATTGCCATTTTTACAGAGTTTTGCTTACTCAAAAGCTTCAATTTTGACCCGTTTCAGGCACAGAAATGACTTTAAACACACTTATTCTAGTTGACAAAGTCATAATTCACATCCAACAGTCATTTAGAGTCAAAAGATTAACTGTTAAAATTTCATCATTATAGACCATTTTGGGATCGTTCGACAGGTCCGGAGTCATCCTTTTTTCATCCGAAAATTGATTTTTTGGACTGTACCAAAAATGATTCAAAATGTCAATTGGATCGTGCCTCATGTTGAATAACCACTTTTTAAACCCTCACAGTGACCAAAATTGCCATTTTTACAGAGTTTGCTTACTCAAAAGCTTCCATTTTGACCCATTTCAGGCACAGAAATGACTTTAAACACACTTATTTTAGTTGACAAAGTCATAATTCACATCCAACAGTCATTTGGAGTCAAAAGATTAAATGTTGAAATTTCATCCATATTGACCATTTTGGGGTCGTTCGACAGGTTCGGCGTCATCGTTTTTCATCCGAAAATTGATTTTTTGGACTGTACCAAAAATGATTCAAAATGTCAATTGGATCGTGCTTCATGTTGAATAACCACTTTTTAAACCCTCACAGTGACCAAAATTGCCATTTTTACAGAGTTTTGCTTACTCAAAAGCTTCCATTTTGACCCGTTTCAGGCACAGAAATGACTTTAAACACACTTATTTTAGTTGACAAAGTCATAATTCACATCCAACAGTCATTTGGAGTCAAAAGAATAAATGTTGAAATTTCATTCATATTGACCATTTTGGGATCGTTCGACAGGTCCGGAGTCATCGTTTTTCATCCGAAAATTGATTTTTTGGACTGTACCAAAAACGATTCAAAATGTCAATTGGATCGTGCCTCATGTTGAATAACCACTTTTTAAACCCTCACAGTGACCAAAATTGCCATTTTTACAGAGTTTTGCTTACTCAAAAGCTTCCATTTTGACCCGTTTCAGGCACAGAAATTACTTTAAACACACTTATTCTAGTTGACAAAGTAATAATTCACATCCAACAGTCATTTAGAGTCAAAAGATTAAATGTTAAAATTTCATCATTATAGACCATTTTGGGATCGTTCGACAGGTCTGGAGTCATCGTTTTTCATCCGAAAATTGATTTTTTGGACTGTACCAAAAATGATTCAAAATGTCAATTGGATCGTGCCTCATGTTGAATAACCACTTTTTAAACCCTCACAGTGACCAAAATTGCCATTTTTACAGAGTTTTGCTTACTCAAAAGCTTCCATTTTGACCCGTTTCAGGCACAGAAATGACTTTAAACACACTTATTTTAGTTGACAAAGTCATAATTCACATCCAACAGTCATTTAGAGTCAAAAGATTAAATGTTAAAATTTCATCCATATTGAACATTTTGGGATCGTTCGACAGGTCCGGAGTCATCGTTTTTCATCCGAAAATTGATTTTTTGGACTGTACCAAAAATGATTCAAAATGTCAATTGGATCATGCCTCATGTTGAATAACCACTTTTTAAACCCTCACAGTGACCAAAATTGCCATTTTTACAGAGTTTGCTTACTCAAAAGCTTCCATTTTGACCCGTTTCAGGCACAGAAATGACTTTAAACACACTTATTTTAGTTGACAAAGTCATAATTCACATCCAACAGTCATTTGGAGTCAAAAGATTAAATGTTGAAATTTCATCTATATTGACCATTTTGGGATCGTTCGACAGGTCTGGAGTCATCGTTTTTCATCCGAAAATTGATTTTTTGGACTGTACCAAAAATGATTCAAAATGTCAATTGGATCGTGCCTCATGTTGAATAACCACTTTTTAAACCCTCACAGTGACCAAAATTGCCATTTTTACAGAGTTTTGCTTACTCAAAAGCTTCCATTTTGACCCGTTTCAGGCACAGAAATGACTTTAAACACACTTATTCTAGTTGACAAAGTAATAATTCACATCCAACAGTCATTTAGAGTCAAAAGATTAAATGTTAAAATTTCATCATTATAGACCATTTTGGGATCGTTCGACAGGTCTGGAGTCATCGTTTTTCATCCGAAAATTGATTTTTTGGACTGTACCAAAAATTATTCAAAATGTCAATTGGATCGTGCCTCATGTTGAATAACCACTTTTTAAACCCTCACAGTGACCAAAATTGCCATTTTTACAGAGTTTTGCTTACTCAAAAGCTTCCATTTTGACCCGTTTCAGGCACAGAAATGACTTTAAACACACTTATTTTAGTTGACAAAGTCATAATTCACATCCAAAAGTCATTTGGAGTCAAAAGATTAAATGTGGAAATTTCATCCATATTGACCATTTTGGGATCGTTCGACAGGTCCGGAGTCATCGTTTTTTATCCGAAAATTGATTTTTTGGACTGTACCAAAAATGATTCAAAATGTCAATTGGATCATGACTCATGTTGAATAACCACTTTTTAAACCCTCACAGTGACCAAAATTGCCATTTTTACAGAGTTTTGCTTACTCAAAAGCTTCCATTTTGACCCGTTTCAGGCACAGAAATGACTTTAAACACACTTATTCTAGTTGACAAAGTCATAATTCACATCCAACAGTCATTTAGAGTCAAAAGATTAAATGTTAAAATGTCATCATTATAGACCATTTTGGAATCGTTCGACAGGTCCGGAGTCATCGTTTTTCATCCGAAAATTGATTTTTTGGACTGTACCAAAAATGATTCAAAATGTCAATTGGATCATGCCTCATGTTGAATAACCACTTTTTAAACCCTCACAGTGACCAAAATTGCAATTTTTACAGAGGTTTGCTTACTCAAAAGCTTCCATTTTGACCCGTTTCAGGCACAGAAATGACTTTAAACACACTTATTTTAGTTGACAAAGTCATAATTCACATCCAACAGTCATTTAGAGTCAAAAGATTAAATGTTAAAATTTCATCCATATTGAACATTTTGGGATCGTTCGACAGGTCCGGAGTCATCGTTTTTCATCCGACAATTGATTTTTTGGACTGTACCAAAAATTATTCAAAATGTCAATTGGATCATGCCTCATGTTGAATAACCACTTTTTAAACCCTCACAGTGACCAAAATTGCCATTTTTACAGAGTTTTGCTTACTCAAAAGCTTCAATTTTGACCCGTTTCAGGCACAGAAATGACTTTAAACACACTTATTCTAGTTGACAAAGTCATAATTCACATCCAACAGTCATTTAGAGTCAAAAGATTAACTGTTAAAATTTCATCATTATAGACCATTTTGGGATCGTTCGACAGGTCCGGAGTCATCCTTTTTTCATCCGAAAATTGATTTTTTGGACTGTACCAAAAATGATTCAAAATGTCAATTGGATCGTGCCTCATGTTGAATAACCACTTTTTAAACCCTCACAGTGACCAAAATTGCCATTTTTACAGAGTTTGCTTACTCAAAAGCTTCCATTTTGACCCATTTCAGGCACAGAAATGACTTTAAACACACTTATTTTAGTTGACAAAGTCATAATTCACATCCAACAGTCATTTGGAGTCAAAAGATTAAATGTTGAAATTTCATCCATATTGACCATTTTGGGGTCGTTCGACAGGTTCGGCGTCATCGTTTTTCATCCGAAAATTGATTTTTTGGACTGTACCAAAAATGATTCAAAATGTCAATTGGATCGTGCTTCATGTTGAATAACCACTTTTTAAACCCTCACAGTGACCAAAATTGCCATTTTTACAGAGTTTTGCTTACTCAAAAGCTTCCATTTTGACCCGTTTCAGGCACAGAAATGACTTTAAACACACTTATTTTAGTTGACAAAGTCATAATTCACATCCAACAGTCATTTGGAGTCAAAAGAATAAATGTTGAAATTTCATTCATATTGACCATTTTGGGATCGTTCGACAGGTCCGGAGTCATCGTTTTTCATCCGAAAATTGATTTTTTGGACTGTACCAAAAACGATTCAAAATGTCAATTGGATCGTGCCTCATGTTGAATAACCACTTTTTAAACCCTCACAGTGACCAAAATTGCCATTTTTACAGAGTTTTGCTTACTCAAAAGCTTCCATTTTGACCCGTTTCAGGCACAGAAATTACTTTAAACACACTTATTCTAGTTGACAAAGTAATAATTCACATCCAACAGTCATTTAGAGTCAAAAGATTAAATGTTAAAATTTCATCATTATAGACCATTTTGGGATCGTTCGACAGGTCTGGAGTCATCGTTTTTCATCCGAAAATTGATTTTTTTGGACTGTACCAAAAATGATTCAAAATGTCAATTGGATCGTGCCTCATGTTGAATAACCACTTTTTAAACCCTCACAGTGACCAAAATTGCCATTTTTACAGAGTTTTGCTTACTCAAAAGCTTCCATTTTGACCCGTTTCAGGCACAGAAATGACTTTAAACACACTTATTTTAGTTGACAAAGTCATAATTCACATCCAACAGTCATTTGGAGTCAAAAGATTAAATGTGGAAATTTCATCCATATTGACCATTTTGGGATCGTTCGACAGGTCCGGAGTCATCGTTTTTTATCCGAAAATTGATTTTTTGGACTGTACCAAAAATGATTCAAAATGTCAATTGGATCATGACTCATGTTGAATAACCACTTTTTAAACCCTCACAGTGACCAAAATTGCCATTTTTACAGAGTTTTGCTTACTCAAAAGCTTCCATTTTGACCCGTTTCAGGCACAGAAATGACTTTAAACACACTTATTCTAGTTGACAAAGTCATAATTCACATCCAACAGTCATTTAGAGTCAAAAGATTAAATGTTAAAATTTCATCCATATTGAACATTTTGGGATCGTTCGACAGGTCCGGAGTCATCGTTTTTCATCCGACAATTGATTTTTTGGACTGTACCAAAAATGATTCAAAATGTCAATTGGATCATGCCTCATGTTGAATAACCACTTTTTAAACCCTCACAGTGACCAAAATTGCCATTTTTACAGAGTTTGCTTACTCAAAAGCTTCCATTTTGACCCATTTCAGGCACAGAAATGACTTTAAACACACTTATTTTAGTTGACAAAGTCATAATTCACATCCAACAGTCATTTGGAGTCAAAAGATTAAATGTTGAAATTTCATCCATATTGACCATTTTGGGGTCGTTCGACAGGTTCGGCGTCATCGTTTTTCATCCGAAAATTGATTTTTTGGACTGTACCAAAAATGATTCAAAATGTCAATTGGATCGTGCTTCATGTTGAATAACCACTTTTTAAACCCTCACAGTGACCAAAATTGCCATTTTTACAGAGTTTTGCTTACTCAAAAGCTTCCATTTTGACCCGTTTCAGGCACAGAAATGACTTTAAACACACTTATTTTAGTTGACAAAGTCATAATTCACATCCAACAGTCATTTGGAGTCAAAAGAATAAATGTTGAAATTTCATTCATATTGACCATTTTGGGATCGTTCGACAGGTCCGGAGTCATCGTTTTTCATCCGAAAATTGATTTTTTGGACTGTACCAAAAACGATTCAAAATGTCAATTGGATCGTGCCTCATGTTGAATAACCACTTTTTAAACCCTCACAGTGACCAAAATTGCCATTTTTACAGAGTTTTGCTTACTCAAAAGCTTCCATTTTGACCCGTTTCAGGCACAGAAATGACTTTAAACACACTTATTCTAGTTGACAAAGTAATAATTCACATCCAACAGTCATTTAGAGTCAAAAGATTAAATGTTAAAATTTCATCATTATAGACCATTTTGGGATCGTTCGACAGGTCTGGAGTCATCGTTTTTCATCCGAAAATTGATTTTTTGGACTGTACCAAAAATGATTCAAAATGTCAATTGGATCGTGCCTCATGTTGAATAACCACTTTTTAAACCCTCACAGTGACCAAAATTGCCATTTTTACAGAGTTTTGCTTACTCAAAAGCTTCCATTTTGACCCGTTTCAGGCACAGAAATGACTTTAAACACACTTATTTTAGTTGACAAAGTCATAATTCACATCCAACAGTCATTTGGAGTCAAAAGATTAAATGTTGAAATTTCATCCATATTGACCATTTTGGGATCGTTCGACAGGTCCGGAGTCATCGTTTTTCATCCGAAAATTGATTTTTTGGACTGTACCAAAAATGATTCAAAATGTCAATTGGATCGTGCCTCATGTTGAATAACCACTTTTTAAACCCTCACAGTGACCAAAATTGCCATTTTTACAGAGTTTTGCTTACTCAAAAGCTTCCATTTTGACCCGTTTCAGGCACAGAAATGACTTTAAACACACTTATTTTAGTTGACAAAGTCATAATTCACATCCAACAGTCATTTAGAGTCAAAAGATTAAATGTTAAAATTTCATCCATATTGACCATTTTGGGATCGTTCGACAGGTCCGGAGTCATCGTTTTTCATCCGACAATTGATTTTTTGGACTGTACCAAAAATGATTCAAAATGTCAATTGGATCATGCCTCATGTTGAATAACCACTTTTTAAACCCTCACAGTGACCAAAATTGCAATTTTTACAGAGTTTTGCTTACTCAAAAGCTTCAATTTTGACCCGTTTCAGGCACAGAAATGACTTTAAACACACTTATTCTAGTTGACAAAGTCATAATTCACATCCAACAGTCATTTAGAGTCAAAAGATTAAATGTTAAAATTTCATCATTATTGACCATTTTGGGATCGTTCGACAGGTCCGGAGTCATCGTTTTTCATCCGAAAATTGATTTTTTGGACTGTACCAAAAATGATTCAAATTGTCAATTGGATCGTGCCTTATGTTGAATAACCACTTTTTAAACCCTCACAGTGACCAAAATTGCCATTTTTACATAGTTTTGCTTACTCAAAAGCTTCAGTTTTGACCCGTTTCAGGCACAGAAATGACTTTAAACACACTTATTTTAGTTGACAAAGTCATAATTCACATCCAACAGTAATTTAGAGTCAAAAGATTAAATGTTGAAATTTCATCATTATAGACCATTTTGGGATCGTTCGACAGGTCCGGAGTCATCGTTTTTCATCCGAAAATTGATTTTTTGGACTGTACCAAAAATGATTCAAAATGTCAATTGGATCGTGCCTCATGTTGACTAACCACTTTTTAAACCCTCACAGGGACCAAAATTGCCATTTTTACAGAGTTTTGCTTACTCAAAAGCTTCAATTTTGACCCGTTTCAGGCACAGAAATGACTTTAAACACACTTATTTTAGTTGACAAAGTCATAATTCACATCCAACAGTAATTTAGAGTCAAAAGATTAAATGTTGAAATGTCATCATTATAGACCATTTTGGGATCGTTCAACAGGTCCGGAGTCATCGTTTTTCATCCGAAAATTGATTTTTTGGACTGTACCAAAAATGATTCAAAATGTCAATTGGATCGTGCCTCATGTTGAATAACCACTTTTTAAACCCTCACAGTGACCAAAATTGCCTTTTTTACAGAGTTTTGCTTACTCAAAAGCTTCCATTTTGACCCGTTTCAGGCACAGAAATGACTTTAAACACACTTATTTTAGTTGACAAAGTCATAATTCACATCCAACAGTCATTTGGAGTCGAAAGATTAAATGTGGAAATTTCATCCATATTGACCATTTTGGGATCGTTCGACAGGTCCGGAGTCATCGTTTTTCATCCGAAAATTGATTTTTTGGACTGTACCAAAAACGATTCAAAATGTCAATTGGATCGTGCCTCATGTTGAATAACCACTTTTTAAACCCTCACAGTGACCAAAATTGCCATTTTTACAGAGTTTTGCTTACTCAAAAGCTTCCATTTTGACCCGTTTCAGGCACAGAAATGACTTTAAACACACTTATTCTAGTTGACAAAGTCATAATTCACATCCAACAGTCATTTAGAGTCAAAAGATTAAATGTTAAAATTTCATCATTATAGACCGTTTTGGGATCGTTCGACAGGTCTGGAGTCATCGTTTTTCATCCGAAAATTGATTTTTTGGACTGTACCAAAAATGATTCAAAATGTCAATTGGATCGTGCCTCATGTTGAATAACCACTTTTTAAACCCTCACAGTGACCAAAATTGCCATTTTTACAGAGTTTTGCTTACTCAAAAGCTTCCATTTTGACCCGTTTCAGGCACAGAAATGACTTTAAACACACTTATTTTAGTTGACAAAGTCATAATTCACATCCAACAGTAATTTAGAGTCAAAAGATTAAATGTTGAAATTTCATCATTATAGACCATTTTGGGATCGTTCGACAGGTCTGGAGTCATCGTTTTTCATCCGAAAATTGATTTTTTGGACTGTACCAAAAATGATTCAATATGTCAATTGGATCGTGCCTCATGTTGAATAACCACTTTTTAAACCCTCACAGTGACCAAAATTGCCATTTTTACAGAGTTTTGCTTACTCAAAAGCTTCAATTTGACCCGTTTCAGGCACAGAAATGACTTTAAACACACTTATTTTAGTTGACAAAGTCATAATTCACATCCAACAGTCATTTGGAGTCAAAAGATTAAATGTGGAAATTTCATCCATATTGACCATTTTGGGATCGTTCGACAGGTCCGGAGTCATCGTTTTTTATCCGAAAATTGATTTTTTTGGACTGTACCAAAAATGATTCAAAATGTCAATTGGATCATGACTCATGTTGAATAACCACTTTTTAAACCCTCACAGTGACCAAAATTGCCATTTTTACAGAGTTTTGCTTACTCAAAAGCTTCCATTTTGACCCGTTTCAGGCACAGAAATGACTTTAAACACACTTATTTTAGTTGACAAAGTCATAATTCACATCCAACAGTAATTTAGAGTCAAAAGATTAAATGTTGAAATTTCATCATTATAGACCATTTTGGGATCGTTCGACAGGTCCGGAGTCATCGTTTTTCATCCGAAAATTGATTTTTTGGACTGTACCAAAAATGATTCAAAATGTCAATTGGATCGTGCCTCATGTTGAATAACCACTTTTTAAACCTTCACAGTGACCAAAATTGCCATTTTTACAGAGTTTTGCTTACTCAAAAGCTTCAATTTGACCCGTTTCAGGCACAGAAATGACTTTAAACACACTTATTTTAGTTGACAAAGTCATAATTCACATCCAACAGTCATTTAGAGTCAAAAGATTAAATGTTAAAGTTTCATCCATATTGAACATTTTGGGATCGTTCGACAGGTCCGGAGTCATCGTTTTTCATCCGACAATTGATTTTTTGGACTGTACCAAAAATGATTCAAAATGTCAATTGGATCATGCCTCATGTTGAATAACCACTTTTTAAACCCTCACAGTGACCAAAATTGCCATTTTTACAGAGTTTTGCTTACTCAAAAGCTTCAATTTTGACCCGTTTCAGGCACAGAAATGACTTTAAACACACTTATTCTAGTTCACAAATTCATAATTCACATCCAACAGTCATTTAGAGTCAAAAGATTAAATGTTAAAATTTCATCATTATAGACCATTTTGGGATCGTTCGACAGGTCCGGAGTCATCGTTTTTCATCCGAAAATTGATTTTTTGGACTGTACCAAAAATGATTCAAAATGTCAATTGGATCGTGCCTCATGTTGAATAACCACTTTTTAAACCCTCACAGTGACCAAAATTGCCATTTTTACAGAGTTTGCTTACTCAAAAGCTTCCATTTTGACCCGTTTCAGGCACAGAAATGACTTTAAACACACTTATTTTAGTTGACAAAGTCATAATTCACATCCAACAGTCATTTGGAGTCAAAAGATTAATGTGGAAATTTCATCCATATTGACCATTTTGGGATCGTTCGACAGGTCCGGAGTCATCGTTTTTCATCCGACAATTGATTTTTTGGACTGTACCAAAAATGATTCAAAATGTCAATTGGATCATGCCTCATGTTGAATAACCACTTTTTAAACCCTCACAGTGACCAAAATTGCCATTTTTACAGAGTTTTGCTTACTCAAAAGCTTCAATTTTGACCCGTTTCAGGCACAGAAATGACTTTAAACACACTTATTCTAGTTGACAAAGTCATAATTCACATCCAACAGTCATTTAGAGTCAAAAGATTAAATGTTAAAATTTCATCATTATAGACCATTTTGGGATCGTTCGACAGGTCCGGAGTCATCGTTTTTCATCCGAAAATTGATTTTTTGGACTGTACCAAAAATGATTCAAAATGTCAATTGGATCGTGCCTCATGTTGAATAACCACTTTTTAAACCCTCACAGTGACCAAAATTGCCATTTTTACAGAGTTTGCTTACTCAAAAGCTTCCATTTTGACCCGTTTCAGGCACAGAAATGACTTTAAACACACTTATTTTAGTTGACAAAGTCATAATTCACATCCAACAGTCATTTGGAGTCAAAAGATTAAATGTTGAAATTTCATCCATATTGACCATTTTGGGATCGTTCGACAGGTCTGGAGTCATCGTTTTTCATCCGAAAATTGATTTTTTGGACTGTACCAAAAATGATTCAAAATGTCAATTGGATCGTGCCTCATGTTGAATAACCACTTTTTAAACCCTCACAGTGACCAAAATTGCCATTTTTACAGAGTTTTGCTTACTCAAAAGCTTCCATTTTGACCCGTTTCAGGCACAGAAATGACTTTAAACACACTTATTTTAGTTGACAAAGTCATAATTCACATCCAACAGTCATTTGGAGTCAAAAGATTAAATGTTGAAATTTCATCCATATTGACCATTTTGGGATCGTTCGACAGGTCCGGAGTCATCGTTTTTCATCCGAAAATTGATTTTTTGGACTGTACCAAAAATGATTCAAAATGTCAATTGGATCATGCCTCATGTTGAATAACCACTTTTTAAACCCTCACAGTGACCAAAATTGCCATTTTTACAGTTTTGCTTACTCAAAAGCTTCAATTTTGACCCGTTTCAGGCACAGAAATGACTTTAAACACACTTATTCTAGTTGACAAAGTCATAATTCACATCCAACAGTCATTTAGAGTCAAAAGATTAAATGTTAAAATTTCATCATTATAGACCATTTCGGGATCGTTCGACAGGTCCGGAGTCATCGTTTTTCATCCGAAAATTGATTTTTTTGGACTGTACCAAAAATGATTCAAAATGCCAATTGGATCGTGCCTTATGTTGAATAACCACTTTTTAAACCCTCACAGTGACCAAAATTGCCATTTTTACAAAGTTTTGCTTACTCAAAAGCTTCAGTTTTGACCCGTTTCAGGCACAGAAATGACTTTAAAAACACTTATTTTAGTTGACAAAGTCATAATTCACATCCAACAGTAATTTAGAGTCAAAAGATTACATGTTGAAATTTCATCATTATAGACCATTTTGGGATCGTTCGACAGGTCCGGAGTCATCGTTTTTTATCCGAAAATTGATTTTTTGGACAGTACCAAAAATGATTCAAAATGTCAATTGGATCATGACTCATGTTGAATAACCACTTTTTAAACCCTCACAGTGACCAAAATTGCCATTTTTACAGAGTTTTGCTTACTCAAAAGCTTCCATTTTGACCCGTTTCAGGCACAGAAATGACTTTAAACACACTTATTCTTGTTGACAAAGTCATAATTCACATCCAACAGTCATTTAGAGTCAAAAGATTAAATGTTAAAATGTCATCATTATAGACCATTTTGGAATCGTTCGACAGGTCCGGAGTCATCGTTTTTCATCCGAAAATTAATTTTTTGGACTGTACCAAAAATGATTCAAAATGTCAGTTGGATCATGCCTCATGTTGAATAACCACTTTTTAAACCCTCACATGACCAAAATTGCAATTTTTACAGAGTTTTGCTTACTCAAAAGCTTCCATTTTGACCCGTTTCAGGCACAGAAATGACTTTAAACACACTTATTTTAGTTGACAAAGTCATAATTCACATCCAACAGTCATTTAGAGTCAAAAGATTAAATGTTAAAGTTTCATCCATATTGAACATTTTGGGATCGTTCGACAGGTCCGGAGTCATCGTTTTTCATCCGAAAATTGATTTTTTGGACTGTACCAAAAATGATTCAAAATGTCAATTGGATCGTGCCTCATGTTGAATAACCACTTTTTAAACCCTCACAGTGACCAAAATTGCCATTTTTACAGAGTTTGCTTACTCAAAAGCTTCCATTTTGACCCGTTTCAGGCACAGAAATGACTTTAAACACACTTATTTTAGTTGACAAAGTCATAATTCACATCCAACAGTCATTTGGAGTCAAAAGATTAAATGTTGAAATTTCATCCATATTGACCATTTTGGGATCGTTCGACAGGTCTGGAGTCATCGTTTTTCATCTGAAAATTGATTTTTTGGACTGTACCAAAAATGATTCAAAATGTCAATTGGATCGTGCCTCATGTTGAATAACCACTTTTTAAACCCTCACAGTGACCAAAATTGCCATTTTTACAGAGTTTTGCTTACTCAAAAGCTTCCATTTTGACCGGTTTCAGGCACGGAAATGACTTTAAACACACTTATTTTAGTTGACAAAGTCATAATTCACATCCAACAGTCATTTGGAGTCAAAAGATTAAATGTTGAAATTTCATCCATATTGACCATTTTGGGATCGTTCGACAGGTCCGGAGTCATCGTTTTTCATCCGAAAATTGCTTTTTTGGACTGTACCAAAAACGATTCAAAATGTCAATTGGATCGTGCCTCATGTTGAATAACCACTTTTTAAACCCTCACAGTGACCAAAATTGCCATTTTTACAGAGTTTTGCTTACTCAAAAGCTTCCATTTTGACCCGTTTCAGGCACAGAAATTACTTTAAACACACTTATTCTAGTTGACAAAGTCATAATTCACATCCAACAGTCATTTAGAGTCAAAAGATTAAATGTTAAAATTTCATCATTATAGACCATTTTGGGATCGTTCGACAGGTCTGGAGTCATCGTTTTTCATCCGAAAATTGATTTTTTGGACTGTACCAAAAATGATTCAAAATGTCAATTGGATCGTGCCTCATGTTGAATAACCACTTTTTAAACCCTCACAGTGACCAAAATTGCCATTTTTACAGAGTTTTGCTTACTCAAAAGCTTCCATTTTGACCCGTTTCAGGCACAGAAATGACTTTAAACACACTTATTTTAGTTGACAAAGTCATAATTCACATCCAACAGTAATTTAGAGTCAAAAGATTAAATGTTGAAATTTCATCATTATAGACCATTTTGGGATCGTTCGACAGGTCCGGAGTCATCGTTTTTCATCCGAAAATTGATTTTTTGGACTGTACCAAAAATGATTCAAAATGTCAATTGGATCGTGCCTCATGTTGAATAACCACTTTTTAAACCTTCACAGTGACCAAAATTGCCATTTTTACATAGTTTTGCTTACTCAAAAGCTTCAATTTGACCCGTTTCAGGCACAGAAATGACTTTAAACACACTTATTCTAGTTGACAAAGTCATAATTCACATCCAACAGTCATTTAGAGTCAAAAGATTAAATGTTGAAATTTCATCATTATAGACCATTTTGGGATCGTTCGACAGGTCCGGAGTCATCGTTTTTCATCCGAAAATTGATTTTTTGGACTGTACCAAAAATGATTCAAAATGTCAATTGGATCGTGCCTCATGTTGAATAACCACTTTTTAAACCTTCACAGTGACCAAAATTGCCATTTTTACAGAGTTTTGCTTACTCAAAAGCTTCAATTTGACCCGTTTCAGGCACAGAAATGACTTTAAACACACTTATTCTAGTTGACAAAGTCATAATTCACATCCAACAGTCATTTAGAGTCAAAAGATTAAATGTTAAAATGTCATCATTATAGACCATTTTGGAATCGTTCGACAGGTCCGGAGTCATCGTTTTTCATCCGAAAATTGATTTTTTGGACTGTACCAAAAATGATTCAAAATGTCAATTGGATCGTGCCTCATGTTGAATAACCACTTTTTAAACCCTCACAGTGACCAAAATTGCCTTTTTTACAGAGTTTTGCTTACTCAAAAGCTTCCATTTTGACCCGTTTCAGGCACAGAAATGACTTTAAACACACTTATTTTAGTTGACAAAGTCATAATTCACATCCAACAGTCATTTGGAGTCAAAAGATTAAATGTGGAAATTTCATCCATATTGACCATTTTGGGATCGTTCGACAGGTCCGGAGTCATCGTTTTTTATCCGAAAATTGATTTTTTGGACTGTACCAAAAATGATTCAAAATGTCAATTGGATCATGACTCATGTTGAATAACCACTTTTTAAACCCTCACAGTGACCAAAATTGCCATTTTTACAGAGTTTTGCTTACTCAAAAGCTTCCATTTTGACCCGTTTCAGGCACAGAAATGACTTTAAACACACTTATTCTAGTTGACAAAGTCATAATTCACATCCAACAGTCATTTAGAGTCAAAAGATTAAATGTTAAAATGTCATCATTATAGACCATTTTGGAATCGTTCGACAGGTCCGGAGTCATCGTTTTTCATCCGAAAATTGATTTTTTGGACTGTACCAAAAATGATTCAAAATGTCAATTGGATCATGCCTCATGTTGAATAACCACTTTTTAAACCCTCACAGTGACCAAAATTGCAATTTTTACAGAGTTTTGCTTACTCAAAAGCTTCCATTTTGACCCGTTTCAGGCACAGAAATGACTTTAAACACACTTATTTTAGTTGACAAAGTCATAATTCACATCCAACAGTCATTTAGAGTCAAAAGATTAAATGTTAAAATTTCATCCATATTGAACATTTTGGGATCGTTCGACAGGTCCGGAGTCATCATTTTTCATCCGACAATTTATTTTTTGGACTGTACCAAAAATGATTCAAAATGTCAATTGGATCATGCCTCATGTTGAATAACCACTTTTTAAACCCTCACAGTGACAAAAATTGCCATTTTTACAGAGTTTTGCTTACTCAAAAGCTTCAATTTTGACCCGTTTCAGGCACAGAAATGACTTTAAACACACTTATTCTAGTTGACAAAGTCATAATTCACATCCAACAGTCATTTAGAGTCAAAAGATTAAATGTTAAAATTTCATCATTATAGACCATTTTGGGATCGTTCGACAGGTCCGGAGTCATCGTTTTTCATCCGAAAATTGATTTTTTGGACTGTACCAAAAATGATTCAAAATGTCAATTGGATCGTGCCTCATGTTGAATAACCACTTTTTAAACCCTCACAGTGACCAAAATTGCCATTTTTACAGAGTTTGCTTACTCAAAAGCTTCCATTTTGACCCGTTTCAGGCACAGAAATGACTTTAAACACACTTATTTTAGTTGACAAAGTCATAATTCACATCCAACAGTCATTTGGAGTCAAAAGATTAAATGTTGAAATTTCATCCATATTGACCATTTTGGGATCGTTCGACAGGTCTGGAGTCATCGTTTTTCATCTGAAAATTGATTTTTTGGACTGTACCAAAAATGATTCAAAATGTCAATTGGATCGTGCCTCATGTTGAATAACCACTTTTTAAACCCTCACAGTGACCAAAATTGCCATTTTTACAGAGTTTTGCTTACTCAAAAGCTTCCATTTTGACCCGTTTCAGGCATGGAAATGACTTTAAACACACTTATTTTAGTTGACAAAGTCATAATTCACATCCAACAGTCATTTGGAGTCAAAAGATTAAATGTTGAAATTTCATCCATATTGACCATTTTGGGATCGTTCGACAGGTCCGGAGTCATCGTTTTTCATCCGAAAATTGCTTTTTTGGACTGTACCAAAAACGATTCAAAATGTCAATTGGATCGTGCCTCATGTTGAATAACCACTTTTTAAACCCTCACAGTGACCAAAATTGCCATTTTTACAGAGTTTTGCTTACTCAAAAGCTTCCATTTTGACCCGTTTCAGGCACAGAAATGACTTTAAACACACTTATTCTAGTTGACAAAGTCATAATTCACATCCAACAGTCATTTAGAGTCAAAAGATTAAATGTTAAAATTTCATCATTATAGACCATTTTGGGATCGTTCGACAGGTCTGGAGTCATCGTTTTTCATCCGAAAATTGATTTTTTGGACTGTACCAAAAATGATTCAAAATGTCAATTGGATCGTGCCTCATGTTGAATAACCACTTTTTAAACCCTCACAGTGACCAAAATTGCCATTTTTACAGAGTTTTGCTTACTCAAAAGCTTCCATTTTGACCCGTTTCAGGCACAGAAATGACTTTAAACACACTTATTTTAGTTGACAAAGTCATAATTCACATCCAACAGTAATTTAGAGTCAAAAGATTAAATGTTGAAATTTCATCATTATAGACCATTTTGGGATCGTTCGACAGGTCCGGAGTCATCGTTTTTCATCCGAAAATTGATTTTTTGGACTGTACCAAAAATGATTCAAAATGTCAATTGGATCGTGCCTCATGTTGAATAACCACTTTTTAAACCTTCACAGTGACCAAAATTGCCATTTTTACAGAGTTTTGCTTACTCAAAAGCTTCAATTTGACCCGTTTCAGGCACAGAAATGACTTTAAACACACTTATTCTAGTTGACAAAGTCATAATTCACATCCAACAGTCATTTAGAGTCAAAAGATTAAATGTTAAAATGTCATCATTATAGACCATTTTGGAATCGTTCGACAGGTCCGGAGTCATCGTTTTTCATCCGAAAATTGATTTTTTGGACTGTACCAAAAATGATTCAAAATGTCAATTGGATCATGCCTCATGTTGAATAACCACTTTTTAAACCCTCACAGTGACCAAAATTGCAATTTTTACAGAGTTTTGCTTACTCAAAAGCTTCCATTTTGACCCGTTTCAGGCACAGAAATGACTTTAAACACACTTATTTTAGTTGACAAAGTCATAATTCACATCCAACAGTCATTTAGAGTCAAAAGATTAAATGTTAAAATTTCATCCATATTGAACATTTTGGGATCGTTCGACAGGTCCGGAGTCATCATTTTTCATCCGACAATTTATTTTTTGGACTGTACCAAAAATGATTCAAAATGTCAATTGGATCATGCCTCATGTTGAATAACCACTTTTTAAACCCTCACAGTGACAAAAATTGCCATTTTTACAGAGTTTTGCTTACTCAAAAGCTTCAATTTTGACCCGTTTCAGGCACAGAAATGACTTTAAACACACTTATTCTAGTTGACAAAGTCATAATTCACATCCAACAGTCATTTAGAGTCAAAAGATTAAATGTTAAAATTTCATCATTATAGACCATTTTGGGATCGTTCGACAGGTCTGGAGTCATCGTTTTTCATCTGAAAATTGATTTTTTGGACTGTACCAAAAATGATTCAAAATGTCAATTGGATCGTGCCTCATGTTGAATAACCACTTTTTAAACCCTCACAGTGACCAAAATTGCCATTTTTACAGAGTTTTGCTTACTCAAAAGCTTCCATTTTGACCCGTTTCAGGCATGGAAATGACTTTAAACACACTTATTTTAGTTGACAAAGTCATAATTCACATCCAACAGTCATTTGGAGTCAAAAGATTAAATGTTGAAATTTCATCCATATTGACCATTTTGGGATCGTTCGACAGGTCCGGAGTCATCGTTTTTCATCCGAAAATTGCTTTTTTGGACTGTACCAAAAACGATTCAAAATGTCAATTGGATCGTGCCTCATGTTGAATAACCACTTTTTAAACCCTCACAGTGACCAAAATTGCCATTTTTACAGAGTTTTGCTTACTCAAAAGCTTCCATTTTGACCCGTTTCAGGCACAGAAATGACTTTAAACACACTTATTCTAGTTGACAAAGTCATAATTCACATCCAACAGTAATTTAGAGTCAAAAGATTAAATGTTGAAATTTCATCATTATAGACCATTTTGGGATCGTTCGACAGGTCCGGAGTCATCGTTTTTCATCCGAAAATTGATTTTTTGGACTGTACCAAAAATGATTCAAAATGTCAATTGGATCGTGCCTCATGTTGAATAACCACTTTTTAAACCTTCACAGTGACCAAAATTGCCATTTTTACATAGTTTTGCTTACTCAAAAGCTTCAATTTGACCCGTTTCAGGCACAGAAATGACTTTAAACACACTTATTCTAGTTGACAAAGTCATAATTCACATCCAACAGTCATTTAGAGTCAAAAGATTAAATGTTGAAATTTCATCATTATAGACCATTTTGGGATCGTTCGACAGGTCCGGAGTCATCGTTTTTCATCCGAAAATTGATTTTTTGGACTGTACCAAAAATGATTCAAAATGTCAATTGGATCGTGCCTCATGTTGAATAACCACTTTTTAAACCTTCACAGTGACCAAAATTGCCATTTTTACAGAGTTTTGCTTACTCAAAAGCTTCAATTTGACCCGTTTCAGGCACAGAAATGACTTTAAACACACTTATTCTAGTTGACAAAGTCATAATTCACATCCAACAGTCATTTAGAGTCAAAAGATTAAATGTTAAAATGTCATCATTATAGACCATTTTGGAATCGTTCGACAGGTCCGGAGTCATCGTTTTTCATCCGAAAATTGATTTTTTGGACTGTACCAAAAATGATTCAAAATGTCAATTGGATCGTGCCTCATGTTGAATAACCACTTTTTAAACCCTCACAGTGACCAAAATTGCCTTTTTTACAGAGTTTTGCTTACTCAAAAGCTTCCATTTTGACCCGTTTCAGGCACAGAAATGACTTTAAACACACTTATTTTAGTTGACAAAGTCATAATTCACATCCAACAGTCATTTGGAGTCAAAAGATTAAATGTGGAAATTTCATCCATATTGACCATTTTGGGATCGTTCGACAGGTCCGGAGTCATCGTTTTTTATCCGAAAATTGATTTTTTGGACTGTACCAAAAATGATTCAAAATGTCAATTGGATCATGACTCATGTTGAATAACCACTTTTTAAACCCTCACAGTGACCAAAATTGCCATTTTTACAGAGTTTTGCTTACTCAAAAGCTTCCATTTTGACCCGTTTCAGGCACAGAAATGACTTTAAACACACTTATTCTAGTTGACAAAGTCATAATTCACATCCAACAGTCATTTAGAGTCAAAAGATTAAATGTTAAAATGTCATCATTATAGACCATTTTGGAATCGTTCGACAGGTCCGGAGTCATCGTTTTTCATCCGAAAATTGATTTTTTGGACTGTACCAAAAATGATTCAAAATGTCAATTGGATCATGCCTCATGTTGAATAACCACTTTTTAAACCCTCACAGTGACCAAAATTGCAATTTTTACAGAGTTTTGCTTACTCAAAAGCTTCCATTTTGACCCGTTTCAGGCACAGAAATGACTTTAAACACACTTATTTTAGTTGACAAAGTCATAATTCACATCCAACAGTCATTTAGAGTCAAAAGATTAAATGTTAAAATTTCATCCATATTGAACATTTTGGGATCGTTCGACAGGTCCGGAGTCATCATTTTTCATCCGACAATTTATTTTTTGGACTGTACCAAAAATGATTCAAAATGTCAATTGGATCATGCCTCATGTTGAATAACCACTTTTTAAACCCTCACAGTGACAAAAATTGCCATTTTTACAGAGTTTTGCTTACTCAAAAGCTTCAATTTTGACCCGTTTCAGGCACAGAAATGACTTTAAACACACTTATTCTAGTTGACAAAGTCATAATTCACATCCAACAGTCATTTAGAGTCAAAAGATTAAATGTTAAAATTTCATCATTATAGACCATTTTGGGATCGTTCGACAGGTCCGGAGTCATCGTTTTTCATCCGAAAATTGATTTTTTGGACTGTACCAAAAATGATTCAAAATGTCAATTGGATCGTGCCTCATGTTGAATAACCACTTTTTAAACCCTCACAGTGACCAAAATTGCCATTTTTACAGAGTTTGCTTACTCAAAAGCTTCCATTTTGACCCGTTTCAGGCACAGAAATGACTTTAAACACACTTATTTTAGTTGACAAAGTCATAATTCACATCCAACAGTCATTTGGAGTCAAAAGATTAAATGTTGAAATTTCATCCATATTGACCATTTTGGGATCGTTCGACAGGTCTGGAGTCATCGTTTTTCATCTGAAAATTGATTTTTTGGACTGTACCAAAAATGATTCAAAATGTCAATTGGATCGTGCCTCATGTTGAATAACCACTTTTTAAACCCTCACAGTGACCAAAATTGCCATTTTTACAGAGTTTTGCTTACTCAAAAGCTTCCATTTTGACCCGTTTCAGGCATGGAAATGACTTTAAACACACTTATTTTAGTTGACAAAGTCATAATTCACATCCAACAGTCATTTGGAGTCAAAAGATTAAATGTTGAAATTTCATCCATATTGACCATTTTGGGATCGTTCGACAGGTCCGGAGTCATCGTTTTTCATCCGAAAATTGCTTTTTTGGACTGTACCAAAAACGATTCAAAATGTCAATTGGATCGTGCCTCATGTTGAATAACCACTTTTTAAACCCTCACAGTGACCAAAATTGCCATTTTTACAGAGTTTTGCTTACTCAAAAGCTTCCATTTTGACCCGTTTCAGGCACAGAAATGACTTTAAACACACTTATTCTAGTTGACAAAGTCATAATTCACATCCAACAGTCATTTAGAGTCAAAAGATTAAATGTTAAAATTTCATCATTATAGACCATTTTGGGATCGTTCGACAGGTCTGGAGTCATCGTTTTTCATCCGAAAATTGATTTTTTGGACTGTACCAAAAATGATTCAAAATGTCAATTGGATCGTGCCTCATGTTGAATAACCACTTTTTAAACCCTCACAGTGACCAAAATTGCCATTTTTACAGAGTTTTGCTTACTCAAAAGCTTCCATTTTGACCCGTTTCAGGCACAGAAATGACTTTAAACACACTTATTTTAGTTGACAAAGTCATAATTCACATCCAACAGTAATTTAGAGTCAAAAGATTAAATGTTGAAATTTCATCATTATAGACCATTTTGGGATCGTTCGACAGGTCCGGAGTCATCGTTTTTCATCCGAAAATTGATTTTTTGGACTGTACCAAAAATGATTCAAAATGTCAATTGGATCGTGCCTCATGTTGAATAACCACTTTTTAAACCTTCACAGTGACCAAAATTGCCATTTTTACAGAGTTTTGCTTACTCAAAAGCTTCAATTTGACCCGTTTCAGGCACAGAAATGACTTTAAACACACTTATTCTAGTTGACAAAGTCATAATTCACATCCAACAGTCATTTAGAGTCAAAAGATTAAATGTTAAAATGTCATCATTATAGACCATTTTGGAATCGTTCGACAGGTCCGGAGTCATCGTTTTTCATCCGAAAATTGATTTTTTGGACTGTACCAAAAATGATTCAAAATGTCAATTGGATCATGCCTCATGTTGAATAACCACTTTTTAAACCCTCACAGTGACCAAAATTGCAATTTTTACAGAGTTTTGCTTACTCAAAAGCTTCCATTTTGACCCGTTTCAGGCACAGAAATGACTTTAAACACACTTATTTTAGTTGACAAAGTCATAATTCACATCCAACAGTCATTTAGAGTCAAAAGATTAAATGTTAAAATTTCATCCATATTGAACATTTTGGGATCGTTCGACAGGTCCGGAGTCATCATTTTTCATCCGACAATTTATTTTTTGGACTGTACCAAAAATGATTCAAAATGTCAATTGGATCATGCCTCATGTTGAATAACCACTTTTTAAACCCTCACAGTGACAAAAATTGCCATTTTTACAGAGTTTTGCTTACTCAAAAGCTTCAATTTTGACCCGTTTCAGGCACAGAAATGACTTTAAACACACTTATTCTAGTTGACAAAGTCATAATTCACATCCAACAGTCATTTAGAGTCAAAAGATTAAATGTTAAAATTTCATCATTATAGACCATTTTGGGATCGTTCGACAGGTCTGGAGTCATCGTTTTTCATCTGAAAATTGATTTTTTGGACTGTACCAAAAATGATTCAAAATGTCAATTGGATCGTGCCTCATGTTGAATAACCACTTTTTAAACCCTCACAGTGACCAAAATTGCCATTTTTACAGAGTTTTGCTTACTCAAAAGCTTCCATTTTGACCCGTTTCAGGCATGGAAATGACTTTAAACACACTTATTTTAGTTGACAAAGTCATAATTCACATCCAACAGTCATTTGGAGTCAAAAGATTAAATGTTGAAATTTCATCCATATTGACCATTTTGGGATCGTTCGACAGGTCCGGAGTCATCGTTTTTCATCCGAAAATTGCTTTTTTGGACTGTACCAAAAACGATTCAAAATGTCAATTGGATCGTGCCTCATGTTGAATAACCACTTTTTAAACCCTCACAGTGACCAAAATTGCCATTTTTACAGAGTTTTGCTTACTCAAAAGCTTCCATTTTGACCCGTTTCAGGCACAGAAATGACTTTAAACACACTTATTCTAGTTGACAAAGTCATAATTCACATCCAACAGTCATTTAGAGTCAAAAGATTAAATGTTAAAATTTCATCATTATAGACCATTTTGGGATCGTTCGACAGGTCTGGAGTCATCGTTTTTCATCCGAAAATTGATTTTTTGGACTGTACCAAAAATGATTCAAAATGTCAATTGGATCGTGCCTCATGTTGAATAACCACTTTTTAAACCCTCACAGTGACCAAAATTGCCATTTTTACAGAGTTTTGCTTACTCAAAAGCTTCCATTTTGACCCGTTTCAGGCACAGAAATGACTTTAAACACACTTATTTTAGTTGACAAAGTCATAATTCACATCCAACAGTAATTTAGAGTCAAAAGATTAAATGTTGAAATTTCATCATTATAGACCATTTTGGGATCGTTCGACAGGTCCGGAGTCATCGTTTTTCATCCGAAAATTGATTTTTTGGACTGTACCAAAAATGATTCAAAATGTCAATTGGATCGTGCCTCATGTTGAATAACCACTTTTTAAACCTTCACAGTGACCAAAATTGCCATTTTTACAGAGTTTTGCTTACTCAAAAGCTTCAATTTGACCCGTTTCAGGCACAGAAATGACTTTAAACACACTTATTCTAGTTGACAAAGTCATAATTCACATCCAACAGTCATTTAGAGTCAAAAGATTAAATGTTAAAATGTCATCATTATAGACCATTTTGGAATCGTTCGACAGGTCCGGAGTCATCGTTTTTCATCCGAAAATTGATTTTTTGGACTGTACCAAAAATGATTCAAAATGTCAATTGGATCGTGCCTCATGTTGAATAACCACTTTTTAAACCCTCACAGTGACCAAAATTGCCTTTTTTACAGAGTTTTGCTTACTCAAAAGCTTCCATTTTGACCCGTTTCAGGCACAGAAATGACTTTAAACACACTTATTTTAGTTGACAAAGTCATAATTCACATCCAACAGTCATTTGGAGTCAAAAGATTAAATGTGGAAATTTCATCCATATTGACCATTTTGGGATCGTTTGACAGGTCCGGAGTCATCGTTTTTTATCCGAAAATTGATTTTTTGGACTGTACCAAAAATGATTCAAAATGTCAATTGGATCATGACTCATGTTGAATAACCACTTTTTAAACCCTCACAGTGACCAAAATTGCCATTTTTACAGAGTTTTGCTTACTCAAAAGCTTCCATTTTGACCCGTTTCAGGCACAGAAATGACTTTAAACACACTTATTCTAGTTGACAAAGTCATAATTCACATCCAACAGTCATTTAGAGTCAAAAGATTAAATGTTAAAATGTCATCATTATAGACCATTTTGGAATCGTTCGACAGGTCCGGAGTCATCGTTTTTCATCCGAAAATTGATTTTTTGGACTGTACCAAAAATGATTCAAAATGTCAATTGGATCATGCCTCATGTTGAATAACCACTTTTTAAACCCTCACAGTGACCAAAATTGCAATTTTTACAGAGTTTTGCTTACTCAAAAGCTTCCATTTTGACCCGTTTCAGGCACAGAAATGACTTTAAACACACTTATTTTAGTTGACAAAGTCATAATTCACATCCAACAGTCATTTAGAGTCAAAAGATTAAATGTTAAAATTTCATCCATATTGAACATTTTGGGATCGTTCGACAGGTCCGGAGTCATCGTTTTTCATCCGAAAATTGATTTTTTGGACTGTACCAAAAATGATTCAAAATGTCAATTGGATCATGCCTCATGTTGAATAACCACTTTTTAAACCCTCACAGTGACCAAAATTGCCATTTTTACAGAGTTTGCTTACTCAAAAGCTTCCATTTTGACCCGTTTCAGGCACAGAAATGACTTTAAACACACTTATTTTAGTTGACAAAGTCATAATTCACATCCAACAGTCATTTGGAGTCAAAAGATTAAATGTTGAAATTTCATCTATATTGACCATTTTGGGATCGTTCGACAGGTCTGGAGTCATCGTTTTTCATCCGAAAATTGATTTTTTGGACTGTACCAAAAATGATTCAAAATGTCAATTGGATCGTGCCTCATGTTGAATAACCACTTTTTAAACCCTCACAGTGACCAAAATTGCCATTTTTACAGAGTTTTGCTTACTCAAAAGCTTCCATTTTGACCCGTTTCAGGCACAGAAATGACTTTAAACACACTTATTCTAGTTGACAAAGTAATAATTCACATCCAACAGTCATTTAGAGTCAAAAGATTAAATGTTAAAATTTCATCATTATAGACCATTTTGGGATCGTTCGACAGGTCTGGAGTCATCGTTTTTCATCCGAAAATTGATTTTTTGGACTGTACCAAAAATTATTCAAAATGTCAATTGGATCGTGCCTCATGTTGAATAACCACTTTTTAAACCCTCACAGTGACCAAAATTGCCATTTTTACAGAGTTTTGCTTACTCAAAAGCTTCCATTTTGACCCGTTTCAGGCACAGAAATGACTTTAAACACACTTATTTTAGTTGACAAAGTCATAATTCACATCCAACAGTCATTTGGAGTCAAAAGATTAAATGTGGAAATTTCATCCATATTGACCATTTTGGGATCGTTCGACAGGTCCGGAGTCATCGTTTTTTATCCGAAAATTGATTTTTTGGACTGTACCAAAAATGATTCAAAATGTCAATTGGATCATGACTCATGTTGAATAACCACTTTTTAAACCCTCACAGTGACCAAAATTGCCATTTTTACAGAGTTTTGCTTACTCAAAAGCTTCCATTTTGACCCGTTTCAGGCACAGAAATGACTTTAAACACACTTATTCTAGTTGACAAAGTCATAATTCACATCCAACAGTCATTTAGAGTCAAAAGATTAAATGTTAAAATGTCATCATTATAGACCATTTTGGAATCGTTCGACAGGTCCGGAGTCATCGTTTTTCATCCGAAAATTGATTTTTTGGACTGTACCAAAAATGATTCAAAATGTCAATTGGATCATGCCTCATGTTGAATAACCACTTTTTAAACCCTCACAGTGACCAAAATTGCAATTTTTACAGAGGTTTGCTTACTCAAAAGCTTCCATTTTGACCCGTTTCAGGCACAGAAATGACTTTAAACACACTTATTTTAGTTGACAAAGTCATAATTCACATCCAACAGTCATTTAGAGTCAAAAGATTAAATGTTAAAATTTCATCCATATTGAACATTTTGGGATCGTTCGACAGGTCCGGAGTCATCGTTTTTCATCCGACAATTGATTTTTTGGACTGTACCAAAAATGATTCAAAATGTCAATTGGATCATGCCTCATGTTGAATAACCACTTTTTAAACCCTCACAGTGACCAAAATTGCCATTTTTACAGAGTTTTGCTTACTCAAAAGCTTCAATTTTGACCCGTTTCAGGCACAGAAATGACTTTAAACACACTTATTCTAGTTGACAAAGTCATAATTCACATCCAACAGTCATTTAGAGTCAAAAGATTAACTGTTAAAATTTCATCATTATAGACCATTTTGGGATCGTTCGACAGGTCCGGAGTCATCCTTTTTTCATCCAAAAATTGATTTTTTGGACTGTACCAAAAATGATTCAAAATGTCAATTGGATCGTGCCTCATGTTGAATAACCACTTTTTAAACCCTCACAGTGACCAAAATTGCCATTTTTACAGAGTTTGCTTACTCAAAAGCTTCCATTTTGACCCATTTCAGGCACAGAAATGACTTTAAACACACTTATTTTAGTTGGCAAAGTCATAATTCACATCCAACAGTCATTTGGAGTCAAAAGATTAAATGTTGAAATTTCATCCATATTGACCATTTTGGGGTCGTTCGACAGGTTCGGCGTCATCGTTTTTCATCCGAAAATTGATTTTTTGGACTGTACCAAAAATGATTCAAAATGTCAATTGGATCGTGCTTCATGTTGAATAACCACTTTTTAAACCCTCACAGTGACCAAAATTGCCATTTTTACAGAGTTTTGCTTACTCAAAAGCTTCCATTTTGACCCGTTTCAGGCACAGAAATGACTTTAAACACACTTATTTTAGTTGACAAAGTCATAATTCACATCCAACAGTCATTTGGAGTCAAAAGAATAAATGTTGAAATTTCATTCATATTGACCATTTTGGGATCGTTCGACAGGTCCGGAGTCATCGTTTTTCATCCGAAAATTGATTTTTTGGACTGTACCAAAAACGATTCAAAATGTCAATTGGATCGTGCCTCATGTTGAATAACCACTTTTTAAACCCTCACAGTGACCAAAATTGCCATTTTTACAGAGTTTTGCTTACTCAAAAGCTTCCATTTTGACCCGTTTCAGGCACAGAAATTACTTTAAACACACTTATTCTAGTTGACAAAGTAATAATTCACATCCAACAGTCATTTAGAGTCAAAAGATTAAATGTTAAAATTTCATCATTATAGACCATTTTGGGATCGTTCGACAGGTCTGGAGTCATCGTTTTTCATCCGAAAATTGATTTTTTGGACTGTACCAAAAATGATTCAAAATGTCAATTGGATCGTGCCTCATGTTGAATAACCACTTTTTAAACCCTCACAGTGACCAAAATTGCCATTTTTACAGAGTTTTGCTTACTCAAAAGCTTCCATTTTGACCCGTTTCAGGCACAGAAATGACTTTAAACACACTTATTTTAGTTGACAAAGTCATAATTCACATCCAACAGTCATTTGGAGTCAAAAGATTAAATGTGGAAATTTCATCCATATTGACCATTTTGGGATCGTTCGACAGGTCCGGAGTCATCGTTTTTTATCCGAAAATTGATTTTTTGGACTGTACCAAAAATGATTCAAAATGTCAATTGGATCATGACTCATGTTGAATAACCACTTTTTAAACCCTCACAGTGACCAAAATTGCCATTTTTACAGAGTTTTGCTTACTCAAAAGCTTCCATTTTGACCCGTTTCAGGCACAGAAATGACTTTAAACACACTTATTCTAGTTGACAAAGTCATAATTCACATCCAACAGTCATTTAGAGTCAAAAGATTAAATGTTAAAATTTCATCCATATTGAACATTTTGGGATCGTTCGACAGGTCCGGAGTCATCGTTTTTCATCCGACAATTGATTTTTTGGACTGTACCAAAAATGATTCAAAATGTCAATTGGATCATGCCTCATGTTGAATAACCACTTTTTAAACCCTCACAGTGACCAAAATTGCCATTTTTACAGAGTTTTGCTTACTCAAAAGCTTCAATTTTGACCCGTTTCAGGCACAGAAATGACTTTAAACACACTTATTCTAGTTGACAAAGTCATAATTCACATCCAACAGTCATTTAGAGTCAAAAGATTAACTGTTAAAATTTCATCATTATAGACCATTTTGGGATCGTTCGACAGGTCCGGAGTCATCCTTTTTTCATCCGAAAATTGATTTTTTGGACTGTACCAAAAATGATTCAAAATGTCAATTGGATCGTGCCTCATGTTGAATAACCACTTTTTAAACCCTCACAGTGACCAAAATTGCCATTTTTACAGAGTTTGCTTACTCAAAAGCTTCCATTTTGACCCATTTCAGGCACAGAAATGACTTTAAACACACTTATTTTAGTTGACAAAGTCATAATTCACATCCAACAGTCATTTGGAGTCAAAAGATTAAATGTTGAAATTTCATCCATATTGACCATTTTGGGGTCGTTCGACAGGTTCGGCGTCATCGTTTTTCATCCGAAAATTGATTTTTTGGACTGTACCAAAAATGATTCAAAATGTCAATTGGATCGTGCTTCATGTTGAATAACCACTTTTTAAACCCTCACAGTGACCAAAATTGCCATTTTTACAGAGTTTTGCTTACTCAAAAGCTTCCATTTTGACCCGTTTCAGGCACAGAAATGACTTTAAACACACTTATTTTAGTTGACAAAGTCATAATTCACATCCAACAGTCATTTGGAGTCAAAAGAATAAATGTTGAAATTTCATTCATATTGACCATTTTGGGATCGTTCGACAGGTCCGGAGTCATCGTTTTTCATCCGAAAATTGATTTTTTGGACTGTACCAAAAACGATTCAAAATGTCAATTGGATCGTGCCTCATGTTGAATAACCACTTTTTAAACCCTCACAGTGACCAAAATTGCCATTTTTACAGAGTTTTGCTTACTCAAAAGCTTCCATTTTGACCCGTTTCAGGCACAGAAATGACTTTAAACACACTTATTCTAGTTGACAAAGTAATAATTCACATCCAACAGTCATTTAGAGTCAAAAGATTAAATGTTAAAATTTCATCATTATAGACCATTTTGGGATCGTTCGACAGGTCTGGAGTCATCGTTTTTCATCCGAAAATTGATTTTTTGGACTGTACCAAAAATGATTCAAAATGTCAATTGGATCGTGCCTCATGTTGAATAACCACTTTTTAAACCCTCACAGTGACCAAAATTGCCATTTTTACAGAGTTTTGCTTACTCAAAAGCTTCCATTTTGACCCGTTTCAGGCACAGAAATGACTTTAAACACACTTATTTTAGTTGACAAAGTCATAATTCACATCCAACAGTCATTTGGAGTCAAAAGATTAAATGTTGAAATTTCATCCATATTGACCATTTTGGGATCGTTCGACAGGTCCGGAGTCATCGTTTTTCATCCGAAAATTGATTTTTTGGACTGTACCAAAAATGATTCAAAATGTCAATTGGATCGTGCCTCATGTTGAATAACCACTTTTTAAACCCTCACAGTGACCAAAATTGCCATTTTTACAGAGTTTTGCTTACTCAAAAGCTTCCATTTTGACCCGTTTCAGGCACAGAAATGACTTTAAACACACTTATTTTAGTTGACAAAGTCATAATTCACATCCAACAGTCATTTAGAGTCAAAAGATTAAATGTTAAAATTTCATCCATATTGACCATTTTGGGATCGTTCGACAGGTCCGGAGTCATCGTTTTTCATCCGACAATTGATTTTTTGGACTGTACCAAAAATGATTCAAAATGTCAATTGGATCATGCCTCATGTTGAATAACCACTTTTTAAACCCTCACAGTGACCAAAATTGCAATTTTTACAGAGTTTTGCTTACTCAAAAGCTTCAATTTTGACCCGTTTCAGGCACAGAAATGACTTTAAACACACTTATTCTAGTTGACAAAGTCATAATTCACATCCAACAGTCATTTAGAGTCAAAAGATTAAATGTTAAAATTTCATCATTATTGACCATTTTGGGATCGTTCGACAGGTCCGGAGTCATCGTTTTTCATCCGAAAATTGATTTTTTGGACTGTACCAAAAATGATTCAAATTGTCAATTGGATCGTGCCTTATGTTGAATAACCACTTTTTAAACCCTCACAGTGACCAAAATTGCCATTTTTACATAGTTTTGCTTACTCAAAAGCTTCAGTTTTGACCCGTTTCAGGCACAGAAATGACTTTAAACACACTTATTTTAGTTGACAAAGTCATAATTCACATCCAACAGTAATTTAGAGTCAAAAGATTAAATGTTGAAATTTCATCATTATAGACCATTTTGGGATCGTTCGACAGGTCCGGAGTCATCGTTTTTCATCCGAAAATTGATTTTTTGGACTGTACCAAAAATGATTCAAAATGTCAATTGGATCGTGCCTCATGTTGACTAACCACTTTTTAAACCCTCACAGGGACCAAAATTGCCATTTTTACAGAGTTTTGCTTACTCAAAAGCTTCAATTTTGACCCGTTTCAGGCACAGAAATGACTTTAAACACACTTATTTTAGTTGACAAAGTCATAATTCACATCCAACAGTAATTTAGAGTCAAAAGATTAAATGTTAAAATTTCATCATTATTGACCATTTTGGGATCGTTCGACAGGTCCGGAGTCATCGTTTTTCATCCGAAAATTGATTTTTTGGACTGTACCAAAAATGATTCAAATTGTCAATTGGATCGTGCCTTATGTTGAATAACCACTTTTTAAACCCTCACAGTGACCAAAATTGCCATTTTTACATAGTTTTGCTTACTCAAAAGCTTCAGTTTTGACCCGTTTCAGGCACAGAAATGACTTTAAACACACTTATTTTAGTTGACAAAGTCATAATTCACATCCAACAGTAATTTAGAGTCAAAAGATTAAATGTTGAAATTTCATCATTATAGACCATTTTGGGATCGTTCGACAGGTCCGGAGTCATCGTTTTTCATCCGAAAATTGATTTTTTGGACTGTACCAAAAATGATTCAAAATGTCAATTGGATCGTGCCTCATGTTGACTAACCACTTTTTAAACCCTCACAGGGACCAAAATTGCCATTTTTACAGAGTTTTGCTTACTCAAAAGCTTCAATTTTGACCCGTTTCAGGCACAGAAATGACTTTAAACACACTTATTTTAGTTGACAAAGTCATAATTCACATCCAACAGTAATTTAGAGTCAAAAGATTAAATGTTGAAATTTCATCATTATAGACCATTTTGGGATCGTTCAACAGGTCCGGAGTCATCGTTTTTCATCCGAAAATTGATTTTTTGGACTGTACCAAAAATGATTCAAAATGTCAATTGGATCGTGCCTCATGTTGAATAACCACTTTTTAAACCCTCACAGTGACCAAAATTGCCTTTTTTACAGAGTTTTGCTTACTCAAAAGCTTCCATTTTGACCCGTTTCAGGCACAGAAATGACTTTAAACACACTTATTTTAGTTGACAAAGTCATAATTCACATCCAACAGTCATTTGGAGTCGAAAGATTAAATGTGGAAATTTCATCCATATTGACCATTTTGGGATCGTTCGACAGGTCCGGAGTCATCGTTTTTCATCCGAAAATTGATTTTTTGGACTGTACCAAAAACGATTCAAAATGTCAATTGGATCGTGCCTCATGTTGAATAACCACTTTTTAAACCCTCACAGTGACCAAAATTGCCATTTTTACAGAGTTTTGCTTACTCAAAAGCTTCCATTTTGACCCGTTTCAGGCACAGAAATGACTTTAAACACACTTATTCTAGTTGACAAAGTCATAATTCACATCCAACAGTCATTTAGAGTCAAAAGATTAAATGTTAAAATTTCATCATTATAGACCGTTTTGGGATCGTTCGACAGGTCTGGAGTCATCGTTTTTCATCCGAAAATTGATTTTTTGGACTGTACCAAAAATGATTCAAAATGTCAATTGGATCGTGCCTCATGTTGAATAACCACTTTTTAAACCCTCACAGTGACCAAAATTGCCATTTTTACAGAGTTTTGCTTACTCAAAAGCTTCCATTTTGACCCGTTTCAGGCACAGAAATGACTTTAAACACACTTATTTTAGTTGACAAAGTCATAATTCACATCCAACAGTAATTTAGAGTCAAAAGATTAAATGTTGAAATTTCATCATTATAGACCATTTTGGGATCGTTCGACAGGTCTGGAGTCATCGTTTTTCATCCGAAAATTGATTTTTTGGACTGTACCAAAAATGATTCAAAATGTCAATTGGATCGTGCCTCATGTTGAATAACCACTTTTTAAACCCTCACAGTGACCAAAATTGCCATTTTTACAGAGTTTTGCTTACTCAAAAGCTTCAATTTGACCCGTTTCAGGCACAGAAATGACTTTAAACACACTTATTTTAGTTGACAAAGTCATAATTCACATCCAACAGTCATTTGGAGTCAAAAGATTAAATGTGGAAATTTCATCCATATTGACCATTTTGGGATCGTTCGACAGGTCCGGAGTCATCGTTTTTTATCCGAAAATTGATTTTTTTGGACTGTACCAAAAATGATTCAAAATGTCAATTGGATCATGACTCATGTTGAATAACCACTTTTTAAACCCTCACAGTGACCAAAATTGCCATTTTTACAGAGTTTTGCTTACTCAAAAGCTTCCATTTTGACCCGTTTCAGGCACAGAAATGACTTTAAACACACTTATTCTAGTTGACAAAGTCATAATTCACATCCAACAGTCATTTAGAGTCAAAAGATTAAATGTTAAAATGTCATCATTATAGACCATTTTGGAATCGTTCGACAGGTCCGGAGTCATCGTTTTTCATCCGAAAATTGATTTTTTGGACTGTACCAAAAATGATTCAAAATGTCAATTGGATCATGCCTCATGTTGAATAACCACTTTTTAAACCCTCACAGTGACCAAAATTGCAATTTTTACAGAGTTTTGCTTACTCAAAAGCTTCCATTTTGACCCATTTCAGGCACAGAAATGACTTTAAACACACTTATTTTAGTTGACAAAGTCATAATTCACATCCAACAGTCATTTGGAGTCAAAAGATTAAATGTTGAAATTTCATCCATATTGACCATTTTGGGGTCGTTCGACAGGTTCGGCGTCATCGTTTTTCATCCGAAAATTGATTTTTTGGACTGTACCAAAAATGATTCAAAATGTCAATTGGATCGTGCTTCATGTTGAATAACCACTTTTTAAACCCTCACAGTGACCAAAATTGCCATTTTTACAGAGTTTTGCTTACTCAAAAGCTTCCATTTTGACCCGTTTCAGGCACAGAAATGACTTTAAACACACTTATTTTAGTTGACAAAGTCATAATTCACATCCAACAGTCATTTGGAGTCAAAAGAATAAATGTTGAAATTTCATTCATATTGACCATTTTGGGATCGTTCGACAGGTCCGGAGTCATCGTTTTTCATCCGAAAATTGATTTTTTGGACTGTACCAAAAACGATTCAAAATGTCAATTGGATCGTGCCTCATGTTGAATAACCACTTTTTAAACCCTCACAGTGACCAAAATTGCCATTTTTACAGAGTTTTGCTTACTCAAAAGCTTCCATTTTGACCCGTTTCAGGCACAGAAATGACTTTAAACACACTTATTCTAGTTGACAAAGTAATAATTCACATCCAACAGTCATTTAGAGTCAAAAGATTAAATGTTAAAATTTCATCATTATAGACCATTTTGGGATCGTTCGACAGGTCTGGAGTCATCGTTTTTCATCCGAAAATTGATTTTTTGGACTGTACCAAAAATGATTCAAAATGTCAATTGGATCGTGCCTCATGTTGAATAACCACTTTTTAAACCCTCACAGTGACCAAAATTGCCATTTTTACAGAGTTTTGCTTACTCAAAAGCTTCCATTTTGACCCGTTTCAGGCACAGAAATGACTTTAAACACACTTATTTTAGTTGACAAAGTCATAATTCACATCCAACAGTCATTTGGAGTCAAAAGATTAAATGTTGAAATTTCATCCATATTGACCATTTTGGGATCGTTGGACAGGTCCGGAGTCATCGTTTTTCATCCGAAAATTGATTTTTTGGACTGTACCAAAAATGATTCAAAATGTCAATTGGATCGTGCCTCATGTTGAATAACCACTTTTTAAACCCTCACAGTGACCAAAATTGCCATTTTTACAGAGTTTTGCTTACTCAAAAGCTTCCATTTTGACCCGTTTCAGGCACAGAAATGACTTTAAACACACTTATTTTAGTTGACAAAGTCATAATTCACATCCAACAGTCATTTAGAGTCAAAAGATTAAATGTTAAAATTTCATCCATATTGACCATTTTGGGATCGTTCGACAGGTCCGGAGTCATCGTTTTTCATCCGACAATTGATTTTTTGGACTGTACCAAAAATGATTCAAAATGTCAATTGGATCATGCCTCATGTTGAATAACCACTTTTTAAACCCTCACAGTGACCAAAATTGCAATTTTTACAGAGTTTTGCTTACTCAAAAGCTTCAATTTTGACCCGTTTCAGGCACAGAAATGACTTTAAACACACTTATTCTAGTTGACAAAGTCATAATTCACATCCAACAGTCATTTAGAGTCAAAAGATTAAATGTTAAAATTTCATCATTATTGACCATTTTGGGATCGTTCGACAGGTCCGGAGTCATCGTTTTTCATCCGAAAATTGATTTTTTGGACTGTACCAAAAATGATTCAAATTGTCAATTGGATCGTGCCTTATGTTGAATAACCACTTTTTAAACCCTCACAGTGACCAAAATTGCCATTTTTACATAGTTTTGCTTACTCAAAAGCTTCAGTTTTGACCCGTTTCAGGCACAGAAATGACTTTAAACACACTTATTTTAGTTGACAAAGTCATAATTCACATCCAACAGTAATTTAGAGTCAAAAGATTAAATGTTGAAATTTCATCATTATAGACCATTTTGGGATCGTTCGACAGGTCCGGAGTCATCGTTTTTCATCCGAAAATTGATTTTTTGGACTGTACCAAAAATGATTCAAAATGTCAATTGGATCGTGCCTCATGTTGACTAACCACTTTTTAAACCCTCACAGGGACCAAAATTGCCATTTTTACAGAGTTTTGCTTACTCAAAAGCTTCAATTTTGACCCGTTTCAGGCACAGAAATGACTTTAAACACACTTATTTTAGTTGACAAAGTCATAATTCACATCCAACAGTAATTTAGAGTCAAAAGATTAAATGTTGAAATTTCATCATTATAGACCATTTTGGGATCGTTCAACAGGTCCGGAGTCATCGTTTTTCATCCGAAAATTGATTTTTTGGACTGTACCAAAAATGATTCAAAATGTCAATTGGATCGTGCCTCATGTTGAATAACCACTTTTTAAACCCTCACAGTGACCAAAATTGCCTTTTTTACAGAGTTTTGCTTACTCAAAAGCTTCCATTTTGACCCGTTTCAGGCACAGAAATGACTTTAAACACACTTATTTTAGTTGACAAAGTCATAATTCACATCCAACAGTCATTTGGAGTCGAAAGATTAAATGTGGAAATTTCATCCATATTGACCATTTTGGGATCGTTCGACAGGTCCGGAGTCATCGTTTTTCATCCGAAAATTGATTTTTTGGACTGTACCAAAAACGATTCAAAATGTCAATTGGATCGTGCCTCATGTTGAATAACCACTTTTTAAACCCTCACAGTGACCAAAATTGCCATTTTTACAGAGTTTTGCTTACTCAAAAGCTTCCATTTTGACCCGTTTCAGGCACAGAAATGACTTTAAACACACTTATTCTAGTTGACAAAGTCATAATTCACATCCAACAGTCGTTTAGAGTCAAAAGATTAAATGTTAAAATTTCATCATTATAGACCGTTTTGGGATCGTTCGACAGGTCTGGAGTCATCGTTTTTCATCCGAAAATTGATTTTTTGGACTGTACCAAAAATGATTCAAAATGTCAATTGGATCGTGCCTCATGTTGAATAACCACTTTTTAAACCCTCACAGTGACCAAAATTGCCATTTTTACAGAGTTTTGCTTACTCAAAAGCTTCCATTTTGACCCGTTTCAGGCACAGAAATGACTTTAAACACACTTATTTTAGTTGACAAAGTCATAATTCACATCCAACAGTAATTTAGAGTCAAAAGATTAAATGTTGAAATTTCATCATTATAGACCATTTTGGGATCGTTCGACAGGTCTGGAGTCATCGTTTTTCATCCGAAAATTGATTTTTTGGACTGTACCAAAAATGATTCAAAATGTCAATTGGATCGTGCCTCATGTTGAATAACCACTTTTTAAACCCTCACAGTGACCAAAATTGCCATTTTTACAGAGTTTTGCTTACTCAAAAGCTTCAATTTGACCCGTTTCAGGCACAGAAATGACTTTAAACACACTTATTTTAGTTGACAAAGTCATAATTCACATCCAACAGTCATTTGGAGTCAAAAGATTAAATGTGGAAATTTCATCCATATTGACCATTTTGGGATCGTTCGACAGGTCCGGAGTCATCGTTTTTTATCCGAAAATTGATTTTTTTGGACTGTACCAAAAATGATTCAAAATGTCAATTGGATCATGACTCATGTTGAATAACCACTTTTTAAACCCTCACAGTGACCAAAATTGCCATTTTTACAGAGTTTTGCTTACTCAAAAGCTTCCATTTTGACCCGTTTCAGGCACAGAAATGACTTTAAACACACTTATTCTAGTTGACAAAGTCATAATTCACATCCAACAGTCATTTAGAGTCAAAAGATTAAATGTTAAAATGTCATCATTATAGACCATTTTGGAATCGTTCGACAGGTCCGGAGTCATCGTTTTTCATCCGAAAATTGATTTTTTGGACTGTACCAAAAATGATTCAAAATGTCAATTGGATCATGCCTCATGTTGAATAACCACTTTTTAAACCCTCACAGTGACCAAAATTGCAATTTTTACAGAGTTTTGCTTACTCAAAAGCTTCCATTTTGACCCGTTTCAGGCACAGAAATGACTTTAAACACACTTATTTTAGTTGACAAAGTCATAATTCACATCCAACAGTCATTTAGAGTCAAAAGATTAAATGTTAAAATTTCATCCATATTGAACATTTTGGGATCGTTCGACACGTCCGGAGTCATCGTTTTTCATCCGACAATTGATTTTTTGGACTGTACCAAAAATGATTCAAAATGTCAATTAGATCATGCCTCATGTTGAATAACCACTTTTTAAACCCTCACAGTGACCAAAATTGCCATTTTTACAGAGTTTTGCTTACTCAAAAGCTTCCATTTTGACCCGTTTCAGGCACAGAAATGACTTTAAACACACTTATTCTAGTTGACAAAGTCATAATTCACATCCAACAGTCATTTAGAGTCAAAAGATTAAATGTTAAAATTTCATCATTATAGACCATTTTGGGATCGTTCGACAGGTCTGGAGTCATCGTTTTTCATCCGAAAATTGATTTTTTGGACTGTACCAAAAATGATTCAAAATGTCAATTGGATCGTGCCTCATGTTGAATAACCACTTTTTAAAACCCTCACAGTGACCAAAATTGCCATTTTTACAGAGTTTTGCTTACTCAAAAGCTTCAGTTTTGACCCGTTTCAGGCACAGAAATGACTTTAAACACACTTATTTTAGTTGACAAAGTCATAATTCACATCCAACAGTAATTTAGAGTCAAAAGATTAAATGTTGAAATTTCATCATTATAGACCATTTTGGGATCGTTCGACAGGTCTGGAGTCATCGTTTTTCATCCGAAAATTGATTTTTTGGACTGTACCAAAAATGATTCAAAATGTCAATTGGATCGTGCCTCATGTTGAATAACCACTTTTTAAACCCTCACAGTGACCAAAATTGCCATTTTTACAGAGTTTTGCTTACTCAAAAGCTTCAATTTGACCCGTTTCAGGCACAGAAATGACTTTAAACACACTTATTTTAGTTGACAAAGTCATAATTCACATCCAACAGTCATTTGGAGTCAAAAGATTAAATGTGGAAATTTCATCCATATTGACCATTTTGGGATCGTTCGACAGGTCCGGAGTCATCGTTTTTTATCCGAAAATTGATTTTTTTGGACTGTACCAAAAATGATTCAAAATGTCAATTGGATCATGACTCATGTTGAATAACCACTTTTTAAACCCTCACAGTGACCAAAATTGCCATTTTTACAGAGTTTTGCTTACTCAAAAGCTTCCATTTTGACCCGTTTCAGGCACAGAAATGACTTTAAACACACTTATTCTAGTTGACAAAGTCATAATTCACATCCAACAGTCATTTAGAGTCAAAAGATTAAATGTTAAAATGTCATCATTATAGACCATTTTGGAATCGTTCGACAGGTCCGGAGTC
Source organism: Lissotriton vulgaris (assembly GCF_964263255.1). NCBI lineage: Eukaryota > Metazoa > Chordata > Amphibia > Caudata > Salamandridae > Lissotriton > Lissotriton vulgaris. The sequence continues at coordinate 88,342 of NW_028246499.1, forward strand.
ATCGTTTTTCATCCGAAAATTGATTTTTTGGACTGTACCAAAAATGATTCAAAATGTCAATTGGATCATGCCTCATGTTGAATAACCACTTTTTAAACCCTCACAGTGACCAAAATTGCAATTTTTACAGAGTTTTGCTTACTCAAAAGCTTCCATTTTGACCCGTTTCAGGCACAGAAATGACTTTAAACACACTTATTTTAGTTGACAAAGTCATAATTCACATCCAACAGTCATTTAGAGTCAAAAGATTAAATGTTAAAATTTCATCCATATTGAACATTTTGGGATCATTCGACACGTCGGGAGTCATCGTTTTTCATCCGACAATTGATTTTTTGGACTGTACCAAAAATGATTCAAAATGTCAATTAGATCATGCCTCATGTTGAATAACCACTTTTTAAACCCTCACAGTGACCAAAATTGCCATTTTTACAGAGTTTTGCTTACTCAAAAGCTTCAATTTTGACCCGTTTCAGGCACAGAAATGACTTTAAACACACTTATTCTAGTTGACAAAGTCATAATTCACATCCAACAGTCATTTAGAGTCAAAAGATTAAATGTTAAAATTTCATCATTATAGACCATTTTGGGATCGTTCGACAGGTCCGGAGTCATCGTTTTTCATCCGAAAATTGATTTTTTGGACTGTACCGAAAATGATTCAAAATGTCAATTGGATCGTGCCTCATGTTAACTAACCACTTTTTAAACCCTCACAGGGACCAAAATTGCCATTTTTACAGAGTTTTGCTTACTCAAAAGCTTCAATTTTGACCCGTTTCAGGCACAGACATGACTTTAAACACACTTATTTTAGTTGAAAAAGTCATAATTCACATCCAACAGTAATTTAGAGTCAAAAGATTAAATGTTGAAATTTCATCATTATAGACCATTTTGGGATCGATCAACAGGTCCGGAGTCATCGTTTTTCATCCGAAAATTGATTTTTTGGACTGTACCAAAAATGATTCAAAATGTCAATTGGATCGTGCCTCATGTTGAATAACCACTTTTTAAACCCTCACAGTGACCAAAATTGCCATTTTTACAGAGTTTTGCTTACTCAAAAGCTTCCATTTTGACCCGTTTCAGGCACAGAAATGACTTTAAACACACTTATTTTAGTTGACAAAGTCATAATTCACATCCAACAGTCATTTAGAGTCAAAAGATTAAATGTTAAAATTTCATCCATATTGACCATTTTGGGATCGTTCGACATGTCCGGAGTCATCGTTTTTCATCCGACAATTGATTTTTTGGACTGTACCAAAAATGATTCAAAATGTCAATTGGATCATGCCTCATGTTGAATAACCACTTTTTAAACCCTCACAGTGACCAAAATTGCCATTTTTACAGAGTTTTGCTTACTCAAAAGCTTCAATATTGACCCGTTTCAGGCACAGAAATGACTTTAAACACACTTATTCTAGTTGACAAAGTCATAATTCACATCCAACAGTCATTTAGAGTCAAAAGATTAAATGTTAAAATTTCATCATTATAGACCATTTTGGGATCGTTCGACAGGTCCGGAGTCATCGTTTTTCATCCGAAAATTGATTTTTTGGACTGTACCAAAAATGATTCAAAATGTCAATTGGATCGTGCCTTATGTTGAATAACCACTTTTTAAACCCTCACAGTGACCAAAATTGCCATTTTTACAAAGTTTTGCTTACTCAAAAGCTTCAGTTTTGACCCGTTTCAGGCACAGAAATGACTTTAAACACACTTATTTTAGTTGACAAAGTCATAATTCACATCCAACAGTAATTTAGAGTCAAAAGATTAAATGTTGGAATTTCATCATTATAGACCATTTTGGGATTGTTCGACACGTCCGGAGTCATCGTTTTTCATCCGAAAATTGATTTTGTGGACTGTACCAAAAATGATTCAAAATGTCAATTGGATCGTGCCTCATGTTGACTAACCACTTTTTAAACCCTCACAGTGACCAAAATTGCCATTTTTACAGAGTTTTGCTTACTCAAAAGCTTCAATTTTGACCCGTTTCAGGCACAGAAATGACTTTAAAAACACTTATTTTAGTTGACAAAGTCATAATTCACATCCAACAGTAATTTAGAGTCAAAAGATTAAATGTTGAAATTTCATCATTATAGACCATTTTGGGATCGTTCGACAGGTCCGGAGTCATCGTTTTTCATCCGAAAATTGATTTTTTGGACTGTACCAAAAATGATTCAAAATGTCAATTGGATCGTGCCTTATGTTGAATAACCACTTTTTAAACCCTCACAGTGACCAAAATTGCCATTTTTACAAAGTTTTGCTTACTCAAAAGCTTCAGTTTTGACCCGTTTCAGGCACAGAAATGACTTTAAACACACTTATTTTAGTTGACAAAGTCATAATTCACATCCAACAGTCATTTAGAGTCAAAAGATTAAATGTTAAAGTTTCATCCATATTGAACATTTTGGGATCGTTCGACAGGTCCGGAGTCATCGTTTTTCATCCGACAATTGATTTTTTGGACTGTACCAAAAATGATTCAAAATGTCAATTGGATCATGCCTCATGTTGAATAACCACTTTTTAAACCCTCACAGTGACCAAAATTGCCATTTTTACAGAGTTTTGCTTACTCAAAAGCTTCAATTTTGGCCCGTTTCAGGCACAGAAATGACTTTAAACACACTTATTCTAGTTCACAAAGTCATAATTCACATCCAACAGTCATTTAGAGTCAAAAGATTAAATGTTAAAATTTCATCATTATAGACCATTTTGGGATCGTTCGACAGGTCCGGAGTCATCGTTTTTCATCCGAAAATTTGATTTTTTGGACTGTACCAAAAATGATTCAAAATGTCAATTGGATCGTGCCTCATGTTGAATAACCACTTTTTAAACCCTCACAGTGACCAAAATTGCCATTTTTACAGAGTTTGCTTACTCAAAAGCTTCCATTTTGACCCGTTTCAGGCACAGAAATGACTTTAAACACACTTATTTTAGTTGACAAAGTCATAATTCACATCCAACAGTCATTTGGAGTCAAAAGATTAAATGTTGAAATTTCATCCATATTGACCATTTTGGGATCGTTCGACAGGTCTGGAGTCATCGTTTTTCATCCGAAAATTGATTTTTTGGACTGTACCAAAAATGATTCAAAATGTCAATTGGATCGTGCCTCATGTTGAATAACCACTTTTTAAACCCTCACAGTGACCAAAATTGCCATTTTTACAGAGTTTTGCTTACTCAAAAGCTTCCATTTTGACCCGTTTCAGGCACAGAAATGACTTTAAACACACTTATTTTAGTTGACAAAGTCATAATTCACATCCAACAGTAATTTAGAGTCAAAAGATTAAATGTTGAAATTTCATCATTATAGACCATTTTGGGATCGTTCGACAGGTCCGGAGTCATCGTTTTTCATCCGAAAATTGATTTTTTGGACTGTCCCAAAAATGATTCAAAATGTCAATTGGATCGTGCCTCATGTTGAATAACCACTTTTTAAACCCTCACAGTGACCAAAATTGCCATTTTTACAGAGGTTTGCTTACTCAAAAGCTTCAATTTGACCCGTTTCAGGCACAGAAATGACTTTAAACACACTTATTTTAGTTGACAAAGTCATAATTCACATCCAACAGTAATTTAGAGTCAAAAGATTAAATGTTGAAATTTCATCATTATAGACCATTTTGGGATCGTTCAACAGGTCCGGAGTCATCCTTTTTCATCCGAAAATTGATTGTTTGGACTGTACCAAAAATGATTCAAAATGTCAATTGGATCGTGCCTCATGTTGAATAACCACTTTTTAAACCCTCACAGTGACCAAAATTGCCATTTTTACAGAGTTTTGCTTACTCAAAAGCTTCCATTTTGACCCGTTTCAGGCACAGAAATGACTTTAAACACACTTATTCTAGTTGACAAAGTAATAATTCACATCCAACAGTCATTTAGAGTCAAAAGATTAAATGTTAAAATTTCATCATTATTGACCATTTTGGGATCGTTCGACAGGTCCGGAGTCATCGTTTTTCATCCGACAATTGATTTTTTGGACTGTACCAAAAATGATTCAAAATGTCAATTGGATCATGCCTCATGTTGAATAACCACTTTTTAAACCCTCACAGTGACCAAAATTGTCATTTTTACAGAGTTTTGCTTACTCAAAAGCTTCAATTTTGACCTGTTTCAGGCACAGAAATGACTTTAAACACACTTATTCTAGTTGACAAAGTCATAATTCACATCCAACAGTCATTTAGAGTCAAAAGATTAAATGTTAAAATTTCATCATTATAGACCATTTTGGGATCGTTCGACAGGTCCGGAGTCATCGTTTTTCATCCGAAAATTGATTTTTTGGACTGTACCAAAAATGATTCAAAATGTCAATTGGATCGTGCCTTATGTTGAATAACCACTTTTTAAACCCTCACAGTGACCAAAATTGCCATTTTTACATAGTTTTGCTTACTCAAAAGCTTCAGTTTTGACCCGTTTCAGGCACAGAAATGACTTTAAACACACTTATTTTAGTTGACAAAGTCATAATTCACATCCAACAGTAATTTAGAGTCAAAAGATTAAATGTTGAAATTTCATCATTATAGACCATTTTGGGATCGTTCGACAGGTCCGGAGTCATCGTTTTTCATCCGAAAATTGATTTTTTGGACTGTACCAAAAATGATTCAAAATGTCAATTGGATCGTGCCTCATGTTGACTAACCACTTTTTAAACCCTCACAGGGACCAAAATTGCCATTTTTACAGAGTTTTGCTTACTCAAAAGCTTCAGTTTTGACCCGTTTCAGGCACAGAAATGACTTTAAAAACACTTATTTTAGTTGACAAAGTCATAATTCACATCCAACAGTAATTTAGAGTCAAAAGATTAAATGTTGGAATTTCATCATTATAGACCATTTTGGGATTGTTCGACACGTCCGGAGTCATCGTTTTTCATCCGAAAATTGATTTTGTGGACTGTACCAAAAATGATTCAAAATGTCAATTGGATCGTGCCTCATGTTGACTAACCACTTTTTAAACCCTCACAGTGACCAAAATTGCCATTTTTACAGAGTTTTGCTTACTCAAAAGCTTCAATTTTGACCCGTTTCAGGCACAGAAATGACTTTAAAAACACTTATTTTAGTTGACAAAGTCATAATTCACATCCAACAGTAATTTAGAGTCAAAAGATTAAATGTTGAAATTTCATCATTATAGACCATTTTGGGATCGTTCGACAGGTCCGGAGTCATCGTTTTTCATCCGAAAATTGATTTTTTGGACTGTACCAAAAATGATTCAAAATGTCAATTGGATCGTGCCTTATGTTGAATAACCACTTTTTAAACCCTCACAGTGACCAAAATTGCCATTTTTACAAAGTTTTGCTTACTCAAAAGCTTCAGTTTTGACCCGTTTCAGGCACAGAAATGACTTTAAACACACTTATTTTAGTTGACAAAGTCATAATTCACATCCAACAGTCATTTAGAGTCAAAAGATTAAATGTTAAAGTTTCATCCATATTGAACATTTTGGGATCGTTCGACAGGTCCGGAGTCATCGTTTTTCATCCGACAATTGATTTTTTGGACTGTACCAAAAATGATTCAAAATGTCAATTGGATCATGCCTCATGTTGAATAACCACTTTTTAAACCCTCACAGTGACCAAAATTGCCATTTTTACAGAGTTTTGCTTACTCAAAAGCTTCAATTTTGGCCCGTTTCAGGCACAGAAATGACTTTAAACACACTTATTCTAGTTCACAAAGTCATAATTCACATCCAACAGTCATTTAGAGTCAAAAGATTAAATGTTAAAATTTCATCATTATAGACCATTTTGGGATCGTTCGACAGGTCCGGAGTCATCGTTTTTCATCCGAAAATTTGATTTTTTGGACTGTACCAAAAATGATTCAAAATGTCAATTGGATCGTGCCTCATGTTGAATAACCACTTTTTAAACCCTCACAGTGACCAAAATTGCCATTTTTACAGAGTTTGCTTACTCAAAAGCTTCCATTTTGACCCGTTTCAGGCACAGAAATGACTTTAAACACACTTATTTTAGTTGACAAAGTCATAATTCACATCCAACAGTCATTTGGAGTCAAAAGATTAAATGTTGAAATTTCATCCATATTGACCATTTTGGGATCGTTCGACAGGTCTGGAGTCATCATTTTTCATCCGAAAATTGATTTTTTGGACTGTACCAAAAATGATTCAAAATGTCAATTGGATCGTGCCTCATGTTGAATAACCACTTTTTAAACCCTCACAGTGACCAAAATTGCCATTTTTACAGAGTTTTGCTTACTCAAAAGCTTCCATTTTGACCCGTTTCAGGCACAGAAATGACTTTAAACACACTTATTTTAGTTGACAAAGTCATAATTCACATCCAACAGTCATTTGGAGTCAAAAGATTAAATGTTGAAATTTCATCCATATTGACCATTTTGGGATCGTTCGACAGGTCCGGAGTCATCGTTTTTCATCCGAAAATTGCTTTTTTGAACTGTACCAAAAACGATTCAAAATGTCAATTGGATCGTGCCTCATGTTGAATAACCACTTTTTAAACCCTCACAGTGACCAAAATTGCCATTTTTACAGAGTTTTGCTTACTCAAAAGCTTCCATTTTGACCCGTTTCAGGCACAGAAATGACTTTAAACACACTTATTTTAGTTGACAAAGTCATAATTCACATCCAACAGTAATTTAGAGTCAAAAGATTAAATGTTGAAATTTCATCATTATAGACCATTTTGGGATCGTTCGACAGGTCCGGAGTCATCGTTTTTCATCCGAAAATTGATTTTTTGGACTGTCCCAAAAATGATTCAAAATGTCAATTGGATCGTGCCTCATGTTGAATAACCACTTTTTAAACCCTCACAGTGACCAAAATTGCCATTTTTACAGAGTTTTGCTTACTCAAAAGCTTCAATTTGACCCGTTTCAGGCACAGAAATGACTTTAAACACACTTATTTTAGTTGACAAAGTCATAATTCACATCCAACAGTAATTTAGAGTCAAAAGATTAAATGTTGAAATTTCATCATTATAGACCATTTTGGGATCGTTCAACAGGTCCGGAGTCATCGTTTTTCATCCGAAAATTGATTTTTTGGACTGTACCAAAAATGATTCAAAATGTCAATTGGATCGTGCCTCATGTTGAATAACCACTTTTTAAACCCTCACAGTGACCAAAATTGCCATTTTTACAGAGTTTTGCTTACTCAAAAGCTTCCATTTTGACCCGTTTCAGGCACAGAAATGACTTTAAACACACTTATTCTAGTTGACAAAGTAATAATTCACATCCAACAGTCATTTAGAGTCAAAAGATTAAATGTTAAAATTTCATCATTATTGACCATTTTGGGATCGTTCGACAGGTCCGGAGTCATCGTTTTTCATCCGAAAATTGATTTTTTGGACTGTACCAAAAATGATTCAAAATGTCAATTGGATCATGCCTTATGTTGAATAACCACTTTTTAAACCCTCACAGTGACCAAAATTGCCATTTTTACATAGTTTTGCTTACTCAAAAGCTTCAGTTTTGACCCGTTTCAGGCACAGAAATGACTTTAAACACACTTATTTTAGTTGACAAAGTCATAATTCAGATCCAACAGTAATTTAGAGTCAAAAGATTAAATGTTGAAATTTCATCATTATAGACCATTTTGGGATCGTTCGACAGGTCCGGAGTCATCGCTTTTTTATCCGAAAATTGATTTTTTGGACTGTACCAAAAATGATTCAAAATGTCAATTGGATCGTGCCTCATGTTGACTAACCACTTTTTAAACCCTCACAGTGACCAAAATTGCCTTTTTTACAAAGTTTTGCTTACTCAAAAGCTTCCATTTTGACCCGTTTCAGGCACAGAAATGACTTTAAACACAATTATTTTAGTTGACAAAGTCATAATTCACATCCAACAGTCATTTGGAGTCAAAAGATTAAATGTGGAAATTTCATCCATATTGACCATTTTGGGATCGTTCGACAGGTCCGGAGTCATCGTTTTTCATCCGAAAATTGATTTTTTGGACTGTACCAAAAATGATTCAAAATGTCAATTGGATCGTGCCTTATGTTGAATAACCACTTTTTAAACCCTCACAGTGACCAAAATTGCCATTTTTACATAGTTTTGCTTACTCAAAAGCTTCAGTTTTGACCCGTTTCAGGCACAGAAATGACTTTAAACACACTTATTTTAGTTGACAAAGTCATAATTCACATCCAACAGTCATTTAGAGTCAAAAGATTAAATGTTGAAATTTCATCATTATAGACCATTTTGGGATCGTTCGACAGGTCCGGAGTCATCGTTTTTCATCCGAAAATTGATTTTTTGGACTGTACCAAAAATGATTCAAAATGTCAATTGGATCGTGCCTCATGTTGACTAACCACTTTTTAAACCCTCACAGGGACCAAAATTGCCATTTTTACAGAGTTTTGCTTACTCAAAAGCTTCAATTTTGACCCATTTCAGGCACAGAAATGACTTTAAACACACTTATTTTAGTTGACAAAGTCATAATTCACATCCAACAGTAATTTAGAGTCAAAAGATTAAATGTTGAAATTTCATCATTATAGACCATTTTGGGATCGTTCAACAGGTCCGGAGTCATCGTTTTTCATCCGAAAATTGATTTTTTGGACTGTACCAAAAATGATTCAAAATGTCAATTGGATCGTGCCTCATGTTGAATAACCACTTTTTAAACCCTCACAGTGACCAAAATTGCCTTTTTTACAGAGTTTTGCTTACTCAAAAGCTTCCATTTTGACCCGTTTCAGGCACAGAAATGACTTTAAACACACTTATTTTAGTTGACAAAGTCATAATTCACATCCAACAGTCATTTGGAGTCAAAAGATTAAATGTTGAAATTTCATCCATATTGACCATTTTGGGATCGTTCGACAGGTCCGGAGTCATCGTTTTTCATCCGAAAATTGATTTTTTGGACTGTACCAAAAATGATTCAAAATGTCAATTGGATCGTGCCTCATGTTGAATAACCACTTTTTAAACCCTCACAGTGACCAAAATTGCCATTTTTACAGAGTTTTGCTTACTCAAAAGCTTCCATTTTGACCCGTTTCAGGCACAGAAATGACTTTAAACACACTTATTTTAGTTGACAAAGTCATAATTCACATCCAACAGTCATTTAGAGTCAAAAGATTAAATGTTAAAATTTCATCCATATTGACCATTTTGGGATCGTTCGACAGGTCCGGAGTCATCGTTTTTCATCCGACAATTGATTTTTTGGACTGTACCAAAAATGATTCAAAATGTCAATTGGATCATGCCTCATGTTGAATAACCACTTTATAAACCCTCACAGTGACCAAAATTGCAATTTTTACAGAGTTTTGCTTACTCAAAAGCTTCAATTTTGACCCGTTTCAGGCAAAGAAATGACTTTAAACACACTTATTCTAGTTGACAAAGTCATAATTCACATCCAACAGTCATTTAGAGTCAAAAGATTAAATGTTAAAATTTCATCATTATTGACCATTTTGGGATCGTTCGACAGGTCCGGAGTCATCGTTTTTCATCCGAAAATTGAATTTTTTGGACTGTACCAAAAATGATTCAAAATGTCAATTGGATCGTGCCTTATGTTGAATAACCACTTTTTAAACCCTCACAGTGACCAAAATTGCCATTTTTACATAGTTTTGCTTACTCAAAAGCTTCAGTTTTGACCCGTTTCAGGCACAGAAATGACTTTAAACACACTTATTTTAGTTGACAAAGTCATAATTCACATCCAACAGTAATTTAGAGTCAAAAGATTAAATGTTGAAATTTCATCATTATAGACCATTTTGGGACCGTTCGACAGGTCCGGAGTCATCGTTTTTCATCCGAAAATTGATTTTTTGGACTGTACCAAAAATGATTCAAAATGTCAATTGGATCGTGCCTCATGTTGACTAACCACTTTTTAAACCCTCACAGGGACCAAAATTGCCATTTTTACAGAGTTTTGCTTACTCAAAAGCTTCAATTTTGACCCGTTTCAGGCACAGAAATGACTTTAAACACACTTATTCTAGTTGACAAAGTCATAATTCACATCCAACAGTCATTTAGAGTCAAAAGATTAAATGTTAAAATTTCATCATTATAGACCATTTTGGGATCGTTCGACAGGTCCGGAGTCATCGTTTTTCATCCAAAAATTAATTTTTTGGACTGTACCAAAAATGATTCAAAATGTCAATTGGATCGTGCCTCATGTTGAATAACCACTTTTTAAACCCTCACAGTGACCAAAATTGCCATTTTTACAGAGTTTGCTTACTCAAAAGCTTCCATTTTGACCCGTTTCAGGCACAGAAATGACTTTAAACACACTTATTTTAGTTGACAAAGTCATAATTCACATCCAACAGTCATTTGGAGTCAAAAGATTAAATGTTGAAATTTCATCCATATTGACCATTTTGGGATCGTTCGACAGGTCTGGAGTCATCGTTTTTCATCCGAAAATGGATTTTTTGGACTGTACCAAAAATGATTCAAAATGTCAATTGGATCGTGCCTCATGTTGAATAACCACTTTTTAAACCCTCACAGTGACCAAAATTGCCATTTTTACAGAGTTTTGCTTACTCAAAAGCTTCCATTTTGACCCGTTTCAGGCACAGAAATGACTTTAAACACACTTATTTTAGTTGACAAAGTCATAATTCACATCCAACAGTCATTTGGAGTCAAAAGATTAAATGCTGAAATTTCATCCATATTGACCATTTTGGGATCGTTCGACAGGTCCGGAGTCATCGTTTTTCATCCGAAAATTGATTTTTTGGACTGTACCAAAAACGATTCAAAATGTCAATTGGATCGTGCCTCATGTTGAATAACCACTTTTTAAACCCTCACAGTGACCAAAATTGCCATTTTTACAGAGTTTTGCTTACTCAAAAGCTTCCATTTTGACCCGTTTCAGGCACAGAAATGACTTTAAACACACTTATTTTAGTTGAGAAAGTCATAATTCACATCCAACAGTCATTTGGAGTCAAAAGATTAAATGTTGAAATTTCATCCATATTGACCATTTTGGGATCGTTCGACAGGTCCGGAGTCATCGTTTTTCATCCGAAAATTGATTTTTTGGACTGTACCAAAAATGATTCAAAATGTCAATTGGATCGTGCCTCATGTTGAATAACCACTTTTTAAACCCTCACAGTGACCAAAATTGCCATTTTTACAGAGTTTTGCTTACTCAAAAGCTTCCATTTTGACCCGTTTCAGGCACAGAAATGACTTTAAACACACTTATTTTAGTTGACAAAGTCATAATTCACATCCAACAGTCATTTAGAGTCAAAAGATTAAATGTTAAAATTTCATCCATATTGACCATTTTGGGATCGTTCGACAGGTCCGGAGACATCGTTTTTCATACGACAATTGATTTTTTGGACTGTACCAAAAATGATTCAAAATGTCAATTGGATCATGCCTCATGTTGAATAACCACTTTATAAACCCTCACAGTGACCAAAATTGCAATTTTTACAGAGTTTTGCTTACTCAAAAGCTTCAATTTTGACCCGTTTCAGGCAAAGAAATGACTTTAAACACACTTATTCTAGTTGACAAAGTCATAATTCACATCCAACAGTCATTTAGAGTCAAAAGATTAAATGTTAAAATTTCATCATTATTGACCATTTTGGGATCGTTCGACAGGTCCGGAGTCATCGTTTTTCATCCGAAAATTGAATTTTTTGGACTGTACCAAAAATGATTCAAAATGTCAATTGGATCGTGCCTTATGTTGAATAACCACTTTTTAAACCCTCACAGTGACCAAAATTGCCATTTTTACATAGTTTTGCTTACTCAAAAGCTTCAGTTTTGACCCGTTTCAGGCACAGAAATGACTTTAAACACACTTATTTTAGTTGACAAAGTCATAATTCACATCCAACAGTAATTTAGAGTCAAAAGATTAAATGTTGAAATTTCATCATTATAGACCATTTTGGGACCGTTCGACAGGTCCGGAGTCATCGTTTTTCATCCGAAAATTGATTTTTTGGACTGTACCAAAAATGATTCAAAATGTCAATTGGATCGTGCCTCATGTTGACTAACCACTTTTTAAACCCTCACAGGGACCAAAATTGCCATTTTTACAGAGTTTTGCTTACTCAAAAGCTTCAATTTTGACCCGTTTCAGGCACAGAAATGACTTTAAACACACTTATTTTAGTTGACAAAGTCATAATTCACATCCAACAGTCATTTGGAGTCAAAAGATTAAATGTTGAAATTTCATCCATATTGACCATTTTGGGATCGTTCGACAGGTCTGGAGTCATCGTTTTTCATCCGAAAATGGATTTTTTGGACTGTACCAAAAATGATTCAAAATGTCAATTGGATCGTGCCTCATGTTGAATAACCACTTTTTAAACCCTCACAGTGACCAAAATTGCCATTTTTACAGAGTTTTGCTTACTCAAAAGCTTCCATTTTGACCCGTTTCAGGCACAGAAATGACTTTAAACACACTTATTTTAGTTGACAAAGTCATAATTCACATCCAACAGTCATTTGGAGTCAAAAGATTAAATGCTGAAATTTCATCCATATTGACCATTTTGGGATCGTTCGACAGGTCCGGAGTCATCGTTTTTCATCCGAAAATTGATTTTTTGGACTGTACCAAAAACGATTCAAAATGTCAATTGGATCGTGCCTCATGTTGAATAACCACTTTTTAAACCCTCACAGTGACCAAAATTGCCATTTTTACAGAGTTTTGCTTACTCAAAAGCTTCCATTTTGACCCGTTTCAGGCACAGAAATGACTTTAAACACACTTATTCTAGTTGACATAGTCATAATTCACATCCAACAGTCATTTAGAGTCAAAAGATTAAATGTTAAAATTTCATCATTATAGACCATTTTGGGATCGTTCGACAGGTCTGGAGTCATCGTTTTTCATCCGAAAATTGATTTTTTGGACTGTACCAAAAATGATTCAAAATGTCAATTGGATCGTGCCTCATGTTGAATAACCACTTTTTAAACCCTCACAGTGACCAAAATTGCCATTTTTACAGAGTTTTGCTTACTCAAAAGCTTCCATTTTGACCCGTTTCAGGCACAGAAATGACTTTAAACACACTTATTTTAGTTGACAAAGTCATAATTCACATCCAACAGTCATTTGGAGTCAAAAGATTAAATGTTGAAATTTCATCCATATTGACCATTTTGGGATCGTTCGACAGGTCCGGAGTCATCGTTTTCCATCCGAAAATTGATTTTTTGGACTGTACCAAAAATGATTCAAAATGTCAATTGGATCGTGCCTCATGTTGAATAACCACTTTTTAAACCCTCACAGTGACCAAAATTGCCATTTTTACAGAGTTTTGCTTACTCAAAAGCTTCCATTTTGACCCGTTTCAGGCACAGAAATGACTTTAAACACACTTATTTTAGTTGACAAAGTCATAATTCACATCCAACAGTCATTTAGAGTCAAAAGATTAAATGTTAAAATTTCATCCATATTGACCATTTTGGGATCGTTCGACAGGTCCGGAGTCATCGTTTTTCATCCGACAATTGATTTTTTGGACTGTACCAAAAATGATTCAAAATGTCAATTGGATCATGCCTCATGTTGAATAACCACTTTTTAAACCCTCACAGTGACCAAAATTGCCATTTTTACATAGTTTTGCTTACTCAAAAGCTTCAGTTTTGACCCGTTTCAGGCACAGAAATGACTTTAAACACACTTATTTTAGTTGACAAAGTCATAATTCACATCCAACAGTAATTTAGAGTCAAAAGATTAAATGTTGAAATTTCATCATTATAGACCATTTTGGGATCGTTCGACAGGTCCGGAGTCATCGTTTTTCATCCGAAAATTGATTTTTTGGACTGTACCAAAAATGATTCAAAATGTCAATTGGATCGTGCCTCATGTTGACTAACCACTTTTTAAACCCTCACAGGGACCAAAATTGCCATTTTTACAGAGTTTTGCTTACTCAAAAGCTTCAGTTTTGACCCGTTTCAGGCACAGAAATGACTTTAAAAACACTTATTTTAGTTGACAAAGTCATAATTCACATCCAACAGTAATTTAGAGTCAAAAGATTAAATGTTGAAATTTCATCATTATAGACCATTTTGGGATCGTTCGACAGGTCCGGAGTCATCGTTTTTCATCCGAAAATTGATTTTTTGGACTGTACCAAAAATGATTCAAAATGTCAATTGGATCGTGCCTTATGTTGAATAACCACTTTTTAAACCCTCACAGTGACCAAAATTGCCATTTTTACAAAGTTTTGCTTACTCAAAAGCTTCAGTTTTGACCCGTTTCAGGCACAGAAATGACTTTAAACACACTTATTTTAGTTGACAAAGTCATAATTCACATCCAACAGTCATTTAGAGTCAAAAGATTAAATGTTAAATTTTCATCCATATTGAACATTTTGGGATCGTTCGACAGGTCCGGAGTCATCGTTTTTCATCCGACAATTGATTTTTTGGACTGTACCAAAAATGATTCAAAATGTCAATTGGATCATGCCTCATGTTGAATAACCACTTTTTAAACCCTCACAGTGACCAAAATTGCCATTTTTACAGAGTTTTGCTTACTCAAAAGCTTCAATTTTGGCCCGTTTCAGGCACAGAAATGACTTTAAACACACTTATTCTAGTTCACAAAGTCATAATTCACATCCAACAGTCATTTAGAGTCAAAAGATTAAATGTTAAAATTTCATCATTATAGACCATTTTGGGATCGTTCGACAGGTCCGGAGTCATCGTTTTTCATCCGAAAATTTGATTTTTTGGACTGTACCAAAAATGATTCAAAATGTCAATTGGATCGTGCCTCATGTTGAATAACCACTTTTTAAACCCTCACAGTGACCAAAATTGCCATTTTTACAGAGTTTGCTTACTCAAAAGCTTCCATTTTGACCCGTTTCAGGCACAGAAATGACTTTAAACACACTTATTTTAGTTGACAAAGTCATAATTCACATCCAACAGTCATTTGGAGTCAAAAGATTAAATGTTGAAATTTCATCCATATTGACCATTTTGGGATCGTTCGACAGGTCTGGAGTCATCGTTTTTCATCCGAAAATTGATTTTTTGGACTGTACCAAAAATGATTCAAAATGTCAATTGGATCGTGCCTCATGTTGAATAACCACTTTTTAAACCCTCACAGTGACCAAAATTGCCATTTTTACAGAGTTTTGCTTACTCAAAAGCTTCCATTTTGACCCGTTTCAGGCACAGAAATGACTTTAAACACACTTATTTTAGTTGACAAAGTCATAATTCACATCCAACAGTCATTTGGAGTCAAAAGATTAAATGTTGAAATTTCATCCATATTGACCATTTTGGGATCGTTCGACAGGTCCGGAGTCATCGTTTTTCATCCGAAAATTGCTTTTTTGAACTGTACCAAAAACGATTCAAAATGTCAATTGGATCGTGCCTCATGTTGAATAACCACTTTTTAAACCCTCACAGTGACCAAAATTGCCATTTTTACAGAGTTTTGCTTACTCAAAAGCTTCCATTTTGACCCGTTTCAGGCACAGAAATGACTTTAAACACACTTATTTTAGTTGACAAAGTCATAATTCACATCCAACAGTAATTTAGAGTCAAAAGATTAAATGTTGAAATTTCATCATTATAGACCATTTTGGGATCGTTCGACAGGTCCGGAGTCATCGTTTTTCATCCGAAAATTGATTTTTTGGACTGTCCCAAAAATGATTCAAAATGTCAATTGGATCGTGCCTCATGTTGAATAACCACTTTTTAAACCCTCACAGTGACCAAAATTGCCATTTTTACAGAGTTTTGCTTACTCAAAAGCTTCAATTTGACCCGTTTCAGGCACAGAAATGACTTTAAACACACTTATTTTAGTTGACAAAGTCATAATTCACATCCAACAGTAATTTAGAGTCAAAAGATTAAATGTTGAAATTTCATCATTATAGACCATTTTGGGATCGTTCAACAGGTCCGGAGTCATCGTTTTTCATCCGAAAATTGATTTTTTGGACTGTACCAAAAATGATTCAAAATGTCAATTGGATCGTGCCTCATGTTGAATAACCACTTTTTAAACCCTCACAGTGACCAAAATTGCCATTTTTACAGAGTTTTGCTTACTCAAAAGCTTCCATTTTGACCCGTTTCAGGCACAGAAATGACTTTAAACACACTTATTCTAGTTGACAAAGTAATAATTCACATCCAACAGTCATTTAGAGTCAAAAGATTAAATGTTAAAATTTCATCATTATTGACCATTTTGGGATCGTTCGACAGGTCCGGAGTCATCGTTTTTCATCCGAAAATTGATTTTTTGGACTGTACCAAAAATGATTCAAAATGTCAATTGGATCATGCCTTATGTTGAATAACCACTTTTTAAACCCTCACAGTGACCAAAATTGCCATTTTTACATAGTTTTGCTTACTCAAAAGCTTCAGTTTTGACCCGTTTCAGGCACAGAAATGACTTTAAACACACTTATTTTAGTTGACAAAGTCATAATTCACATCCAACAGTAATTTAGAGTCAAAAGATTAAATGTTGAAATTTCATCATTATAGACCATTTTGGGATCGTTCGACAGGTCCGGAGTCATCGTTTTTCATCCGAAAATTGATTTTTTGGACTGTACCAAAAATGATTCAAAATGTCAATTGGATCGTGCCTCATGTTGACTAACCACTTTTTAAACCCTCACAGTGACCAAAATTGCCTTTTTTACAAAGTTTTGCTTACTCAAAAGCTTCCATTTTGACCCGTTTCAGGCACAGAAATGACTTTAAACACACTTATTTTAGTTGACAAAGTCATAATTCACATCCAACAGTCATTTGGAGTCAAAAGATTAAGGGGCATATTACCAACAACTAGCGATAATTTTTGTCTCTAACTTGTTTAGAGACAAAAATTATCGCCGCACATCGGCGATTTTTATCGCAGATAAACCTTGCTATTAACAAGGTTTATCGCAAATGCGATAAAAAACGGCCGAAATGCATGAATATCGCTGAAAAGTCAGCGATATTCATGCATTATCGAGCAAATGCTCTTAGCCATGTTATCCACCTCCCATTGGATAACATGGCTAAGAACTGCTCAGGGCAGGTGTTAGCTTTTGGAGATATTCCCGCTTAGCGCGAATATCTCCAAAAGTTGGTAATAGGAGATAGCGATGTTAGCGACTGTTTTCAGTCTCTAACATCTTGGCACGCCCACTTTGCATCTCATTAGTGATAAATATCACTGACATGCAAAGTGGGGCCCAAGATGGTCGCTATCTCATACTAGCTGTCGCTAACTGGTGTTAGCGACAGCTTGGTAATAGGGAGATCATTTTATCTCCGCTTTCTTGGCTTTTAAAGCCAAAAAAGCGGAGATAAACCCCCTTGATAATATGCCCCTAAATGTGGAAATTTCATCCATATTGACCATTTTGGGATCGTTCGACAGGTCCGGAGTCATCGTTTTTCATCCGAAAATTGATTTTTTGGACTGTACCAAAAATGATTCAAAATGTCAATTGGATCGTGCCTTATGTTGAATAACCACTTTTTAAACCCTCACAGTGACCAAAATTGCCATTTTTACAGAGTTTTGCTTACTCAAAAGCTTCCATTTTGACCCGTTTCAGGCACAGAAATGACTTTAAACACACTTATTTTAGTTGACAAAGTCATAATTCACATCCAACAGTAATTTAGAGTCAAAAGATTAAATGTTGAAATTTCATCATTATAGACCATTTTGGGATCGTTCGACAGGTCCGGAGTCATCGTTTTTCATCCGAAAATTGATTTTTTGGACTGTCCCAAAAATGATTCAAAATGTCAATTGGATCGTGCCTCATGTTGAATAACCACTTTTTAAACCCTCACAGTGACCAAAATTGCCATTTTTACAGAGTTTTGCTTACTCAAAAGCTTCAATTTGACCCGTTTCAGGCACAGAAATGACTTTAAACACACTTATTTTAGTTGACAAAGTCATAATTCACATCCAACAGTAATTTAGAGTCAAAAGATTAAATGTTGAAATTTCATCATTATAGACCATTTTGGGATCGTTCAACAGGTCCGGAGTCATCCTTTTTCATCCGAAAATTGATTTTTTGGACTGTACCAAAAATGATTCAAAATGTCAATTGGATCGTGCCTCATGTTGAATAACCACTTTTTAAACCCTCACAGTGACCAAAATTGCCATTTTTACAGAGTTTTGCTTACTCAAAAGCTTCCATTTTGACCCGTTTCAGGCACAGAAATGACTTTAAACACACTTATTCTAGTTGACAAAGTAATAATTCACATCCAACAGTCATTTAGAGTCAAAAGATTAAATGTTAAAATTTCATCATTATTGACCATTTTGGGATCGTTCGACAGGTCCGGAGTCATCGTTTTTCATCCGACAATTGATTTTTTGGACTGTACCAAAAATGATTCAAAATGTCAATTGGATCATGCCTCATGTTGAATAACCACTTTTTAAACCCTCACAGTGACCAAAATTGTCATTTTTACAGAGTTTTGCTTACTCAAAAGCTTCAATTTTGACCTGTTTCAGGCACAGAAATGACTTTAAACACACTTATTCTAGTTGACAAAGTAATAATTCACATCCAACAGTCATTTAGAGTCAAAAGATTAAATGTTAAAATTTCATCATTATTGACCATTTTGGGATCGTTCGACAGGTCCGGAGTCATCGTTTTTTATCCGACAATTGATTTTTTGGACTGTACCAAAAATGATTCAAAATGTCAATTGGATCATGCCTCATGTTGAATAACCACTTTTTAAACCCTCACAGTGACCAAAATTGTCATTTTTACAGAGTTTTGCTTACTCAAAAGCTTCAATTTTGACCTGTTTCAGGCACAGAAATGACTTTAAACACACTTATTCTAGTTGACAAAGTCATAATTCACATCCAACAGTCATTTAGAGTCAAAAGATTAAATGTTAAAATTTCATCATTATAGACCATTTTGGGATCGTTCGACAGGTCCGGAGTCATCGTTTTTCATCCGAAAATTGATTTTTTGGACTGTACCAAAAATGATTCAAAATGTCAATTGGATCGTGCCTTATGTTGAATAACCACTTTTTAAACCCTCACAGTGACCAAAATTGCCATTTTTACATAGTTTTGCTTACTCAAAAGCTTCAGTTTTGACCCGTTTCAGGCACAGAAATGACTTTAAACACACTTATTTTAGTTGACAAAGTCATAATTCACATCCAACAGTAATTTAGAGTCAAAAGATTAAATGTTGAAATTTCATCATTATAGACCATTTTGGGATCGTTCGACAGGTCCGGAGTCATCGTTTTTCATCCGAAAATTGATTTTTTGGACTGTACCAAAAATGATTCAAAATGTCAATTGGATCGTGCCTCATGTTGACTAACCACTTTTTAAACCCTCACAGGGACCAAAATTGCCATTTTTACAGAGTTTTGCTTACTCAAAAGCTTCAGTTTTGACCCGTTTCAGGCACAGAAATGACTTTAAAAACACTTATTTTAGTTGACAAAGTCATAATTCACATCCAACAGTAATTTAGAGTCAAAAGATTAAATGTTGAAATTTCATCATTATAGACCATTTTGGGATCGTTCGACAGGTCCGGAGTCATCGTTTTTCATCCGAAAATTGATTTTTTGGACTGTACCAAAAATGATTCAAAATGTCAATTGGATCGTGCCTCATGTTGAATAACCACTTTTTAAACCCTCACAGTGACCAAAATTGCCATTTTTACAGAGTTTTGCTTACTCAAAAGCTTCCATTTTGACCCGTTTCAGGCACAGAAATGACTTTAAACACACTTATTTTAGTTGACAAAGTCATAATTCACATCCAACAGTCATTTGGAGTCAAAAGATTAAATGTTGAAATTTCATCCATATTGACCATTTTGGGATCGTTCGACAGGTCCGGAGTCATCGTTTTCCATCCGAAAATTGATTTTTTGGACTGTACCAAAAATGATTCAAAATGTCAATTGGATCGTGCCTCATGTTGAATAACCACTTTTTAAACCCTCACAGTGACCAAAATTGCCATTTTTACAGAGTTTTGCTTACTCAAAAGCTTCCATTTTGACCCGTTTCAGGCACAGAAATGACTTTAAACACACTTATTTTAGTTGACAAAGTCATAATTCACATCCAACAGTCATTTAGAGTCAAAAGATTAAATGTTAAAATTTCATCCATATTGACCATTTTGGGATCGTTCGACAGGTCCGGAGTCATCGTTTTTCATCCGACAATTGATTTTTTGGACTGTACCAAAAATGATTCAAAATGTCAATTGGATCATGCCTCATGTTGAATAACCACTTTTTAAACCCTCACAGTGACCAAAATTGTCATTTTTACAGAGTTTTGCTTACTCAAAAGCTTCAATTTTGACCTGTTTCAGGCACAGAAATGACTTTAAACACACTTATTCTAGTTGACAAAGTCATAATTCACATCCAACAGTCATTTAGAGTCAAAAGATTAAATGTTGAAATTTCATCATTATAGACCATTTTGGGATCGTTCGACAGGTCCGGAGTCATCGTTTTTCATCCGAAAATTGATTTTTTGGACTGTACCAAAAATGATTCAAAATGTCAATTGGATCGTGCCTCATGTTGAATAACCACTTTTTAAACCCTCACAGTGACCAAAATTGCCATTTTTACAGAGTTTTGCTTACTCAAAAGCTTCCATTTTGACCCGTTTCAGGCACAGAAATGACTTTAAACACACTTATTCTAGTTGACAAAGTAATAATTCACATCCAACAGTCATTTAGAGTCAAAAGATTAAATGTTAAAATTTCATCATTATTGACCATTTTGGGATCGTTCGACAGGTCCGGAGTCATCGTTTTTCATCCGACAATTGATTTTTTGGACTGTACCAAAAATGATTCAAAATGTCAATTGGATCATGCCTCATGTTGAATAACCACTTTTTAAACCCTCACAGTGACCAAAATTGTCATTTTTACAGAGTTTTGCTTACTCAAAAGCTTCAATTTTGACCTGTTTCAGGCACAGAAATGACTTTAAACACACTTATTCTAGTTGACAAAGTAATAATTCACATCCAACAGTCATTTAGAGTCAAAAGATTAAATGTTAAAATTTCATCATTATTGACCATTTTGGGATCGTTCGACAGGTCCGGAGTCATCGTTTTTCATCCGACAATTGATTTTTTGGACTGTACCAAAAATGATTCAAAATGTCAATTGGATCATGCCTCATGTTGAATAACCACTTTTTAAACCCTCACAGTGACCAAAATTGTCATTTTTACAGAGTTTTGCTTACTCAAAAGCTTCAATGTTGACCTGTTTCAGGCACAGAAATGACTTTAAACACACTTATTCTAGTTGACAAAGTCATAATTCACATCCAACAGTCATTTAGAGTCAAAAGATTAAATGTTAAAATTTCATCATTATAGACCATTTTGGGATCGTTCGACAGGTCCGGAGTCATCGTTTTTCATCCGAAAATTGATTTTTTGGACTGTACCAAAAATGATTCAAAATGTCAATTGGATCGTGCCTTATGTTGAATAACCACTTTTTAAACCCTCACAGTGACCAAAATTGCCATTTTTACATAGTTTTGCTTACTCAAAAGCTTCAGTTTTGACCCGTTTCAGGCACAGAAATGACTTTAAACACACTTATTTTAGTTGACAAAGTCATAATTCACATCCAACAGTAATTTAGAGTCAAAAGATTAAATGTTGAAATTTCATCATTATAGACCATTTTGGGATCGTTCGACAGGTCCGGAGTCATCGTTTTTCATCCGAAAATTGATTTTTTGGACTGTACCAAAAATGATTCAAAATGTCAATTGGATCGTGCCTCATGTTGACTAACCACTTTTTAAACCCTCACAGGGACCAAAATTGCCATTTTTACAGAGTTTTGCTTACTCAAAAGCTTCAGTTTTGACCCGTTTCAGGCACAGAAATGACTTTAAAAACACTTATTTTAGTTGACAAAGTCATAATTCACATCCAACAGTAATTTAGAGTCAAAAGATTAAATGTTGAAATTTCATCATTATAGACCATTTTGGGATCGTTCGACAGGTCCGGAGTCATCGTTTTTCATCCGAAAATTGATTTTTTGGACTGTACCAAAAATGATTCAAAATGTCAATTGGATCGTGCCTCATGTTGAATAACCACTTTTTAAACCCTCACAGTGACCAAAATTGCCATTTTTACAGAGTTTTGCTTACTCAAAAGCTTCCATTTTGACCCGTTTCAGGCACAGAAATGACTTTAAACACACTTATTTTAGTTGACAAAGTCATAATTCACATCCAACAGTCATTTGGAGTCAAAAGATTAAATGTTGAAATTTCATCCATATTGACCATTTTGGGATCGTTCGACAGGTCCGGAGTCATCGTTTTCCATCCGAAAATTGATTTTTTGGACTGTACCAAAAATGATTCAAAATGTCAATTGGATCGTGCCTCATGTTGAATAACCACTTTTTAAACCCTCACAGTGACCAAAATTGCCATTTTTACAGAGTTTTGCTTACTCAAAAGCTTCCATTTTGACCCGTTTCAGGCACAGAAATGACTTTAAACACACTTATTTTAGTTGACAAAGTCATAATTCACATCCAACAGTCATTTAGAGTCAAAAGATTAAATGTTAAAATTTCATCCATATTGACCATTTTGGGATCGTTCGACAGGTCCGGAGTCATCGTTTTTCATCCGACAATTGATTTTTTGGACTGTACCAAAAATGATTCAAAATGTCAATTGGATCATGCCTCATGTTGAATAACCACTTTTTAAACCCTCACAGTGACCAAAATTGTCATTTTTACAGAGTTTTGCTTACTCAAAAGCTTCAATTTTGACCTGTTTCAGGCACAGAAATGACTTTAAACACACTTATTCTAGTTGACAAAGTCATAATTCACATCCAACAGTCATTTAGAGTCAAAAGATTAAATGTTAAAATTTCATCATTATAGACCATTTTGGGATCGTTCGACAGGTCCGGAGTCATCGTTTTTCATCCGAAAATTGATTTTTTGGACTGTACCAAAAATGATTCAAAATGTCAATTGGATCGTGCCTTATGTTGAATAACCACTTTTTAAACCCTCACAGTGACCAAAATTGCCATTTTTACATAGTTTTGCTTACTCAAAAGCTTCAGTTTTGACCCGTTTCAGGCACAGAAATGACTTTAAACACACTTATTTTAGTTGACAAAGTCATAATTCACATCCAACAGTAATTTAGAGTCAAAAGATTAAATGTTGAAATTTCATCATTATAGACCATTTTGGGATCGTTCGACAGGTCCGGAGTCATCGTTTTTCATCCGAAAATTGATTTTTTGGACTGTACCAAAAATGATTCAAAATGTCAATTGGATCGTGCCTCATGTTGACTAACCACTTTTTAAACCCTCACAGGGACCAAAATTGCCATTTTTACAGAGTTTTGCTTACTCAAAAGCTTCAGTTTTGACCCGTTTCAGGCACAGAAATGACTTTAAAAACACTTATTTTAGTTGACAAAGTCATAATTCACATCCAACAGTAATTTAGAGTCAAAAGATTAAATGTTGAAATTTCATCATTATAGACCATTTTGGGATCGTTCGACAGGTCCGGAGTCATCGTTTTTCATCCGAAAATTGATTTTTTGGACTGTACCAAAAATGATTCAAAATGTCAATTGGATCGTGCCTTATGTTGAATAACCACTTTTTAAACCCTCACAGTGACCAAAATTGCAATTTTTACAAAGTTTTGCTTACTCAAAAGCTTCAGTTTTGACCCGTTTCAGGCACAGAAATGACTTTAAACACACTTATTTTAGTTGACAAAGTCATAATTCACATCCAACAGTCATTTAGAGTCAAAAGATTAAATGTTAAATTTTCATCCATATTGAACATTTTGGGATCGTTCGACAGGTCCGGAGTCATCGTTTTTCATCCGACAATTGATTTTTTGGACTGTACCAAAAATGATTCAAAATGTCAATTGGATCATGCCTCATGTTGAATAACCACTTTTTAAACCCTCACAGTGACCAAAATTGCCATTTTTACAGAGTTTTGCTTACTCAAAAGCTTCAATTTTGGCCCGTTTCAGGCACAGAAATGACTTTAAACACACTTATTCTAGTTCACAAAGTCATAATTCACATCCAACAGTCATTTAGAGTCAAAAGATTAAATGTTAAAATTTCATCATTATAGACCATTTTGGGATCGTTCGACAGGTCCGGAGTCATCGTTTTTCATCCGAAAATTTGATTTTTTGGACTGTACCAAAAATGATTCAAAATGTCAATTGGATCGTGCCTCATGTTGAATAACCACTTTTTAAACCCTCACAGTGACCAAAATTGCCATTTTTACAGAGTTTGCTTACTCAAAAGCTTCCATTTTGACCCGTTTCAGGCACAGAAATGACTTTAAACACACTTATTTTAGTTGACAAAGTCATAATTCACATCCAACAGTCATTTGGAGTCAAAAGATTAAATGTTGAAATTTCATCCATATTGACCATTTTGGGATCGTTCGACAGGTCTGGAGTCATCGTTTTTCATCCGAAAATTGATTTTTTGGACTGTACCAAAAATGATTCAAAATGTCAATTGGATCGTGCCTCATGTTGAATAACCACTTTTTAAACCCTCACAGTGACCAAAATTGCCATTTTTACAGAGTTTTGCTTACTCAAAAGCTTCCATTTTGACCCGTTTCAGGCACAGAAATGACTTTAAACACACTTATTTTAGTTGACAAAGTCATAATTCACATCCAACAGTCATTTGGAGTCAAAAGATTAAATGTTGAAATTTCATCCATATTGACCATTTTGGGATCGTTCGACAGGTCCGGAGTCATCGTTTTTCATCCGAAAATTGCTTTTTTGAACTGTACCAAAAACGATTCAAAATGTCAATTGGATCGTGCCTCATGTTGAATAACCACTTTTTAAACCCTCACAGTGACCAAAATTGCCATTTTTACAGAGTTTTGCTTACTCAAAAGCTTCCATTTTGACCCGTTTCAGGCACAGAAATGACTTTAAACACACTTATTTTAGTTGACAAAGTCATAATTCACATCCAACAGTAATTTAGAGTCAAAAGATTAAATGTTGAAATTTCATCATTATAGACCATTTTGGGATCGTTCGACAGGTCCGGAGTCATCGTTTTTCATCCGAAAATTGATTTTTTGGACTGTCCCAAAAATGATTCAAAATGTCAATTGGATCGTGCCTCATGTTGAATAACCACTTTTTAAACCCTCACAGTGACCAAAATTGCCATTTTTACAGAGTTTTGCTTACTCAAAAGCTTCCATTTTGACCCGTTTCAGGCACAGAAATGACTTTAAACACACTTATTCTAGTTGACAAAGTAATAATTCACATCCAACAGTCATTTAGAGTCAAAAGATTAAATGTTAAAATTTCATCATTATTGACCATTTTGGGATCGTTCGACAGGTCCGGAGTCATCGTTTTTCATCCGAAAATTGATTTTTTGGACTGTACCAAAAATGATTCAAAATGTCAATTGGATCATGCCTTATGTTGAATAACCACTTTTTAAACCCTCACAGTGACCAAAATTGCCATTTTTACATAGTTTTGCTTACTCAAAAGCTTCAGTTTTGACCCGTTTCAGGCACAGAAATGACTTTAAACACACTTATTTTAGTTGACAAAGTCATAATTCACATCCAACAGTAATTTAGAGTCAAAAGATTAAATGTTGAAATTTCATCATTATAGACCATTTTGGGATCGTTCGACAGGTCCGGAGTCATCGTTTTTCATCCGAAAATTGATTTTTTGGACTGTACCAAAAATGATTCAAAATGTCAATTGGATCGTGCCTCATGTTGACTAACCACTTTTTAAACCCTCACAGTGACCAAAATTGCCTTTTTTACAAAGTTTTGCTTACTCAAAAGCTTCCATTTTGACCCGTTTCAGGCACAGAAATGACTTTAAACACACTTATTTTAGTTGACAAAGTCATAATTCACATCCAACAGTCATTTGGAGTCAAAAGATTAAATGTGGAAATTTCATCCATATTGACCATTTTGGGATCGTTCGACAGGTCCGGAGTCATCGTTTTTCATCCGAAAATTGATTTTTTGGACTGTACCAAAAATGATTCAAAATGTCAATTGGATCGTGCCTTATGTTGAATAACCACTTTTTAAACCCTCACAGTGACCAAAATTGCCATTTTTACAGAGTTTTGCTTACTCAAAAGCTTCCATTTTGACCCGTTTCAGGCACAGAAATGACTTTAAACACACTTATTTTAGTTGACAAAGTCATAATTCACATCCAACAGTAATTTAGAGTCAAAAGATTAAATGTTGAAATTTCATCATTATAGACCATTTTGGGATCGTTCGACAGGTCCGGAGTCATCGTTTTTCATCCGAAAATTGATTTTTTGGACGGTACCAAAAATGATTCAAAATGTCAATTGGATCGTGCCTCATGTTGAATAACCACTTTTTAAACCCTCACAGTGACCAAAATTGCCATTTTTACAGAGTTTTGCTTACTCAAAAGCTTCCATTTTGACCCGTTTCAGGCACAGAAATGACTTTAAACACACTTATTTCAGTTGAAAAAGTCATAATTCACATCCAACAGTCATTTGGAGTCAAAAGATTAAATGTGGAAATTTCATCCATATTGATCATTTTGGGATCGTTCGACAGGTCCGGAGTCATCGGTTTTTATCCGAAAATTAATTTTTTGGACTGTACCAAAAATGATTCGAAATGTCAATTGGATCATGCCTCATGTTGAATAACCACTTTTTAAACCCTCACAGTGACCAAAATTGCCATTTTTACAGAGTTTTGCTTACTCAAAAGCTTCCATTTTGACCCGTTTCAGGCACAGAAATGACTTTAAACACACTTATTCTAGTTGACAAAGTCATAATTCACATCCAACAGTCATTTAGAGTCAAAAGATTAAATGTTAAAATTTCATAATTATAGACCATTTTGGGATCGTTCGACAGGTCTGGAGTCATCGTTTTTCATCCGAAAATTGATTTTTTGGACTGTACCAAAAATGATTCAAAATGTCAATTGGATCGTGCCTCATGTTGAATAACCACTTTTTAAACCCTCACAGTGACCAAAATTGCCATTTTTACAGAGTTTTGCTTACTCAAAAGCTTCCATTTTGACCCGTTTCAGGCACAGAAATGACTTTAAACACACTTATTTTAGTTGACAAAGTCATAATTCACATCCAACAGTCATTTGGAGTCAAAAGATTGAATGTTGAAATTTCATCCATATTGACCATTTTGGGATCGTTCGACAGGTCCGAAGTCATCGTTTTTCATCCGAAAATTGATTTTTTTGGACTGTACCAAAAATGATTCAAAATGTCAATTGGATCGTGCCTCATGTTGAATAACCACTTTTTAAACCCTCACAGTGACCAAAATTGCCATTTTTACAGAGTTTTGCTTACTCAAAAGCTTCCATTTTGACCCGTTTCAGGCACAGAAATGACTTTAAACACACTTATTTTAGTTGACAAAGTCATAATTCACATCCAACAGTCATTTAGAGTCAAAAGATTAAATGTTAAAATTTCATCCATATTGACCATTTTGGGATCGTTCGACAGGTCCGGAGTCATCGTTTTTCATCCGACAATTGATTTTTTGGACTGTACCAAAAATGATTCAAAATGTCAATTGGATCGTGCCTCATGTTGAATAACCACTTTTTAAACCCTCACAGTGACCAAAATTGCCATTTTTACAGAGTTTTGCTTACTCAAAAGCTTCCATTTTGACCCGTTTCAGGCACAGAAATGACTTTAAACACACTTATTTTAGTTGACAAAGTCATAATTCACATCCAACAGTCATTTGGAGTGAAAAGATTAAATGTTGAAATTTCATCCATATTGACCATTTTGGGATCGTTCGACAGGTCCGGAGTCATTGTTTTTCATCCGAAAATTGATTTTTTGGACTGTACCAAAAATGATTCAAAATGTCAATTGGATCATGCCTCATGTTGAATAACCACTTTTTAAACCCTCACAGTGACCAAAATTGCCATTTTTACAGAGTTTTGCTTACTCAAAAGCTTCCATTTTGACCCGTTTCAGGCACAGAAATGACTTTAAACACACTTATTCTAGTTGACAAAGTCATAATTCACATCCAACAGTCATTTAGAGTCAAAAGAATAAATGTTAAAATTTCATCATTATAGACCATTTTGGAATCGTTCGACAGGTCCAAAGTCATCGTTTTTCATCCAAAAATTGATTTTTTGGACTGTACCAAAAATGGTTCAAAATGTCAATTGGATCGTGCCTCATGTTGAATAACCACTTTTTAAACCCTCACAGTGACCAAAATTGCCTTTTTTACAGAGTTTTGCTTACTCAAAAGCTTCCATTTTGACCCGTTTCAGGCACAGAAATGACTTTAAACACACTTATTTTAGTTGACAAAGTCATAATTCACATCCAACAGTCATTTGGAGTCAAAAGATTAAATGTGGAAATTTCATCCATATTGACCATTTTGGGATCGTTCGACAGGTCCGGAGTCATCGTTTTTTATCCGAAAATTGATTTTTTGGACTGTACCAAAAATGATTCAAAATGTCAATTGGATCATGCCTCATGTTGAATAACCACTTTTTAAACCCTCACAGTGACCAAAATTGCCATTTTTACAGAGTTTTGCTTACTCAAAAGCTTCCATTTTGACCCGTTTCAGGCACAGAAATGACTTTAAACACACTTATTCTAGTTGACAAAGTCATAATTCACATCCAACAGTCATTTAGAGTCAAAAGATTAAATGTTAAAATTTCATCATTATAGACCATTTTGGGATCGTTCGACAGGTCCGGAGTCATCGTTTTTCATCCGAAAATTGATTTTTTGGACGGTACCAAAAATGATTCAAAATGTCAATTGGATCGTGCCTCATGTTGAATAACCACTTTTTAAACCCTCACAGTGACCAAAATTGCCATTTTTACAGAGTTTTGCTTACTCAAAAGCTTCCATTTTGACCCGTTTCAGGCACAGAAATGACTTTAAACACACTTATTTTAGTTGACAAAGTCATAATTCACATCCAACAGTCATTTGGAGTGAAAAGATTAAATGTTGAAATTTCATCCATATTGACCATTTTGGGATCGTTCGACAGGTCCGGAGTCATTGTTTTTCATCCGAAAATTGATTTTTTGGACTGTACCAAAAATGATTCAAAATGTCAATTGGATCATGCCTCATGTTGAATAACCACTTTTTAAACCCTCACAGTGACCAAAATTGCCATTTTTACAGAGTTTTGCTTACTCAAAAGCTTCCATTTTGACCCGTTTCAGGCACAGAAATGACTTTAAACACACTTATTCTAGTTGACAAAGTCATAATTCACATCCAACAGTCATTTAGAGTCAAAAGATTAAATGTTAAAATTTCATCATTTTAGACCATTTTGGGATCGTTCGACAGGTCCGGAGTCATCGTTTTTCATCCGAAAATTGATTTTTTGGACTGTACCAAAAATGATTCAAAATGTCAATTGGATCGTGCCTCATGTTGAATAACCACTTTTTAAACCCTCACAGTGACCAAAATTGCCATTTTTACAGAGTTTTGCTTACTCAAAAGCTTCCATTTTGATCCGTTTCAGGCACAGAAATGACTTTAAACACACTTATTTTAGTTGACAAAGTCATAATTCACATCCAACAGTCATTTGGAGTCAAAAGATTAAATGTGGAAATTTCATCCATATTGACCATTTTGGGATCGTTCGACAGGTCCGGAGTCATCGTTTTTTATCCGAAAATTGATTTTTTGGACTGTACCAAAAATGATTCAAAATGTCAATTGGATCATGCCTCATGTTGAATAACCACTTTTTAAACCCTCACAGTGACCAAAATTGCCATTTTTACAGAGTTTTGCTTACTCAAAAGCTTCCATTTTGACCCGTTTCAGGCACAGAAATGACTTTAAACACACTTATTCTAGTTGACAAAGTCATAATTCACATCCAACAGTCATTTAGAGTCAAAAGATTAAATGTTAAAATTTCATCATTATAGACCATTTTGGGATCGTTCGACAGGTCCGGAGTCATCGTTTTTCATCCGAAAATTGATTTTTTTGGACTGTACCAAAAATGATTCAAAATGTCAATTGGATCGTGCCTCATGTTGAATAACCACTTTTTAAACCCTCACAGTGACCAAAATTGCCATTTTTACAGAGTTTTGCTTACTCAAAAGCTTCCATTTTGACCCGTTTCAGGCACAGAAATGACTTTAAACACACTTATTTTAGTTGACAAAGTCATAATTCACATCCAACAGTCATTTAGAGTCAAAAGATTAAATGTTAAAATCTCATCCATATTGACCATTTTGGGATCGTTCGACAGGTCCGGAGTCATCGTTTTTCATCCGACAATTGATTTTTTGGACTGTACCAAAAATGATTCAAAATGTCAATTGGATCATGCCTCATGTTGAATAACCACTTTTTAAACCCTCACAGTGACCAAAATTGCCATTTTTACAGAGTTTTGCTTACTCAAAAGCTTCCATTTTGACCCGTTTCAGGCACAGAAATGACTTTAAACACACTTATTTTAGTTGACAAAGTCATAATTCACATCCAACAGTCATTTGGAGTCAAAAGATTAAATGTTGAAATTTCATCCATATTGACCATTTTGGGATCGTTCGACAGGTCCGGAGTCATCGTTTTTCATCCGAAAATTGATTTTTTGGACTGTACCAAAAATGATTCAAAATGTCAATTGGATCATGCCTCATGTTGAATAACCACTTTTTAAACCCTCACAGTGACCAAAATTGCCATTTTTACAGAGTTTTGCTTGCTCAAAAGCTTCCATTTTGACCCGTTTCAGGCACAAAATGACTTTAAACACACTTATTTTAGTTGACAAAGTCATAATTCACATCCAACAGTCATTTAGAGTCAAAAGATTAAATGTTAAAATTTCATCCATATTGACCATTTTGGGATCGTTCGACAGGTCCGGAGTCATCGTTTTTCATCCGACAATTGATTTTTTGGACTGTACCAAAAATGATTCAAAATGTCAATTGGATCATGCCTCATGTTGAATAACCACTTTTTAAACCCTCACAGTGACCAAAATTGCCATTTTTACAGAGTTTTGCTTACTCAAAAGCTTCCATTTTGACCCGTTTCAGGCACAGAAATGACTTTAAACACACTTATTTTAGTTGACAAAGTCATAATTCACATCCAACAGTCATTTGGAGTCAAAAGATTAAACGTGGAAATTTCATCCATATTGACCATTTTGGGATCGTTCGACAGGTCCGGAGTCATCGTTTTTTATCCGAAAATTGATTTTTTGGACTGTACCAAAAATGATTCAAAATGTCAATTGGATCATGCCTCATGTTGAATAACCACTTTTTAAACCCTCACAGTGACCAAAATTGCCATTTTTACAGAGTTTTGCTTACTCAAAAGCTTCCATTTTGACCCGTTTCAGGCACAGAAATGACTTTAAACACACTTATTCTAGTTGACAAAGTCATAATTCACATCCAACAGTCATTTAGAGTCAAAAGATTAAATGTTAAAATTTCATCATTATAGACCATTTTGGGATCGTTCGACAGGTCTGGAGTCATCGTTTTTCATCCGAAAATTGATTTTTTGGACTGTACCAAAAATGATTCAAAATGTCAATTGGATCGTGCCTCATGTTGAATAACCACTTTTTAAACCCTCACAGTGACCAAAATTGCCATTTTTACAGAGTTTTGCTTACTCAAAAGCTTCCATTTTGACCCATTTCAGGAACAGAAATGACTTTAAACACACTTATTTTAGTTGACAAAGTCATAATTCACATCCAACAGTCATTTGGAGTCAAAAGATTAAATGTTGAAATTTCATCCATATTGACCATTTTGGGATCGTTCGACAGGTCCGGAGTCATCGTTTTTCATCCGAAAATTGATTTTTTGGACTGTACCAAAAATGATTCAAAATGTCAATTGGATCATGCCTCATGTTGAATAACCACTTTTTAAACCCTCACAGTGACCAAAATTGCCATTTTTACAGACTTTTGCTTACTCAAAAGCTTCCATTTTGACCCGTTTCAGGCACAAAATGACTTTAAAAACACTTATTTTAGTTGTCAAAGTCATAATTCACATCCAACAGTCATTTAGAGTCAAAAGATTAAATGTTAAAATTTCATCCATATTGACCATTTTGGGATCGTTCGACAGGTCCGGAGTCATCGTTTTTCATCCGAAAATTGATTTTTTGGACTGTACCAAAAATGATTCAAAATGTCAATTGGATCGTGCCTCATGTTGAATAACCACTTTTTAAACCCTCACAGTGACCAAAATTGCCATTTTTACAGAGTTTTGCTTACTCAAAAGCTTCCATTTTGATCCGTTTCAGGCACAGAAATGACTTTAAACACACTTATTTCAGTTGAAAAATTCATAATTCACATCCAACAGTCATTTGGAGTCAAAAGATTAAATGTGGAAATTTCATCCATATTGATCATTTTGGGATCGTTCGACAGGTCCGGAGTCATCGTTTTTTATCCGAAAATTGATTTTTTGGACTGTACCAAAAATGATTCGAAATGTCAATTGGATCATGCCTCATGTTGAATAACCACTTTTTAAACCCTCACAGTGACCTAAATTGCCATTTTTACAGAGTTTTGCTTACTCAAAAGCTTCCATTTTGACCCGTTTCAGGCACAGAAATGACTTTAAACACACTTATTCTAGTTGACAAAGTCATAATTCACATCCAACAGTCATTTAGAGTCAAAAGATTAAATGTTAAAATTTCATCATTATAGACCATTTTGGGATCGTTCGACAGGTCTGGAGTCATCGTTTTTCATCCGAAAATTGATTTTTTGGACTGTACCAAAAATGATTCAAAATGTCAATTGGATCGTGCCTCATGTTGAATAACCACTTTTTAAACCCTCACAGTGACCAAAATTGCCATTTTTACAGAGTTTTGCTTACTCAAAAGCTTCCATTTTGACCCGTTTCAGGCACAGAAATGACTTTAAACACACTTATTTTAGTTGACAAAGTCATAATTCACATCCAACAGTCATTTGGAGTCAAAAGATTGAATGTTGAAATTTCATCCATATTGACCATTTTGGGATCGTTCGACAGGTCCGAAGTCATCGTTTTTCATCCGAAAATTGATTTTTTGGACTGGACCAAAAATGATTCAAAATGTCAATTGGATCGTGCCTCATGTTGAATAACCACTTTTTAAACCCTCACAGTGACCAAAATTGCCATTTTTACAGAGTTTTGCTTACTCAAAAGCTTCCATTTTGACCCGTTTCAGGCACAGAAATGAC
The DNA here is from genome assembly GCF_964263255.1 of Lissotriton vulgaris. Taxonomy (NCBI): domain Eukaryota; kingdom Metazoa; phylum Chordata; class Amphibia; order Caudata; family Salamandridae; genus Lissotriton; species Lissotriton vulgaris. The sequence goes on from NW_028246499.1 coordinate 122,045, forward strand.
TTTAAACACACTTATTTTAGTTGACAAAGTCATAATTCACATCCAACAGTCATTTAGAGTCAAAAGATTAAATGTTAAAATTTCATCCATATTGACCATTTTGGGATCGTTCGACAGGTCCGGAGTCATCGTTTTTCATCCGACAATTGATTTTTTGGACTGTACCAAAAATGATTCAAAATGTCAATTGGATCGTGCCTCATGTTGAATAACCACTTTTTAAACCCTCACAGTGACCAAAATTGCCATTTTTACAGAGTTTTGCTTACTCAAAAGCTTCCATTTTGACCCGTTTCAGGCACAGAAATGACTTTAAACACACTTATTTTAGTTGACAAAGTCATAATTCACATCCAACAGTCATTTGGAGTCAAAAGATTAAACGTGGAAATTTCATCCATATTGACCATTTTGGGATCGTTCGACAGGTCCGGAGTCATCGTTTTTTATCCGAAAATTGATTTTTTGGACTGTACCAAAAATGATTCAAAATGTCAATTGGATCATGCCTCATGTTGAATAACCACTTTTTAAACCCTCACAGTGACCAAAATTGCCATTTTTACAGAGTTTTGCTTACTCAAAAGCTTCCATTTTGACCCGTTTCAGGCACAGAAATGACTTTAAACACACTTATTCTAGTTGACAAAGTCATAATTCACATCCAACAGTCATTTAGAGTCAAAAGATTAAATGTTAAAATTTCATCATTATAGACCATTTTGGGATCGTTCGACAGGTCTGGAGTCATCGTTTTTCATCCGAAAATTGATTTTTTGGAATGTACCAAAAATGATTCAAAATGTCAATTGGATCGTGCCTCATGTTGAATAACCACTTTTTAAACCCTCACAGTGACCAAAATTGCCATTTTTACAGAGTTTTGCTTACTCAAAAGCTTCCATTTTGACCCATTTCAGGCACAGAAATGACTTTAAACACACTTATTTTAGTTGACAAAGTCATAATTCACATCCAACAGTCATTTGGAGTCAAAAGATTAAATGTTGAAATTTCATCCATATTGACCATTTTGGGATCGTTCGACAGGTCCGGAGTCATCGTTTTTCATCCGAAAATTGATTTTTTGGACTGTACCAAAAATGATTCAAAATGTCAATTGGATCATGCCTCATGTTGAATAACCACTTTTTAAACCCTCACAGTGACCAAAATTGCCATTTTTACAGAGTTTTGCTTACTCAAAAGCTTCCATTTTGATCCGTTTCAGGCACAGAAATGACTTTAAACACACTTATTTCAGTTGAAAAATTCATAATTCACATCCAACAGTCATTTGGAGTCAAAAGATTAAATGTGGAAATTTCATCCATATTGATCATTTTGGGATCGTTCGACAGGTCCGGAGTCATCGTTTTTTATCCGAAAATTGATTTTTTGGACTGTACCAAAAATGATTCGAAATGTCAATTGGATCATGCCTCATGTTGAATAACCACTTTTTAAACCCTCACAGTGACCAAAATTGCCATTTTTACAGAGTTTTGCTTACTCAAAAGCTTCCATTTTGACCCGTTTCAGGCACAGAAATGACTTTAAACACACTTATTTTAGTTGACAAAGTCATAATTCACATCCAACAGTCATTTGGAGTCAAAAGATTAAATGTTGAAATTTCATCCATATTGACCATTTTGGGATCGTTCGACAGGTCCGGAGTCATCGTTTTTCATCTGAAGATTGATTTTTTGGACTGTACCAAAAATGATTCAAAATGTCAATTGGATCGTGCCTCATGTTGAATAACCACTTTTTAAACCCTCACAGTGACCAAAATTGCCATTTTTACAGAGTTTTGCTTACTCAAAAGCTTCCATTTTGACCCGTTTCAGGCACAGAAATGACTTTAAACACACTTATTCTAGTTGACAAAGTCATAATTCACATCCAACAGTCATTTAGAGTCAAAAGATTAAATGTTAAAATTTCATCATTATAGACCATTTTGGGATCGTTCGACAGGTCTGGAGTCATCGTTTTTCATCCGAAAATTGATTTTTTGGACTGTACCAAAAATGATTCAAAATGTCAATTGGATCGTGCCTCATGTTGAATAACCACTTTTTAAACCCTCACAGTGACCAAAATTGCCATTTTTACAGAGTTTTGCTTACTCAAAAGCTTCCATTTTGACCCGTTTCAGGCACAGAAATGACTTTAAACACACTTATTTTAGTTGACAAAGTCATAATTCACATCCAACAGTCATTTGGAGTCAAAAGATTAAATGTTGAAATTTCATCCATATTGACCATTTTGGGATCGTTCGACAGGTCCGGAGTCATCGTTTTTCATCCGAAAATTGATTTTTTGGACTGTACCAAAAATGATTCAAAATGTCAATTGGATCGTGCCTCATGTTGAATAACCACTTTTTAAACCCTCACAGTGACCAAAATTGCCATTTTTACAGAGTTTTGCTTACTCAAAAGCTTCCATTTTGACCCGTTTCAGGCACAAAATGACTTTAAACACACTTATTTTAGTTGACAAAGTCATAATTCACATCCAACAGTCATTTAGAGTCAAAAGATTAAATGTTAAAATTTCATCCATATTGACCATTTTGGGATCGTTCGACAGGTCCGGAGTCATCGTTTTTCATCCGACAATTGATTTTTTGGACTGTACCAAAAATGATTCAAAATGTCAATTGGATCATGCCTCATGTTGAATAACCACTTTTTAAACCCTCACAGTGACCAAAATTGCCATTTTTACAGAGTTTTGCTTACTCAAAAGCTTCCATTTTGACCCGTTTCAGGCACAGAAATGACTTTAAACACACTTATTTTAGTTGACAAAGTCATAATTCACATCCAACAGTCATTTGGAGTCAAAAGATTAAATGTTGAAATTTCATCCATATTGACCATTTTGGGATCGTTCGACAGGTCCGGAGTCATCGTTTTTCATCCGAAAATTGATTTTTTGGACTGTACCAAAAATGATTCAAAATGTCAATTGGATCGTGCCTCATGTTGAATAACCACTTTTCAAACCCTCACAGTGACCAAAATTGCCGTTTTTACAGAGTTTTGCTTACTCAAAAGCTTCCATTTTGACCCGTTTCAGGCACAGAAATGACTTTAAACACACTTATTTTAGTTGACAAAGTCATAATTCACATCCAACAGTCATTTAGAGTCAAAAGATTAAATGTTAAAATTTCATCCATATTGACCATTTTGGGATCGTTCGACAGGTCCGGAGTCATCGTTTTTCATCCGACAATTGATTTTTTGGACTGTACCAAAAATGATTCAAAATGTCAATTGGATCATGCCTCATGTTGAATAACCACTTTTTAAACCCTCACAGTGACCAAAATTGCCATTTTTACAGAGTTTTGCTTACTCAAAAGCTTCCATTTTGACCCGTTTCAGGCACAGAAATGACTTTAAACACACTTATTTTAGTTGACAAAGTCATAATTCACATCCAACAGTCATTTGGAGTCAAAAGATTAAATGTGGAAATTTCATCCATATTGACCATTTTGGGATCGTTCGACAGGTCCGGAGTCATCGTTTTTTATCCGAAAATTGATTTTTTGGACTGTACCAAAAATGATTCAAAATGTCAATTGGATCATGCCTCATGTTGAATAACCACTTTTTAAACCCTCACAGTGACCAAAATTGCCATTTTTACAGAGTTTTGCTTACTCAAAAGCTTCCATTTTGACCCGTTTCAGGCACAGAAATGACTTTAAACACACTTATTTTAGTTGACAAAGTCATAATTCACATCCAACAGTCATTTAGAGTCAAAAGATTAAATGTTAAAATTTCATCCATATTGACCATTTTGGGATCGTTCGACAGGTCCGGAGTCATCGTTTTTCATCCGACAATTGATTTTTTGGACTGTACCAAAAATGATTCAAAATGTCAATTGGATCATGCCTCATGTTGAATAACCACTTTTTAAACCCTCACAGTGACCAAAATTGCCATTTTTACAGAGTTTTGCTTACTCAAAAGCTTCCATTTTGACCCGTTTCAGGCACAGAAATGACTTTAAACACACTTATTTTAGTTGACAAAGTCATAATTCACATCCAACAGTCATTTAGAGTCAAAAGATTAAATGTTAAAATTTCATCATTATAGACCATTTTGGGATCGTTCGACAGGTCTGGAGTCATCGTTTTTCATCCGAAAATTGATTTTTTGGACTGTACCAAAAATGATTCAAAATGTCAATTGGATCGTGCCTCATGTTGAATAACCACTTTTTAAACCCTCACAGTGACCAAAATTGCCATTTTTACAGAGTTTTGCTTACTCAAAAGCTTCCATTTTGACCCGTTTCTGGCACAGAAATGACTTTAAACACACTTATTTTAGTTGACAAAGTCATAATTCACATCCAACAGTCATTTGGAGTCAAAAGATTAAATGTTGAAATTTCATCCATATTGACCATTTTGGGATCGTTCGACAGGTCCGGAGTCATCGTTTTTCATCCGAAAATTGATTTTTTGGACTGTACCAAAAATGATTCAAAATGTCAATTGGATCATGCCTCATGTTGAATAACCACTTTTTAAACCCTCACAGTGACCAAAATTGCCATTTTTACAGAGTTTTGCTTACTCAAAAGCTTCCATTTTGACCCGTTTCAGGCACAAAATGACTTTAAACACACTTATTTTAGTTGACAAAGTCATAATTCACATCCAACAGTCATTTAGAGTCAAAAGATTAAATGTTAAAATTTCATCCATATTGACCATTTTGGGATCGTTCGACAGGTCCGGAGTCATCGTTTTTCATCCGACAATTGATTTTTTGGACTGTACCAAAAATGATTCAAAATGTCAATTGGATCATGCCTCATGTTGAATAACCACTTTTTAAACCCTCACAGTGACCAAAATTGCCATTTTTACAGAGTTTTGCTTACTCAAAAGCTTCCATTTTGACCCGTTTCAGGCACAGAAATGACTTTAAACACACTTATTTTAGTTGACAAAGTCATAATTCACATCCAACAGTCATTTGGAGTCAAAAGATTAAACGTGGAAATTTCATCCATATTGACCATTTTGGGATCGTTCGACAGGTCCGGAGTCATCGTTTTTTATCCGAAAATTGATTTTTTGGACTGTACCAAAAATGATTCAAAATGTCAATTGGATCATGCCTCATGTTGAATAACCACTTTTTAAACCCTCACAGTGACCAAAATTGCCATTTTTACAGAGTTTTGCTTACTCAAAAGCTTCCATTTTGACCCGTTTCAGGCACAGAAATGACTTTAAACACACTTATTCTAGTTGACAAAGTCATAATTCACATCCAACAGTCATTTAGAGTCAAAAGATTAAATGTTAAAATTTCATCTTTATAGACCATTTTGGGATCGTTCGACAGGTCTGGAGTCATCGTTTTTCATCCGAAAATTGATTTTTTGGACTGTACCAAAAATGATTCAAAATGTCAATTGGATCGTGCCTCATGTTGAATAACCACTTTTTAAACCCTCACAGTGACCAAAATTGCCATTTTTACAGAGTTTTGCTTACTCAAAAGCTTCCATTTTGACCCATTTCAGGCACAGAAATGACTTTAAACACACTTATTTTAGTTGACAAAGTCATAATTCACATCCAACAGTCATTTGGAGTCAAAAGATTAAATGTTGAAATTTCATCCATATTGACCATTTTGGGATCGTTCGACAGGTCCGGAGTCATCGTTTTTCATCCGAAAATTGATTTTTTGGACTGTACCAAAAATGATTCAAAATGTCAATTGGATCATGCCTCATGTTGAATAACCACTTTTTAAACCCTCACAGTGACCAAAATTGCCATTTTTACAGAGTTTTGCTTACTCAAAAGCTTCCATTTTGACCCGTTTCAGGCACAAAATGACTTTAAAAACACTTATTTTAGTTGACAAAGTCATAATTCACATCCAACAGTCATTTAGAGTCAAAAGATTAAATGTTAAAATTTCATCCATATTGACCATTTTGGGATCGTTCGACAGGTCCGGAGTCATCGTTTTTCATCCGAAAATTGATTTTTTGGACTGTACCAAAAATGATTCAAAATGTCAATTGGATCGTGCCTCATGTTGAATAACCACTTTTTAAACCCTCACAGTGACCAAAATTGCCATTTTTACAGAGTTTTGCTTACTCAAAAGCTTCCATTTTGATCCGTTTCAGGCACAGAAATGACTTTAAACACACTTATTTCAGTTGAAAAATTCATAATTCACATCCAACAGTCATTTGGAGTCAAAAGATTAAATGTGGAAATTTCATCCATATTGATCATTTTGGGATCGTTCGACAGGTCCGGAGTCATTGTTTTTTATCCGAAAATTGATTTTTTGGACTGTACCAAAAATGATTCGAAATGTCAATTGGATCATGCCTCATGTTGAATAACCACTTTTTAAACCCTCACAGTGACCTAAATTGCCATTTTTACAGAGTTTTGCTTACTCAAAAGCTTCCATTTTGACCCGTTTCAGGCACAGAAATGACTTTAAACACACTTATTCTAGTTGACAAAGTCATAATTCACATCCAACAGTCATTTAGAGTCAAAAGATTAAATGTTAAAATTTCATCATTATAGACCATTTTGGGATCGTTCGACAGGTCTGGAGTCATCGTTTTTCATCCGAAAATTGATTTTTTGGACTGTACCAAAAATGATTCAAAATGTCAATTGGATCGTGCCTCATGTTGAATAACCACTTTTTAAACCCTCACAGTGACCAAAATTGCCATTTTTACAGAGTTTTGCTTACTCAAAAGCTTCCATTTTGACCCGTTTCAGGCACAGAAATGACTTTAAACACACTTATTTTAGTTCACAAAGTCATAATTCACATCCAACAGTCATTTGGAGTCAAAAGATTGAATGTTGAAATTTCATCCATATTGACCATTTTGGGATCGTTCGACAGGTCCGAAGTCATCGTTTTTCATCCGAAAATTGATTTTTTGGACTGGACCAAAAATGATTCAAAATGTCAATTGGATCGTGCCTCATGTTGAATAACCACTTTTTAAACCCTCACAGTGACCAAAATTGCCATTTTTACAGAGTTTTGCTTACTCAAAAGCTTCCATTTTGACCCGTTTCAGGCACAGAAATGACTTTAAACACACTTATTTTAGTTGACAAAGTCATAATTCACATCCAACAGTCATTTAGAGTCAAAAGATTAAATGTTAAAATTTCATCCATATTGACCATTTTGGGATCGTTCGACAGGTCCGGAGTCATCGTTTTTCATCCGACAATTGATTTTTTGGACTGTACCAAAAATGATTCAAAATGTCAATTGGATCGTGCCTCATGTTGAATAACCACTTTTTAAACCCTCACAGTGACCAAAATTGCCATTTTTACAGAGTTTTGCTTACTCAAAAGCTTCCATTTTGACCCGTTTCAGGCACAGAAATGACTTTAAACACACTTATTTTAGTTGACAAAGTCATAATTCACATCCAACAGTCATTTGGAGTCAAAAGATTAAACGTGGAAATTTCATCCATATTGACCATTTTGGGATCGTTCGACAGGTCCGGAGTCATCGTTTTTTATCCGAAAATTGATTTTTTGGACTGTACCAAAAATGATTCAAAATGTCAATTGGATCATGCCTCATGTTGAATAACCACTTTTTAAACCCTCACAGTGACCAAAATTGCCATTTTTACAGAGTTTTGCTTACTCAAAAGCTTCCATTTTGACCCGTTTCAGGCACAGAAATGACTTTAAACACACTTATTCTAGTTGACAAAGTCATAATTCACATCCAACAGTCATTTAGAGTCAAAAGATTAAATGTTAAAATTTCATCATTATAGACCATTTTGGGATCGTTCGACAGGTCTGGAGTCATCGTTTTTCATCCGAAAATTGATTTTTTGGAATGTACCAAAAATGATTCAAAATGTCAATTGGATCGTGCCTCATGTTGAATAACCACTTTTTAAACCCTCACAGTGACCAAAATTGCCATTTTTACACAGTTTTGCTTACTCAAAAGCTTCCATTTTGACCCATTTCAGGCACAGAAATGACTTTAAACACACTTATTTTAGTTGACAAAGTCATAATTCACATCCAACAGTCATTTGGAGTCAAAAGATTGAATGTTGAAATTTCATCCATATTGACCATTTTGGGATCGTTCGACAGGTCCGGAGTCATCGTTTTTCATCCGAATATTGATTTTTTGGACTGTACCAAAAATGATTCAAAATGTCAATTGGATCATGCCTCATGTTGAATAACCACTTTTTAAACCCTCACAGTGACCAAAATTGCCATTTTTACAGAGTTTTGCTTACTCAAAAGCTTCCATTTTGACCCGTTTCAGGCACAAAATGACTTTAAACACACTTATTTTAGTTGACAAAGTCATAATTCACATCCAACAGTCATTTAGAGTCAAAAGATTAAATGTTAAAATTTCATCCATATTGACCATTTTGGGATCGTTCGACAGGTCCGGAGTCATCGTTTTTCATCCGAAAATTGATTTTTTGGACTGTACCAAAAATGATTCAAAATGTCAATTGGATCATGCCTCATGTTGAATAACCACTTTTTAAACCCTCACAGTGACCAAAATTGCCATTTTTACAGAGTTTTGCTTACTCAAAAGCTTCCATTTTGACCCGTTTCAGGCACAAAATGACTTTAAACACACTTATTTTAGTTGACAAAGTCATAATTCACATCCAACAGTCATTTAGAGTCAAAAGATTAAATGTTAAAATTTCATCCATATTGACCATTTTGGGATCGTTCGACAGGTCCGGAGTCATCGTTTTTCATCCGACAATTGATTTTTTGGACTGTACCAAAAATGATTCAAAATGTCAATTGGATCATGCCTCATGTTGAATAACCACTTTTTAAACCCTCACAGTGACCAAAATTGCCATTTTTACAGAGTTTTGCTTACTCAAAAGCTTCCATTTTGATCCGTTTCAGGCACAGAAATGACTTTAAACACACTTATTTCAGTTGAAAAATTCATAATTCACATCCAACAGTCATTTGGAGTCAAAAGATTAAATGTGGAAATTTCATCCATATTGATCATTTTGGGATCGTTCGACAGGTCCGGAGTCATCGTTTTTTATCCGAAAATTGATTTTTTGGACTGTACCAAAAATGATTCGAAATGTCAATTGGATCATGCCTCATGTTGAATAACCACTTTTTAAACCCTCACAGTGACCAAAATTGCCATTTTTACAGAGTTTTGCTTACTCAAAAGCTTCCATTTTGACCCGTTTCAGGCACAGAAATGACTTTAAACACACTTATTTTAGTTGACAAAGTCATAATTCACATCCAACAGTCATTTGGAGTCAAAAGATTAAATGTTGAAATTTCATCCATATTGACCATTTTGGGATCGTTCGACAGGTCCGGAGTCATCGTTTTTCATCTGAAAATTGATTTTTTGGACTGTACCAAAAATGATTCAAAATGTCAATTGGATCGTGCCTCATGTTGAATAACCACTTTTTAAACCCTCACAGTGACCAAAATTGCCATTTTTACAGAGTTTTGCTTACTCAAAAGCTTCCATTTTGACCCGTTTCAGGCACAGAAATGACTTTAAACACACTTATTCTAGTTGACAAAGTCATAATTCACATCCAACAGTCATTTAGAGTCAAAAGATTAAATGTTAAAATTTCATCATTATAGACCATTTTGGGATCGTTCGACAGGTCTGGAGTCATCGTTTTTCATCCGAAAATTGATTTTTTGGACTGTACCAAAAATGATTCAAAATGTCAATTGGATCGTGCCTCATGTTGAATAACCACTTTTTAAACCCTCACAGTGACCAAAATTGCCATTTTTACAGAGTTTTGCTTACTCAAAAGCTTCCATTTTGACCCGTTTCAGGCACAGAAATGACTTTAAACACACTTATTCTAGTTGACAAAGTCATAATTCACATCCAACAGTCATTTAGAGTCAAAAGATTAAATGTTAAAATTTCATCATTATAGACCATTTTGGGATCGTTCGACAGGTCTGGAGTCATCGTTTTTCATCCGAAAATTGATTTTTTGGAATGTACCAAAAATGATTCAAAATGTCAATTGGATCGTGCCTCATGTTGAATAACCACTTTTTAAACCCTCACAGTGACCAAAATTGCCATTTTTACACAGTTTTGCTTACTCAAAAGCTTCCATTTTGACCCATTTCAGGCACAGAAATGACTTTAAACACACTTATTTTAGTTGACAAAGTCATAATTCACATCCAACAGTCATTTGGAGTCAAAAGATTGAATGTTGAAATTTCATCCATATTGACCATTTTGGGATCGTTCGACAGGTCCGGAGTCATCGTTTTTCATCCGAATATTGATTTTTTGGACTGTACCAAAAATGATTCAAAATGTCAATTGGATCATGCCTCATGTTGAATAACCACTTTTTAAACCCTCACAGTGACCAAAATTGCCATTTTTACAGAGTTTTGCTTACTCAAAAGCTTCCATTTTGACCCGTTTCAGGCACAAAATGACTTTAAACACACTTATTTTAGTTGACAAAGTCATAATTCACATCCAACAGTCATTTAGAGTCAAAAGATTAAATGTTAAAATTTCATCCATATTGACCATTTTGGGATCGTTCGACAGGTCCGGAGTCATCGTTTTTCATCCGAAAATTGATTTTTTGGACTGTACCAAAAATGATTCAAAATGTCAATTGGATCATGCCTCATGTTGAATAACCACTTTTTAAACCCTCACAGTGACCAAAATTGCCATTTTTACAGAGTTTTGCTTACTCAAAAGCTTCCATTTTGACCCGTTTCAGGCACAAAATGACTTTAAACACACTTATTTTAGTTGACAAAGTCATAATTCACATCCAACAGTCATTTAGAGTCAAAAGATTAAATGTTAAAATTTCATCCATATTGACCATTTTGGGATCGTTCGACAGGTCCGGAGTCATCGTTTTTCATCCGACAATTGATTTTTTGGACTGTACCAAAAATGATTCAAAATGTCAATTGGATCATGCCTCATGTTGAATAACCACTTTTTAAACCCTCACAGTGACCAAAATTGCCATTTTTACAGAGTTTTGCTTACTCAAAAGCTTCCATTTTGATCCGTTTCAGGCACAGAAATGACTTTAAACACACTTATTTCAGTTGAAAAATTCATAATTCACATCCAACAGTCATTTGGAGTCAAAAGATTAAATGTGGAAATTTCATCCATATTGATCATTTTGGGATCGTTCGACAGGTCCGGAGTCATCGTTTTTTATCCGAAAATTGATTTTTTGGACTGTACCAAAAATGATTCGAAATGTCAATTGGATCATGCCTCATGTTGAATAACCACTTTTTAAACCCTCACAGTGACCAAAATTGCCATTTTTACAGAGTTTTGCTTACTCAAAAGCTTCCATTTTGACCCGTTTCAGGCACAGAAATGACTTTAAACACACTTATTTTAGTTGACAAAGTCATAATTCACATCCAACAGTCATTTGGAGTCAAAAGATTAAATGTTGAAATTTCATCCATATTGACCATTTTGGGATCGTTCGACAGGTCCGGAGTCATCGTTTTTCATCTGAAAATTGATTTTTTGGACTGTACCAAAAATGATTCAAAATGTCAATTGGATCGTGCCTCATGTTGAATAACCACTTTTTAAACCCTCACAGTGACCAAAATTGCCATTTTTACAGAGTTTTGCTTACTCAAAAGCTTCCATTTTGACCCGTTTCAGGCACAGAAATGACTTTAAACACACTTATTCTAGTTGACAAAGTCATAATTCACATCCAACAGTCATTTAGAGTCAAAAGATTAAATGTTAAAATTTCATCATTATAGACCATTTTGGGATCGTTCGACAGGTCTGGAGTCATCGTTTTTCATCCGAAAATTGATTTTTTGGACTGTACCAAAAATGATTCAAAATGTCAATTGGATCGTGCCTCATGTTGAATAACCACTTTTTAAACCCTCACAGTGACCAAAATTGCTATTTTTACAGAGTTTTGCTTACTCAAAAGCTTCCATTTTGACCCGTTACAGGCACAGAAATGACTTTAAACACACTTATTTTAGTTGACAAAGTCATAATTCACATCCAACAGTCATTTAGAGTCAAAAGATTAAATGTTAAAATTTCATCCATATTGACCATTTTGGGATCGTTCGACAGGTCCGGAGTCATCGTTTTTCATCCGACAATTGATTTTTTGGACTGTACCAAAAATGATTCAAAATGTCAATTGGATCATGCCTCATGTTGAATAACCACTTTTTAAACCCTCACAGTGACCAAAATTGCCATTTTTACAGAGTTTTGCTTACTCAAAAGCTTCCATTTTGACCCGTTTCAGGCACAGAAATGACTTTAAACACACTTATTTTAGTTGACAAAGTCATAATTCACATCCAACAGTCATTTGGAGTCAAAAGATTAAATGTTGAAATTTCATCCATATTGACCATTTTGGGATCGTTCGACAGGTCCGGAGTCATCGTTTTTCATCCGAAAATTGATTTTTGGGACTGTACCAAAAATGATTCAAAATGTCAATTGGATCGTGCCTCATGTTGAATAACCACTTTTTAAACCCTCACAGTGACCAAAATTGCCGTTTTTACTGAGTTTTGCTTACTCAAAAGCTTCCATTTTGACCCGTTTCAGGCACAGAAATGACTTTAAACACACTTATTTTAGTTGACAAAGTCATAATTCACATCCAACAGTCATTTAGAGTCAAAAGATTAAATGTTAAAATTTCATCCATATTGACCATTTTGGGATCGTTCGACAGGTCCGGAGTCATCGTTTTTCATCCGACAATTGATTTTTTGGACTGTACCAAAAATGATTCAAAATGTCAATTGGATCATGCCTCATGTTGAATAACCACTTTTTAAACCCTCACAGTGACCAAAATTGCCATTTTTACAGAGTTTTGCTTACTCAAAAGCTTCCATTTTGACCCGTTTCAGGCACAGAAATGACTTTAAACACACTTATTTTAGTTGACAAAGTCATAATTCACATCCAACAGTCATTTGGAGTCAAAAGATTAAATGTGGAAATTTCATCCATATTGACCATTTTGGGATCGTTCGACAGGTCCGGAGTCATCGTTTTTTATCCGAAAATTGATTTTTTGGACTGTACCAAAAATGATTCAAAATGTCAATTGGATCATGCCTCATGTTGAATAACCACTTTTTAAACCCTCACAGTGACCAAAATTGCCATTTTTACAGAGTTTTGCTTACTCAAAAGCTTCCATTTTGACCCGTTTCAGGCACAGAAATGACTTTAAACACACTTATTCTAGTTGACAAAGTCATAATTCACATCCAACAGTCATTTAGAGTCAAAAGATTAAATGTTAAAATTTCATCATTATAGACCATTTTGGGATCGTTCGACAGGTCTGGAGTCATCGTTTTTCATCCGAAAATTGATTTTTTGGACTGTACCAAAAATGATTCAAAATGTCAATTGGATCGTGCCTCATGTTGAATAACCACTTTTTAAACCCTCACAGTGACCAAAATTGCCATTTTTACAGAGTTTTGCTTACTCAAAAGCTTCCATTTTGACCCGTTTCTGGCACAGAAATGACTTTAAACACACTTATTTTAGTTGACAAAGTCATAATTCACATCCAACAGTCATTTGGAGTCAAAAGATTAAATGTTGAAATTTCATCCATATTGACCATTTTGGGATCGTTCAACAGGTCCGGAGTCATCGTTTTTCATCCGAAAATTGATTTTTTGGACTGTACCAAAAATGATTCAAAATGTCAATTGGATCATGCCTCATGTTGAATAACCACTTTTTAAACCCTCACAGTGACCAAAATTGCCATTTTTACAGAGTTTTGCTTACTCAAAAGCTTCCATTTTGACCCGTTTCAGGCACAAAATGACTTTAAACACACTTATTTTAGTTGACAAAGTCATAATTCACATCCAACAGTCATTTAGAGTCAAAAGATTAAATGTTAAAATTTCATCCATATTGACCATTTTGGGATCGTTCGACAGGTCCGGAGTCATCGTTTTTCATCCGACAATTGGTTTTTTGGACTGTACCAAAAATGATTCAAAATGTCAATTGGATCATGCCTCATGTTGAATAACCACTTTTTAAACCCTCACAGTGACCAAAATTGCCATTTTTACAGAGTTTTGCTTACTCAAAAGCTTCCATTTTGACCCGTTTCAGGCACAGAAATGACTTTAAACACACTTATTTTAGTTGACAAAGTCATAATTCACATCCAACAGTCATTTGGAGTCAAAAGATTAAACGTGGAAATTTCATCCATATTGACCATTTTGGGATCGTTCGACAGGTCCGGAGTCATCGTTTTTTATCCGAAAATTGATTTTTTGGACTGTACCAAAAATGATTCAAAATGTCAATTGGATCATGCCTCATGTTGAATAACCACTTTTTAAACCCTCACAGTGACCAAAATTGCCATTTTTACAGAGTTTTGCTTACTCAAAAGCTTCCATTTTGACCCGTTTCAGGCACAGAAATGACTTTAAACACACTTATTTTAGTTGACAAAGTCATAATTCACATCCAACAGTCATTTGGAGTCAAAAGATTAAATGTTGAAATTTCATCCATATTGACCATTTTGGGATCGTTCGACAGGTCCGGAGTCATCGTTTTTCATCCGAAAATTGATTTTTTGGACTGTACCAAAAATGATTCAAAATGTCAATTGGATCATGCCTCATGTTGAATAACCACTTTTTAAACCCTCACAGTGACCAAAATTGCCATTTTTACAGAGTTTTGCTTACTCAAAAGCTTCCATTTTGATCCGTTTCAGGCACAAAATGACTTTAAAAACACTTATTTTAGTTGACAAAGTCATAATTCACATCCAACAGTCATTTAGAGTCAAAAGATTAAATGTTAAAATTTCATCCATATTGACCATTTTGGGATCGTTCGACAGGTCCGGAGTCATCGTTTTTCATCCGAAAATTGATTTTTTGGACTGTACCAAAAATGATTCAAAATGTCAATTGGATCGTGCCTCATGTTGAATAACCACTTTTTAAACCCTCACAGTGACCAAAATTGCCATTTTTACAGAGTTTTGCTTACTCAAAAGCTTCCATTTTGATCCGTTTCAGGCACAGAAATGACTTTAAACACACTTATTTCAGTTGAAAAATTCATAATTCACATCCAACAGTCATTTGGAGTCAAAAGATTAAATGTGGAAATTTCATCCATATTGATCATTTTGGGATCGTTCGACAGGTCCGGAGTCATTGTTTTTTATCCGAAAATTGATTTTTTGGACTGTACCAAAAATGATTCGAAATGTCAATTGGATCATGCCTCATGTTGAATAAGCACTTTTTAAACCCTCACAGTGACCTAAATTGCCATTTTTACAGAGTTTTGCTTACTCAAAAGCTTCCATTTTGACCCGTTTCAGGCACAGAAATGACTTTAAACACACTTATTCTAGTTGACAAAGTCATAATTCACATCCAACAGTCATTTAGAGTCAAAAGATTAAATGTTAAAATTTCATCATTATAGACCATTTTGGGATCGTTCGACAGGTCTGGAGTCATCGTTTTTCATCCGAAAATTGATTTTTTGGACTGTACCAAAAATGATTCAAAATGTCAATTGGATCGTGCCTCATGTTGAATAACCACTTTTTAAACCCTCACAGTGACCAAAATTGCCATTTTTACAGAGTTTTGCTTACTCAAAAGCTTCCATTTTGACCCGTTTCAGGCACAGATATGACTTTAAACACACTTATTTTAGTTGACAAAGTCATAATTCACATCCAACAGTCATTTGGAGTCAAAAGATTGAATGTTGAAATTTCATCCATATTGACCATTTTGGGATCGTTCGACAGGTCCGAAGTCATCGTTTTTCATCCGAAAATTGATTTTTTGGACTGGACCAAAAATGATTCAAAATGTCAATTGGATCGTGCCTCATGTTGAATAACCACTTTTTAAACCCTCACAGTGACCAAAATTGCCATTTTTACAGAGTTTTGCTTACTCAAAAGCTTCCATTTTGACCCGTTTCAGGCACAGAAATGACTTTAAACACACTTATTTTAGTTGACAAAGTCATAATTCACATCCAACAGTCATTTAGAGTCAAAAGATTAAATGTTAAAATTTCATCCATATTGACCATTTTGGGATCGTTCGACAGGTCCGGAGTCATCGTTTTTCATCCGACAATTGATTTTTTGGACTGTACCAAAAATGATTCAAAATGTCAATTGGATCGTGCCTCATGTTGAATAACCACTTTTTAAACCCTCACAGTGACCAAAATTGCCATTTTTACAGAGTTTTGCTTACTCAAAAGCTTCCATTTTGACCCGTTTCAGGCACAGAAATGACTTTAAACACACTTATTTTAGTTGACAAAGTCATAATTCACATCCAACAGTCATTTGGAGTCAAAAGATTAAACGTGGAAATTTCATCCATATTGACCATTTTGGGATCGTTCGACAGGTCCGGAGTCATCGTTTTTTATGCGAAAATTGATTTTTTGGACTGTACCAAAAATGATTCAAAATGTCAATTGGATCATGCCTCATGTTGAATAACCACTTTTTAAACCCTCACAGTGACCAAAATTGCCATTTTTACAGAGTTTTGCTTACTCAAAAGCTTCCATTTTGACCCGTTTCAGGCACAGAAATGACTTTAAACACACTTATTCTAGTTGACAAAGTCATAATTCACATCCAACAGTCATTTAGAGTCAAAAGATTAAATGTTAAAATTTCATCATTATAGACCATTTTGGGATCGTTCGACAGGTCTGGAGTCATCGTTTTTCATCCGAAAATTGATTTTTTGGAATGTACCAAAAATGATTCAAAATGTCAATTGGATCGTGCCTCATGTTGAATAACCACTTTTTAAACCCTCACAGTGACCAAAATTGCCATTTTTACAGAGTTTTGCTTACTCAAAAGCTTCCATTTTGACCTATTTCAGGCACAGAAATGACTTTAAACACACTTATTTTAGTTGACAAAGTCATAATTCACATCCAACAGTCATTTGGAGTCAAAAGATTAAATGTTGAAATTTCATCCATATTGACCATTTTGGGATCGTTCGACAGGTCCGGAGTCATCGTTTTTCATCCGAAAATTGATTTTTTGGACTGTACCAAAAATGATTCAAAATGTCAATTGGATCATGCCTCATGTTGAATAACCACTTTTTAAACCCTCACAGTGACCAAAATTGCCATTTTTACAGAGTTTTGCTTACTCAAAAGCTTCCATTTTGACCCGTTTCAGGCACAAAATGACTTTAAACACACTTATTTTAGTTGACAAAGTCATAATTCACATCCAACAGTCATTTAGAGTCAAAAGATTAAATGTTAAAATTTCATCCATATTGACCATTTTGGGATCGTTCGACAGGTCCGGAGTCATCGTTTTTCATCCGAAAATTGATTTTTTGGACTGTACCAAAAATGATTCAAAATGTCAATTGGATCATGCCTCATGTTGAATAACCACTTTTTAAACCCTCACAGTGACCAAAATTGCCATTTTTACAGAGTTTTGCTTACTCAAAAGCTTCCATTTTGACCCGTTTCAGGCACAAAATGACTTTAAACACACTTATTTTAGTTGACAAAGTCATAATTCACATCCAACAGTCATTTAGAGTCAAAAGATTAAATGTTAAAATTTCATCCATATTGACCATTTTGGGATCGTTCGACAGGTCCGGAGTCATCGTTTTTCATCCGACAATTGATTTTTTGGACTGTACCAAAAATGATTCAAAATGTCAATTGGATCATGCCTCATGTTGAATAACCACTTTTTAAACCCTCACAGTGACCAAAATTGCCATTTTTACAGAGTTTTGCTTACTCAATAGCTTCCATTTTGACCCGTTTCAGGCACAGAAATGACTTTAAACACACTTATTTTAGTTGACAAAGTCATAATTCACATCCAACAGTCATTTGGAGTCAACAGATTAAACGTGGAAATTTCATCCATATTGACCATTTTGGGATCGTTCGACAGGTCCGGAGTCATCGTTTTTTATCCGAAAATTGATTTTTTGGACTGTACCAAAAATGATTCGAAATGTCAATTGGATCATGCCTCATGTTGAATAACCACTTTTTAAACCCTCACAGTGACCAAAATTGCCATTTTTACAGAGTTTTGCTTACTCAAAAGCTTCCATTTTGATCCGTTTCAGGCACAGAAATGACTTTAAACACACTTATTTCAGTTGAAAAATTCATAATTCACATCCAACAGTCATTTGGAGTCAAAAGATTAAATGTGGAAATTTCATCCATATTGATCATTTTGGGATCGTTCGACAGGTCCGGAGTCATCGTTTTTTATCCGAAAATTGATTTTTTGGACTGTACCAAAAATGATTCGAAATGTCAATTGGATCATGCCTCATGTTGAATAACCACTTTTTAAACCCTCACAGTGACCTAAATTGCCATTTTTACAGAGTTTTGCTTACTCAAAAGCTTCCATTTTGACCCGTTTCAGGCACAGAAATGACTTTAAACACACTTATTCTAGTTGACAAAGTCATAATTCACATCCAACAGTCATTTAGAGTCAAAAGATTAAATGTTAAAATGTCATCATTATAGACCATTTTGGGATCGTTCGACAGGTCTGGAGTCATCGTTTTTCATCCGAAAATTGATTTTTTGGACTGTACCAAAAATGATTCAAAATGTCAATTGGATCGTGCCTCATGTTGAATAACCACTTTTTAAACCCTCACAGTGACCAAAATTGCCATTTTTACAGAGTTTTGCTTACTCAAAAGCTTCCATTTTGACCCGTTTCAGGCACAGAAATGACTTTAAACACACTTATTTTAGTTGACAAAGTCATAATTCACATCCAACAGTCATTTGGAGTCAAAAGATTGAATGTTGAAATTTCATCCATATTGACCATTTTGGGATCGTTCGACAGGTCCGAAGTCATCGTTTTTCATCCGAAAATTGATTTTTTGGACTGGACCAAAAATGATTCAAAATGTCAATTGGATCGTGCCTCATGTTGAATAACCACTTTTTAAACCCTCACAGTGACCAAAATTGCCATTTTTACAGAGTTTTGCTTACTCAAAAGCTTCCATTTTGACCCGTTTCAGGCACAGAAATGACTTTAAACACACTTATTTTAGTTGACAAAGTCATAATTCACATCCAACAGTCATTTAGAGTCAAAAGATTAAATGTTAAAATTTCATCCATATTGACCATTTTGGGATCGTTCGACAGGTCCGGAGTCATCGTTTTTCATCCGACAATTGATTTTTTGGACTGTACCAAAAATGATTCAAAATGTCAATTGGATCGTGCCTCATGTTGAATAACCACTTTTTAAACCCTCACAGTGACCAAAATTGCCATTTTTACAGAGTTTTGCTTACTCAAAAGCTTCCATTTTGACCCGTTTCAGGCACAGAAATGACTTTAAACACACTTATTTTAGTTGACAAAGTCATAATTCACATCCAACAGTCATTTGGAGTCAAAAGATTAAACGTGGAAATTTCATCCATATTGACCATTTTGGGATCGTTCGACAGGTCCGGAGTCATCGTTTTTTATCCGAAAATTGATTTTTTGGACTGTACCAAAAATGATTCAAAATGTCAATTGGATCATGCCTCATGTTGAATAACCACTTTTTAAACCCTCACAGTGACCAAAATTGCCATTTTTACAGAGTTTTGCTTACTCAAAAGCTTCCATTTTGACCCGTTTCAGGCACAGAAATGACTTTAAACACACTTATTCTAGTTGACAAAGTCATAATTCACATCCAACAGTCATTTAGAGTCAAAAGATTAAATGTTAAAATTTCATCATTATAGACCATTTTGGGATCGTTCGACAGGTCTGGAGTCATCGTTTTTCATCCGAAAATTGATTTTTTGGAATGTACCAAAAATGATTCAAAATGTCAATTGGATCGTGCCTCATGTTGAATAACCACTTTTTAAACCCTCACAGTGACCAAAATTGCCATTTTACAGAGTTTTGCTTACTCAAAAGCTTCCATTTTGACCCATTTCAGGCACAGAAATGACTTTAAACACACTTATTTTAGTTGACAAAGTCATAATTCACATCCAACAGTCATTTGGAGTCAAAAGATTAAATGTTGAAATTTCATCCATATTGACCATTTTGGGATCGTTCGACAGGTCCGGAGTCATCGTTTTTCATCCGAAAATTGATTTTTTGGACTGTACCAAAAATGATTCAAAATGTCAATTGGATCATGCCTCATGTTGAATAACCACTTTTTAAACCCTCACAGTGACCAAAATTGCCATTTTTACAGAGTTTTGCTTACTCAAAAGCTTCCATTTTGATCCGTTTCAGGCACAGAAATGACTTTAAACACACTTATTTCAGTTGAAAAATTCATAATTCACATCCAACAGTCATTTGGAGTCAAAAGATTAAATGTGGAAATTTCATCCATATTGATCATTTTGGGATCGTTCGACAGGTCCGGAGTCATCGTTTTTTATCCGAAAATTGATTTTTTGGACTGTACCAAAAATGATTCGAAATGTCAATTGGATCATGCCTCATGTTGAATAACCACTTTTTAAACCCTCACAGTGACCTAAATTGCCATTTTTACAGAGTTTTGCTTACTCAAAAGCTTCCATTTTGACCCGTTTCAGGCACAGAAATGACTTTAAACACACTTATTCTAGTTGACAAAGTCATAATTCACATCCAACAGTCATTTAGAGTCAAAAGATTAAATGTTAAAATGTCATCATTATAGACCATTTTGGGATCGTTCGACAGGTCTGGAGTCATCGTTTTTCATCCGAAAATTGATTTTTTGGACTGTACCAAAAATGATTCAAAATGTCAATTGGATCGTGCCTCATGTTGAATAACCACTTTTTAAACCCTCACAGTGACCAAAATTGCCATTTTTACAGAGTTTTGCTTACTCAAAAGCTTCCATTTTGACCCGTTTCAGGCACAGAAATGACTTTAAACACACTTATTTTAGTTGACAAAGTCATAATTCACATCCAACAGTCATTTGGAGTCAAAAGATTGAATGTTGAAATTTCATCCATATTGACCATTTTGGGATCGTTCGACAGGTCCGAAGTCATCGTTTTTCATCCGAAAATTGATTTTTTGGACTGGACCAAAAATGATTCAAAATGTCAATTGGATCGTGCCTCATGTTGAATAACCACTTTTTAAACCCTCACAGTGACCAAAATTGCCATTTTTACAGAGTTTTGCTTACTCAAAAGCTTCCATTTTGACCCGTTTCAGGCACAGAAATGACTTTAAACACACTTATTTTAGTTGACAAAGTCATAATTCACATCCAACAGTCATTTAGAGTCAAAAGATTAAATGTTAAAATTTCATCCATATTGACCATTTTGGGATCGTTCGACAGGTCCGGAGTCATCGTTTTTCATCCGACAATTGATTTTTTGGACTGTACCAAAAATGATTCAAAATGTCAATTGGATCGTGCCTCATGTTGAATAACCACTTTTTAAACCCTCACAGTGACCAAAATTGCCATTTTTACAGAGTTTTGCTTACTCAAAAGCTTCCATTTTGACCCGTTTCAGGCACAGAAATGACTTTAAACACACTTATTTTAGTTGACAAAGTCATAATTCACATCCAACAGTCATTTGGAGTCAAAAGATTAAACGTGGAAATTTCATCCATATTGACCATTTTGGGATCGTTCGACAGGTCCGGAGTCATCGTTTTTTATCCGAAAATTGATTTTTTGGACTGTACCAAAAATGATTCAAAATGTCAATTGGATCATGCCTCATGTTGAATAACCACTTTTTAAACCCTCACAGTGACCAAAATTGCCATTTTTACAGAGTTTTGCTTACTCAAAAGCTTCCATTTTGACCCGTTTCAGGCACAGAAATGACTTTAAACACACTTATTCTAGTTGACAAAGTCATAATTCACATCCAACAGTCATTTAGAGTCAAAAGATTAAATGTTAAAATTTCATCATTATAGACCATTTTGGGATCGTTCGACAGGTCTGGAGTCATCGTTTTTCATCCGAAAATTGATTTTTTGGAATGTACCAAAAATGATTCAAAATGTCAATTGGATCATGCCTCATGTTGAATAACCACTTTTTAAACCCTCACAGTGACCAAAATTGCCATTTTTACAGAGTTTTGCTTACTCAAAAGCTTCCATTTTGACCCGTTTCAGGCACAGAAATGACTTTAAACACACTTATTTTAGTTGACAAAGTCATAATTCACATCCAACAGTCATTTGGAGTCAAAAGATTAAATGTTGAAATTTCATCCATATTGACCATTTTGGGATCGTTCGACAGGTCCGGAGTCATCGTTTTTCATCTGAAAATTGATTTTTTGGACTGTACCAAAAATGATTCGAAATGTCAATTGGATCGTGCCTCATGTTGAATAACCACTTTTTAAACCCTCACAGTGACCAAAATTGCCATTTTTACAGAGTTTTGCTTACTCAAAAGCTTCCATTTTGACCCGTTTCAGGCACAGAAATGACTTTAAACACACTTATTCTAGTTGACAAAGTCATAATTCACATCCAACAGTCATTTAGAGTCAAAAGATTAAATGTTAAAATTTCATCATTATAGACCATTTTGGGATCGTTCGACAGGTCTGGAGTCATCGTTTTTCATCCGAAAATTGATTTTTTGGACTGTACCAAAAATGATTCAAAATGTCAATTGGATCGTGCCTCATGTTGAATAACCACTTTTTAAACCCTCACAGTGACCAAAATTGCTATTTTTACAGAGTTTTGCTTACTCAAAAGCTTCTATTTTGACCCGTTTCAGGCACAGAAATGACTTTAAACACACTTATTTTAGTTGACAAAGTCATAATTCACATCCAACAGTCATTTGGAGTCAAAAGATTAAATGTTGAAATTTCATCCATATTGACCATTTTGGGATCGTTCGACAGGTCCGGAGTCATCGTTTTTCATCCGAAAATTGATTTTTTGGACTGTACCAAAAATGATTCAAAATGTCAATTGGATCGTGCCTCGTGTTGAATAACCACTTTTTAAACCCTCACAGTGACCAAAATTGCCATTTTTACAGAGTTTTGCTTACTCAAAAGCTTCCATTTTGACCCGTTTCAGGCACAGAAATGACTTTAAACACACTTATTTTAGTTGACAAAGTCATAATTCACATCCAACAGTCATTTAGAGTCAAAAGATTAAATGTTAAAATTTCATCCATATTGACCATTTTGGGATCGTTCGACAGGTCCGGAGTCATCGTTTTTCATCCGACAATTGATTTTTTGGACTGTACCAAAAATGATTCAAAATGTCAATTGGATCATGCCTCATGTTGAATAACCACTTTTTAAACCCTCACAGTGACCAAAATTGCCATTTTTACAGAGTTTTGCTTACTCAAAAGCTTCCATTTTGACCCGTTTCAGGCACAGAAATGACTTTAAACACACTTATTTTAGTTGACAAAGTCATAATTCACATCCAACAGTCATTTGGAGTCAAAAGATTAAATGTTGAAATTTCATCCATATTGACCATTTTGGGATCGTTCGACAGGTCCGGAGTCATCGTTTTTCATCCGAAAATTGATTTTTTGGACTGTACCAAAAATGATTCAAAATGTCAATTGGATCGTGCCTCATGTTGAATAACCACTTTTTAAACCCTCACAGTGACCAAAATTGCCGTTTTTACAGAGTTTTGCTTACTCAAAAGCTTCCATTTTGACCCGTTTCAGGCACAGAAATGACTTTAAACACACTTATTTTAGTTGACAAAGTCATAATTCACATCCAACAGTCATTTAGAGTCAAAAGATTAAATGTTAAAATTTCATCCATATTGACCATTTTGGGATCGTTCGACAGGTCCGAGTCATCGTTTTCATCCGACAATTGATTTTTTGGACTGTACCAAAAATGATTCAAAATGTCAATTGGATCATGCCTCATGTTGAATAACCACTTTTTAAACCCTCACAGTGACCAAAATTGCCATTTTTACAGAGTTTTGCTTACTCAAAAGCTTCCATTTTGACCCGTTTCAGGCACAGAAATGACTTTAAACACACTTATTTTAGTTGACAAAGTCATAATTCACATCCAACAGTCATTTGGAGTCAAAAGATTAAATGTGGAAATTTCATCCATATTGACCATTTTGGGATCGTTCGACAGGTCCGGAGTCATCGTTTTTTATCCGAAAATTGATTTTTTGGACTGTACCAAAAATGATTCAAAATGTCAATTGGATCATGCCTCATGTTGAATAACCACTTTTTAAACCCTCACAGTGACAAAAATTGCCATTTTTACAGAGTTTTGCTTACTCAAAAGCTTCCATTTTGACCCGTTTCAGGCACAGAAATGACTTTAAACACACTTATTCTAGTTGACAAAGTCATAATTCACATCCAACAGTCATTTAGAGTCAAAAGATTAAATGTTAAAATTTCATCATTATAGACCATTTTGGGATCGTTCGACAGGTCTGGAGTCATCGTTTTTCATCCGAAAATTGATTTTTTGGACTGTACCAAAAATGATTCAAAATGTCAATTGGATCGTGCCTCATGTTGAATAACCACTTTTTAAACCCTCACAGTGACCAAAATTGCCATTTTTACAGAGTTTTGCTTACTCAAAAGCTTCCATTTTGACCCGTTTCTGGCACAGAAATGACTTTAAACACACTTATTTTAGTTGACAAAGTCATAATTCACATCCAACAGTCATTTGGAGTCAAAAGATTAAATGTTGAAATTTCATCCATATTGACCATTTTGGGATCGTTCGACAGGTCCGGAGTCATCGTTTTTCATCTGAAAATTGATTTTTTGGACTGTACCAAAAATGATTCAAAATGTCAATTGGATCGTGCCTCATGTTGAATAACCACTTTTTAAACCCTCACAGTGACCAAAATTGCCATTTTTACAGAGTTTTGCTTACTCAAAAGCTTCCATTTTGACCCGTTTCAGGCACAGAAATGACTTTAAACACACTTATTCTAGTTGACAAAGTCATAATTCACATCCAACAGTCATTTAGAGTCAAAAGATTAAATGTTAAAATTTCATCATTATAGACCATTTTGGGATCGTTCGACAGGTCTGGAGTCATCGTTTTTCATCCGAAAATTGATTTTTTGGACTGTACCAAAAATGATTCAAAATGTCAATTGGATCGTGCCTCATGTTGAATAACCACTTTTTAAACCCTCACAGTGACCAAAATTGCCATTTTTACAGAGTTTTGCTTACTCAAAAGCTTCCATTTTGACCCGTTTCAGGCACAGAAATGACTTTAAACACACTTATTTTAGTTGACAAAGTCATAATTCACATCCAACAGTCATTTGGAGTCAAAAGATTAAATGTTGAAATTTCATCCATATTGACCATTTTGAGATCGTTCGACAGGTCCGGAGTCATCGTTTTTCATCCGAAAATTGATTTTTTGGACTGTACCAAAAATGATTCAAAATGTCAATTGGATCGTGCCTCATGTTGAATAACCACTTTTTAAACCCTCACAGTGACCAAAATTGCCATTTTTACAGAGTTTTGCTTACTCAAAAGCTTCCATTTTGACCCGTTTCAGGCACAGAAATGACTTTAAACACACTTATTTTAGTTGACAAAGTCATAATTCACATCCAACAGTCATTTAGAGTCAAAAGATTAAATGTTAAAATTTCATCCATATTGACCATTTTGGGATCGTTCGACAGGTCCGGAGTCATCGTTTTTCATCCGACAATTGATTTTTTGGACTGTACCAAAAATGATTCAAAATGTCAATTGGATCATGCCTCATGTTGAATAACCACTTTTTAAACCCTCACAGTGACCAAAATTGCCATTTTTACAGAGTTTTGCTTACTCAAAAGCTTCCATTTTGACCCGTTTCAGGCACAGAAATGACTTTAAACACACTTATTTTAGTTGACAAAGTCATAATTCACATCCAACAGTCATTTGGAGTCAAAAGATTAAATGTTGAAATTTCATCCATATTGACCATTTTGGGATCGTTCGACAGGTCCGGAGTCATCGTTTTTCATCCAAAAATTGATTTTTTGGACTGTACCATAAATGATTCAAAATGTCAATTGGATCGTGCCTCATGTTGAATAACCACTTTTTAAACCCTCACAGTGACCAAAATTGCCGTTTTTACAGAGTTTTGCTTACTCAAAAGCTTCCATTTTGACCCGTTTCAGGCACAGAAATGACTTTAAACACACTTATTTTAGGTGACAAAGTCATAATTCACATCCAACAGTCATTTAGAGTCAAAAGATTAAATGTTAAAATTTCATCCATATTGACCATTTTGGGATCGTTCGACAGGTCCGGAGTCATCGTTTTTCATCCGACAATTGATTTTTTGGACTGTACCAAAAATGATTCAAAATGTCAATTGGATCATGCCTCATGTTGAATAACCACTTTTTAAACCCTCACAGTGACCAAAATTGCCATTTTTACAGAGTTTTGCTTACTCAAAAGCTTCCATTTTGACCCGTTTCAGGCACAGAAATGACTTTAAACACACTTATTTTAGTTGACAAAGTCATAATTCACATCCAACAGTCATTTGGAGTCAAAAGATTAAATGTGGAAATTTCATCCATATTGACCATTTTGGGATCGTTCGACAGGTCCGGAGTCATCGTTTTTTATCCGAAAATTGATTTTTTGGACTGTACCAAAAATGATTCAAAATGTCAATTGGATCATGCCTCATGTTGAATAACCACTTTTTAAACCCTCACAGTGACCAAAATTGCCATTTTTACAGAGTTTTGCTTACTCAAAAGCTTCCATTTTGACCCGTTTCAGGCACAGAAATGACTTTAAACACACTTATTCTAGTTGACAAAGTCATAATTCACATCCAACAGTCATTTAGAGTCAAAAGATTAAATGTTAAAATTTCATCATTATAGACCATTTTGGGATCGTTCGACAGGTCTGGAGCCATCGTTTTTCATCCGAAAATTGATTTTTTGGACTGTACCAAAAATGATTCAAAATGTCAATTGGATCGTGCCTCATGTTGAATAACCACTTTTTAAACCCTCACAGTGACCAAAATTGCCATTTTTACAGAGTTTTGCTTACTCAAAAGCTTCCATTTTGACCCGTTTCTGGCACAGAAATGACTTTAAACACACTTATTTTAGTTGACAAAGTCATAATTCACATCCAACAGTCATTTGGAGTCAAAAGATTAAATGTTGAAATTTCATCCATATTGACCATTTTGGGATCGTTCGACAGGTCCGGAGTCATCGTTTTTCATCCGAAAATTGATTTTTTGGACTGTACCAAAAATGATTCAAAATGTCAATTGGATCATGCCTCATGTTGAATAACCACTTTTTAAACCCTCACAGTGACCAAAATTGCCATTTTTACAGAGTTTTGCTTACTCAAAAGCTTCCATTTTGACCCGTTTCAGGCACAGAAATGACTTTAAACACACTTATTTTAGTTGACAAAGTCATAATTCACATCCAACAGTCATTTGGAGTCAAAAGATTAAACGTGGAAATTTCATCCATATTGACCATTTTGGGATCGTTCGACAGGTCCGGAGTCATCGTTTTTTATCCGAAAATTGATTTTTTGGACTGTACCAAAAATGATTCAAAATGTCAATTGGATCATGCCTCATGTTGAATAACCACTTTTTAAACCCTCACAGTGACCAAAATTGCCATTTTTACAGAGTTTTGCTTACTCAAAAGCTTCCATTTTGACCCGTTTCAGGCACAGAAATGACTTTAAACACACTTATTCTAGTTGACAAAGTCATAATTCACATCCAACAGTCATTTAGAGTCAAAAGATTAAATGTTAAAATTTCATAATTATAGACCATTTTGGGATCGTTCGACAGGTCTGGAGTCATCGTTTTTCATCCGAAAATTGATTTTTTGGACTGTACCAAAAATGATTCAAAATGTCAATTGGATCGTGCCTCATGTTGAATAACCACTTTTTAAACCCTCACAGTGACCAAAATTGCCATTTTTACAGAGTTTTGCTTACTCAAAAGCTTCCATTTTGACCCATTTCAGGCACAGAAATGACTTTAAACACACTTATTTTAGTTGACAAAGTCATAATTCACATCCAACAGTCATTTGGAGTCAAAAGATTAAATGTTGAAATTTCATCCATATTGACCATTTTGGGATCGTTCGACAGGTCCGGAGTCATCGTTTTTCATCCGAAAATTGATTTTTTGGACTGTACCAAAAATGATTCAAAATGTCAATTGGATCATGCCTCATGTTGAATAACCACTTTTTAAACCCTCACAGTGACCAAAATTGCCATTTTTACAGAGTTTTGCTTACTCAAAAGCTTCCATTTTGACCCGTTTCAGGCACAGAAATGACTTTAAACACACTTATTTTAGTTGACAAAGTCATAATTCACATCCAACAGTCATTTGGGAGTCAAAAGATTAAACGTGGAAATTTCATCCATATTGACCATTTTGGGATCGTTCGACAGGTCCGGAGTCATCGTTTTTTATCCGAAAATTGATTTTTTGGACTGTACCAAAAATGATTCAAATGTCAATTGGATCATGCCTCATGTTGAATAACCACTTTTTAAACCCTCACAGTGACCAAAATTGCCATTTTTACAGAGTTTTGCTTACTCAAAAGCTTCCATTTTGACCCGTTTCAGGCACAGAAATGACTTTAAACACACTTATTCTAGTTGACAAAGTCATAATTCACATCCAACAGTCATTTAGAGTCAAAAGATTAAATGTTAAAATTTCATCATTATAGACCATTTTGGGATCGTTCGACAGGTCTGGAGTCATCGTTTTTCATCCGAAAATTGATTTTTTGGACTGTACCAAAAATGATTCAAAATGTCAATTGGATCGTGCCTCATGTTGAATAACCACTTTTTAAACCCTCACAGTGACCAAAATTGCCATTTTTACAGAGTTTTGCTTACTCAAAAGCTTCCATTTTGACCCATTTCAGGCACAGAAATGACTTTAAACACACTTATTTTAGTTGACAAAGTCATAATTCACATCCAACAGTCATTTGGAGTCAAAAGATTAAATGTTGAAATTTCATCCATATTGACCATTTTGGGATCGTTCGACAGGTCCGGAGTCATCGTTTTTCATCCGAAAATTGATTTTTTGGACTGTACCAAAAATGATTCAAAATGTCAATTGGATCATGCCTCATGTTGAATAACCACTTTTTAAACCCTCACAGTGACCAAAATTGCCATTTTTACAGAGTTTTGCTTACTCAAAAGCTTCCATTTTGACCCGTTTCAGGCACAAAATGACTTTAAAAACACTTATTTTAGTTGACAAAGTCATAATTCACATCCAACAGTCATTTAGAGTCAAAAGATTAAATGTTAAAATTTCATCCATATTGACCATTTTGGGATCGTTCGACAGGTCCGGAGTCATCGTTTTTCATCCGAAAATTGATTTTTTGGACTGTACCAAAAATGATTCAAAATGTCAATTGGATCGTGCCTCATGTTGAATAACCACTTTTTAAACCCTCACAGTGACCAAAATTGACATTTTTACAGAGTTTTGCTTACTCAAAAGCTTCCATTTTGATCCGTTTCAGGCACAGAAATGACTTTAAACACACTTATTTCAGTTGAAAAATTCATAATTCACATCCAACAGTCATTTGGAGTCAAAAGATTAAATGTGGAAATTTCATCCATATTGATCATTTTGGGATCGTTCGACAGGTCCGGAGTCATTGTTTTTTATCCGAAAATTGATTTTTTGGACAGTACCAAAAATGATTCGAAATGTCAATTGGATCATGCCTCATGTTGAATAACCACTTTTTAAACCCTCACAGTGACCTAAATTGCCATTTTTACAGAGTTTTGCTTACTCAAAAGCTTCCATTTTGACCCGTTTCAGGCACAGAAATGACTTTAAACACACTTATTCTAGTTGACAAAGTCATAATTCACATCCAACAGTCATTTAGAGTCAAAAGATTAAATGTTAAAATTTCATCATTATAGACCATTTTGGGATCGTTCGACAGGTCTGGAGTCATCGTTTTTCATCCGAAAATTGATTTTTTGGACTGTACCAAAAATGATTCAAAATGTCAATTGGATCGTGCCTCATGTTGAATAACCACTTTTTAAACCCTCACAGTGACCAAAATTGCCATTTTTACAGAGTTTTGCTTACTCAAAAGCTTCCATTTTGACCCGTTTCAGGCACAGAAATGACTTTAAACACACTTATTTTAGTTGACAAAGTCATAATTCACATCCAACAGTCATTTGGAGTCAAAAGATTGAATGTTGAAATTTCATCCATATTGACCATTTTGGGATCGTTCGACAGGTCCGAAGTCATCGTTTTTCATCCGAAAATTGATTTTTTGGACTGGACCAAAAATGATTCAAAATGTCAATTGGATCGTGCCTCATGTTGAATAACCACTTTTTAAACCCTCACAGTGACCAAAATTGCCATTTTTACAGAGTTTTGCTTACTCAAAAGCTTCCATTTTGACCCGTTTCAGGCACAGAAATGACTTTAAACACACTTATTTTAGTTGACAAAGTCATAATTCACATCCAACAGTCATTTAGAGTCAAAAGATTAAATGTTAAAATTTCATCCATATTGACCATTTTGGGATCGTTCGACAGGTCCGGAGTCATCGTTTTTCATCCGACAATTGATTTTTTGGACTGTACCAAAAATGATTCAAAATGTCAATTGGATCGTGCCTCATGTTGAATAACCACTTTTTAAACCCTCACAGTGACCAAAATTGCCATTTTTACAGAGTTTTGCTTACTCAAAAGCTTCCATTTTGACCCGTTTCAGGCACAGAAATGACTTTAAACACACTTATTTTAGTTGACAAAGTCATAATTCACATCCAACAGTCATTTGGAGTCAAAAGATTAAACGTGGAAATTTCATCCATATTGACCATTTTGGGATCGTTCGACAGGTCCGGAGTCATCGTTTTTTATCCGAAAATTGATTTTTTGGACTGTACCAAAAATGATTCAAAATGTCAATTGGATCATGCCTCATGTTGAATAACCACTTTTTAAACCCTCACAGTGACCAAAATTGCCATTTTTACAGAGTTTTGCTTACTCAAAAGCTTCCATTTTGACCCGTTTCAGGCACAGAAATGACTTTAAACACACTTATTCTAGTTGACAAAGTCATAATTCACATCCAACAGTCATTTAGAGTCAAAAGATTAAATGTTAAAATTTCATCATTATAGACCATTTTGGGATCGTTCGACAGGTCTGGAGTCATCGTTTTTCATCCGAAAATTGATTTTTTGGAATGTACCAAAAATGATTCAAAATGTCAATTGGATCGTGCCTCATGTTGAATAACCACTTTTTAAACCCTCACAGTGACCAAAATTGCCATTTTTACAGAGTTTTGCTTACTCAAAAGCTTCCATTTTGACCCATTTCAGGCACAGAAATGACTTTAAACACACTTATTTTAGTTGACAAAGTCATAATTCACATCCAACAGTCATTTGGAGTCAAAAGATTAAATGTTGAAATTTCATCCATATTGACCATTTTGGGATCGTTCGACAGGTCCGGAGTCATCGTTTTTCATCCGAAAATTGATTTTTTGGACTGTACCAAAAATGATTCAAAATGTCAATTGGATCGTGCCTCATGTTGAATAACCACTTTTTAAACCCTCACAGTGACCAAAATTGCCGTTTTTACAGAGTTTTGCTTACTCAAAAGCTTCCATTTTGACCCGTTTCAGGCACAGAAATGACTTTAAACACACTTATTTTAGTTGACAAAGTCATAATTCACATCCAACAGTCATTTAGAGTCAAAAGATTAAATGTTAAAATTTCATCCATATTGACCATTTTGGGATCGTTCGACAGGTCCGGAGTCATCGTTTTTCATCCGACAATTGATTTTTTGGACTGTACCAAAAATGATTCAAAATGTCAATTGGATCATGCCTCATGTTGAATAACCACTTTTTAAACCCTCACAGTGACCAAAATTGCCATTTTTACAGAGTTTTGCTTACTCAAAAGCTTCCATTTTGACCCGTTTCAGGCACAGAAATGACTTTAAACACACTTATTTTAGTTGACAAAGTCATAATTCACATCCAACAGTCATTTGGAGTCAAAAGATTAAATGTGGAAATTTCATCCATATTGACCATTTTGGGATCGTTCGACAGGTCCGGAGTCATCGTTTTTTATCCGAAAATTGATTTTTTGGACTGTACCAAAAATGATTCAAAATGTCAATTGGATCATGCCTCATGTTGAATAACCACTTTTTAAACCCTCACAGTGACAAAAATTGCCATTTTTACAGAGTTTTGCTTACTCAAAAGCTTCCATTTTGACCCGTTTCAGGCACAGAAATGACTTTAAACACACTTATTCTAGTTGACAAAGTCATAATTCACATCCAACAGTCATTTAGAGTCAAAAGATTAAATGTTAAAATTTCATCATTATAGACCATTTTGGGATCGTTCGACAGGTCTGGAGTCATCGTTTTTCATCCGAAAATTGATTTTTTGGACTGTACCAAAAATGATTCAAAATGTCAATTGGATCGTGCCTCATGTTGAATAACCACTTTTTAAACCCTCACAGTGACCAAAATTGCCATTTTTACAGAGTTTTGCTTACTCAAAAGCTTCCATTTTGACCCGTTTCTGGCACAGAAATGACTTTAAACACACTTATTTTAGTTGACAAAGTCATAATTCACATCCAACAGTCATTTGGAGTCAAAAGATTAAATGTTGAAATTTCATCCATATTGACCATTTTGGGATCGTTCGACAGGTCCGGAGTCATCGTTTTTCATCTGAAAATTGATTTTTTGGACTGTACCAAAAATGATTCAAAATGTCAATTGGATCGTGCCTCATGTTGAATAACCACTTTTTAAACCCTCACAGTGACCAAAATTGCCATTTTTACAGAGTTTTGCTTACTCAAAAGCTTCCATTTTGACCCGTTTCAGGCACAGAAATGACTTTAAACACACTTATTCTAGTTGACAAAGTCATAATTCACATCCAACAGTCATTTAGAGTCAAAAGATTAAATGTTAAAATTTCATCATTATAGACCATTTTGGGATCGTTCGACAGGTCTGGAGTCATCGTTTTTCATCCGAAAATTGATTTTTTGGACTGTACCAAAAATGATTCAAAATGTCAATTGGATCGTGCCTCATGTTGAATAACCACTTTTTAAACCCTCACAGTGACCAAAATTGCCATTTTTACAGAGTTTTGCTTACTCAAAAGCTTCCATTTTGACCCGTTTCAGGCACAGAAATGACTTTAAACACACTTATTTTAGTTGACAAAGTCATAATTCACATCCAACAGTCATTTGGAGTCAAAAGATTAAATGTTGAAATTTCATCCATATTGACCATTTTGAGATCGTTCGACAGGTCCGGAGTCATCGTTTTTCATCCGAAAATTGATTTTTTGGACTGTACCAAAAATGATTCAAAATGTCAATTGGATCGTGCCTCATGTTGAATAACCACTTTTTAAACCCTCACAGTGACCAAAATTGCCATTTTTACAGAGTTTTGCTTACTCAAAAGCTTCCATTTTGACCCGTTTCAGGCACAGAAATGACTTTAAACACACTTATTTTAGTTGACAAAGTCATAATTCACATCCAACAGTCATTTAGAGTCAAAAGATTAAATGTTAAAATTTCATCCATATTGACCATTTTGGGATCGTTCGACAGGTCCGGAGTCATCGTTTTTCATCCGACAATTGATTTTTTGGACTGTACCAAAAATGATTCAAAATGTCAATTGGATCATGCCTCATGTTGAATAACCACTTTTTAAACCCTCACAGTGACCAAAATTGCCATTTTTACAGAGTTTTGCTTACTCAAAAGCTTCCATTTTGACCCGTTTCAGGCACAGAAATGACTTTAAACACACTTATTTTAGTTGACAAAGTCATAATTCACATCCAACAGTCATTTGGAGTCAAAAGATTAAATGTTGAAATTTCATCCATATTGACCATTTTGGGATCGTTCGACAGGTCCGGAGTCATCGTTTTTCATCCAAAAATTGATTTTTTGGACTGTACCATAAATGATTCAAAATGTCAATTGGATCGTGCCTCATGTTGAATAACCACTTTTTAAACCCTCACAGTGACCAAAATTGCCGTTTTTACAGAGTTTTGCTTACTCAAAAGCTTCCATTTTGACCCGTTTCAGGCACAGAAATGACTTTAAACACACTTATTTTAGGTGACAAAGTCATAATTCACATCCAACAGTCATTTAGAGTCAAAAGATTAAATGTTAAAATTTCATCCATATTGACCATTTTGGGATCGTTCGACAGGTCCGGAGTCATCGTTTTTCATCCGACAATTGATTTTTTGGACTGTACCAAAAATGATTCAAAATGTCAATTGGATCATGCCTCATGTTGAATAACCACTTTTTAAACCCTCACAGTGACCAAAATTGCCATTTTTACAGAGTTTTGCTTACTCAAAAGCTTCCATTTTGACCCGTTTCAGGCACAGAAATGACTTTAAACACACTTATTTTAGTTGACAAAGTCATAATTCACATCCAACAGTCATTTGGAGTCAAAAGATTAAATGTGGAAATTTCATCCATATTGACCATTTTGGGATCGTTCGACAGGTCCGGAGTCATCGTTTTTTATCCGAAAATTGATTTTTTGGACTGTACCAAAAATGATTCAAAATGTCAATTGGATCATGCCTCATGTTGAATAACCACTTTTTAAACCCTCACAGTGACCAAAATTGCCATTTTTACAGAGTTTTGCTTACTCAAAAGCTTCCATTTTGACCCGTTTCAGGCACAGAAATGACTTTAAACACACTTATTCTAGTTGACAAAGTCATAATTCACATCCAACAGTCATTTAGAGTCAAAAGATTAAATGTTAAAATTTCATCATTATAGACCATTTTGGGATCGTTCGACAGGTCTGGAGCCATCGTTTTTCATCCGAAAATTGATTTTTTGGACTGTACCAAAAATGATTCAAAATGTCAATTGGATCGTGCCTCATGTTGAATAACCACTTTTTAAACCCTCACAGTGACCAAAATTGCCATTTTTACAGAGTTTTGCTTACTCAAAAGCTTCCATTTTGACCCGTTTCTGGCACAGAAATGACTTTAAACACACTTATTTTAGTTGACAAAGTCATAATTCACATCCAACAGTCATTTGGAGTCAAAAGATTAAATGTTGAAATTTCATCCATATTGACCATTTTGGGATCGTTCGACAGGTCCGGAGTCATCGTTTTTCATCCGACAATTGATTTTTTGGACTGTACCAAAAATGATTCAAAATGTCAATTGGATCATGCCTCATGTTGAATAACCACTTTTTAAACCCTCACAGTGACCAAAATTGCCATTTTTACAGAGTTTTGCTTACTCAAAAGCTTCCATTTTGACCCGTTTCAGGCACAGAAATGACTTTAAACACACTTATTTTAGTTGACAAAGTCATAATTCACATCCAACAGTCATTTGGAGTCAAAAGATTAAATGTTGAAATTTCATCCATATTGACCATTTTGGGATCGTTCGACAGGTCCGGAGTCATCGTTTTTCATCCAAAAATTGATTTTTTGGACTGTACCATAAATGATTCAAAATGTCAATTGGATCGTGCCTCATGTTGAATAACCACTTTTTAAACCCTCACAGTGACCAAAATTGCCGTTTTTACAGAGTTTTGCTTACTCAAAAGCTTCCATTTTGACCCGTTTCAGGCACAGAAATGACTTTAAACACACTTATTTTAGGTGACAAAGTCATAATTCACATCCAACAGTCATTTAGAGTCAAAAGATTAAATGTTAAAATTTCATCCATATTGACCATTTTGGGATCGTTCGACAGGTCCGGAGTCATCGTTTTTCATCCGACAATTGATTTTTTGGACTGTACCAAAAATGATTCAAAATGTCAATTGGATCATGCCTCATGTTGAATAACCACTTTTTAAACCCTCACAGTGACCAAAATTGCCATTTTTACAGAGTTTTGCTTACTCAAAAGCTTCCATTTTGACCCGTTTCAGGCACAGAAATGACTTTAAACACACTTATTTTAGTTGACAAAGTCATAATTCACATCCAACAGTCATTTGGAGTCAAAAGATTAAATGTGGAAATTTCATCCATATTGACCATTTTGGGATCGTTCGACAGGTCCGGAGTCATCGTTTTTTATCCGAAAATTGATTTTTTGGACTGTACCAAAAATGATTCAAAATGTCAATTGGATCATGCCTCATGTTGAATAACCACTTTTTAAACCCTCACAGTGACCAAAATTGCCATTTTTACAGAGTTTTGCTTACTCAAAAGCTTCCATTTTGACCCGTTTCAGGCACAGAAATGACTTTAAACACACTTATTCTAGTTGACAAAGTCATAATTCACATCCAACAGTCATTTAGAGTCAAAAGATTAAATGTTAAAATTTCATCATTATAGACCATTTTGGGATCGTTCGACAGGTCTGGAGCCATCGTTTTTCATCCGAAAATTGATTTTTTGGACTGTACCAAAAATGATTCAAAATGTCAATTGGATCGTGCCTCATGTTGAATAACCACTTTTTAAACCCTCACAGTGACCAAAATTGCCATTTTTACAGAGTTTTGCTTACTCAAAAGCTTCCATTTTGACCCGTTTCTGGCACAGAAATGACTTTAAACACACTTATTTTAGTTGACAAAGTCATAATTCACATCCAACAGTCATTTGGAGTCAAAAGATTAAATGTTGAAATTTCATCCATATTGACCATTTTGGGATCGTTCGACAGGTCCGGAGTCATCGTTTTTCATCCGAAAATTGATTTTTTGGACTGTACCAAAAATGATTCAAAATGTCAATTGGATCATGCCTCATGTTGAATAACCACTTTTTAAACCCTCACAGTGACCAAAATTGCCATTTTTACAGAGTTTTGCTTACTCAAAAGCTTCCATTTTGACCCGTTTCAGGCACAGAAATGACTTTAAACACACTTATTTTAGTTGACAAAGTCATAATTCACATCCAACAGTCATTTGGAGTCAAAAGATTAAACGTGGAAATTTCATCCATATTGACCATTTTGGGATCGTTCGACAGGTCCGGAGTCATCGTTTTTTATCCGAAAATTGATTTTTTGGACTGTACCAAAAATGATTCAAAATGTCAATTGGATCATGCCTCATGTTGAATAACCACTTTTTAAACCCTCACAGTGACCAAAATTGCCATTTTTACAGAGTTTTGCTTACTCAAAAGCTTCCATTTTGACCCGTTTCAGGCACAGAAATGACTTTAAACACACTTATTCTAGTTGACAAAGTCATAATTCACATCCAACAGTCATTTAGAGTCAAAAGATTAAATGTTAAAATTTCATAATTATAGACCATTTTGGGATCGTTCGACAGGTCTGGAGTCATCGTTTTTCATCCGAAAATTGATTTTTTGGACTGTACCAAAAATGATTCAAAATGTCAATTGGATCGTGCCTCATGTTGAATAACCACTTTTTAAACCCTCACAGTGACCAAAATTGCCATTTTTACAGAGTTTTGCTTACTCAAAAGCTTCCATTTTGACCCATTTCAGGCACAGAAATGACTTTAAACACACTTATTTTAGTTGACAAAGTCATAATTCACATCCAACAGTCATTTGGAGTCAAAAGATTAAATGTTGAAATTTCATCCATATTGACCATTTTGGGATCGTTCGACAGGTCCGGAGTCATCGTTTTTCATCCGAAAATTGATTTTTTGGACTGTACCAAAAATGATTCAAAATGTCAATTGGATCATGCCTCATGTTGAATAACCACTTTTTAAACCCTCACAGTGACCAAAATTGCCATTTTTACAGAGTTTTGCTTACTCAAAAGCTTCCATTTTGACCCGTTTCAGGCACAGAAATGACTTTAAACACACTTATTTTAGTTGACAAAGTCATAATTCACATCCAACAGTCATTTGGAGTCAAAAGATTAAACGTGGAAATTTCATCCATATTGACCATTTTGGGATCGTTCGACAGGTCCGGAGTCATCGTTTTTTATCCGAAAATTGATTTTTTGGACTGTACCAAAAATGATTCAAAATGTCAATTGGATCATGCCTCATGTTGAATAACCACTTTTTAAACCCTCACAGTGACCAAAATTGCCATTTTTACAGAGTTTTGCTTACTCAAAAGCTTCCATTTTGACCCGTTTCAGGCACAGAAATGACTTTAAACACACTTATTCTAGTTGACAAAGTCATAATTCACATCCAACAGTCATTTAGAGTCAAAAGATTAAATGTTAAAATTTCATCATTATAGACCATTTTGGGATCGTTCGACAGGTCTGGAGTCATCGTTTTTCATCCGAAAATTGATTTTTTGGACTGTACCAAAAATGATTCAAAATGTCAATTGGATCGTGCCTCATGTTGAATAACCACTTTTTAAACCCTCACAGTGACCAAAATTGCCATTTTTACAGAGTTTTGCTTACTCAAAAGCTTCCATTTTGACCCATTTCAGGCACAGAAATGACTTTAAACACACTTATTTTAGTTGACAAAGTCATAATTCACATCCAACAGTCATTTGGAGTCAAAAGATTAAATGTTGAAATTTCATCCATATTGACCATTTTGGGATCGTTCGACAGGTCCGGAGTCATCGTTTTTCATCCGAAAATTGATTTTTTGGACTGTACCAAAAATGATTCAAAATGTCAATTGGATCATGCCTCATGTTGAATAACCACTTTTTAAACCCTCACAGTGACCAAAATTGCCATTTTTACAGAGTTTTGCTTACTCAAAAGCTTCCATTTTGACCCGTTTCAGGCACAAAATGACTTTAAAAACACTTATTTTAGTTGACAAAGTCATAATTCACATCCAACAGTCATTTAGAGTCAAAAGATTAAATGTTAAAATTTCATCCATATTGACCATTTTGGGATCGTTCGACAGGTCCGGAGTCATCGTTTTTCATCCGAAAATTGATTTTTTGGACTGTACCAAAAATGATTCAAAATGTCAATTGGATCGTGCCTCATGTTGAATAACCACTTTTTAAACCCTCACAGTGACCAAAATTGACATTTTTACAGAGTTTTGCTTACTCAAAAGCTTCCATTTTGATCCGTTTCAGGCACAGAAATGACTTTAAACACACTTATTTCAGTTGAAAAATTCATAATTCACATCCAACAGTCATTTGGAGTCAAAAGATTAAATGTGGAAATTTCATCCATATTGATCATTTTGGGATCGTTCGACAGGTCCGGAGTCATTGTTTTTTATCCGAAAATTGATTTTTTGGACAGTACCAAAAATGATTCGAAATGTCAATTGGATCATGCCTCATGTTGAATAACCACTTTTTAAACCCTCACAGTGACCTAAATTGCCATTTTTACAGAGTTTTACTTACTCAAAAGCTTCCATTTTGACCCGTTTCAGGCACAGAAATGACTTTAAACACACTTATTCTAGTTGACAAAGTCATAATTCACATCCAACAGTCATTTAGAGTCAAAAGATTAAATGTTAAAATTTCATCATTATAGACCATTTTGGGATCGTTCGACAGGTCTGGAGTCATCGTTTTTCATCCGAAAATTGATTTTTTGGACTGTACCAAAAATGATTCAAAATGTCAATTGGATCGTGCCTCATGTTGAATAACCACTTTTTAAACCCTCACAGTGACCAAAATTGCCATTTTTACAGAGTTTTGCTTACTCAAAAGCTTCCATTTTGACCCGTTTCAGGCACAGAAATGACTTTAAACACACTTATTTTAGTTGACAAAGTCATAATTCACATCCAACAGTCATTTGGAGTCAAAAGATTGAATGTTGAAATTTCATCCATATTGACCATTTTGGGATCGTTCGACAGGTCCGAAGTCATCGTTTTTCATCCGAAAATTGATTTTTTGGACTGGACCAAAAATGATTCAAAATGTCAATTGGATCGTGCCTCATGTTGAATAACCACTTTTTAAACCCTCACAGTGACCAAAATTGCCATTTTTACAGAGTTTTGCTTACTCAAAAGCTTCCATTTTGACCCGTTTCAGGCACAGAAATGACTTTAAACACACTTATTTTAGTTGACAAAGTCATAATTCACATCCAACAGTCATTTAGAGTCAAAAGATTAAATGTTAAAATTTCATCCATATTGACCATTTTGGGATCGTTCGACAGGTCCGGAGTCATCGTTTTTCATCCGACAATTGATTTTTTGGACTGTACCAAAAATGATTCAAAATGTCAATTGGATCGTGCCTCATGTTGAATAACCACTTTTTAAACCCTCACAGTGACCAAAATTGCCATTTTTACAGAGTTTTGCTTACTCAAAAGCTTCCATTTTGACCCGTTTCAGGCACAGAAATGACTTTAAACACACTTATTTTAGTTGACAAAGTCATAATTCACATCCAACAGTCATTTGGAGTCAAAAGATTAAACGTGGAAATTTCATCCATATTGACCATTTTGGGATCGTTCGACAGGTCCGGAGTCATCGTTTTTTATCCGAAAATTGATTTTTTGGACTGTACCAAAAATGATTCAAAATGTCAATTGGATCATGCCTCATGTTGAATAACCACTTTTTAAACCCTCACAGTGACCAAAATTGCCATTTTTACAGAGTTTTGCTTACTCAAAAGCTTCCATTTTGACCCGTTTCAGGCACAGAAATGACTTTAAACACACTTATTCTAGTTGACAAAGTCATAATTCACATCCAACAGTCATTTAGAGTCAAAAGATTAAATGTTAAAATTTCATCATTATAGACCATTTTGGGATCGTTCGACAGGTCTGGAGTCATCGTTTTTCATCCGAAAATTGATTTTTTGGAATGTACCAAAAATGATTCAAAATGTCAATTGGATCGTGCCTCATGTTGAATAACCACTTTTTAAACCCTCACAGTGACCAAAATTGCCATTTTTACAGAGTTTTGCTTACTCAAAAGCTTCCATTTTGACCCATTTCAGGCACAGAAATGACTTTAAACACACTTATTTTAGTTGACAAAGTCATAATTCACATCCAACAGTCATTTGGAGTCAAAAGATTAAATGTTGAAATTTCATCCATATTGACCATTTTGGGATCGTTCGACAGGTCCGGAGTCATCGTTTTTCATCCGAAAATTGATTTTTTGGACTGTACCAAAAATGATTCAAAATGTCAATTGGATCATGCCTCATGTTGAATAACCACTTTTTAAACCCTCACAGTGACCAAAATTGCCATTTTTACAGAGTTTTGCTTACTCAAAAGCTTCCATTTTGGCCCGTTTCAGGCACAAAATGACTTTAAACACACTTATTTTAGTTGACAAAGTCATAATTCACATCCAACAGTCATTTAGAGTCAAAAGATTAAATGTTAAAATTTCATCCATATTGACCATTTTGGGATCGTTCGACAGGTCCGGAGTCATCGTTTTTCATCCGAAAATTGATTTTTTGGACTGTACCAAAAATGATTCAAAATGTCAATTGGATCATGCCTCATGTTGAATAACCACTTTTTAAACCCTCACAGTGACCAAAATTGCCATTTTTACAGAGTTTTGCTTACTCAAAAGCTTCCATTTTGACCCGTTTCAGGCACAAAATGACTTTAAACACACTTATTTTAGTTGACAAAGTCATAATTCACATCCAACAGTCATTTAGAGTCAAAAGATTAAATGTTAAAATTTCATCCATATTGACCATTTTGGGATCGTTCGACAGGTCCGGAGTCATCGTTTTTCATCCGACAATTGATTTTTTGGACTGTACCAAAAATGATTCAAAATGTCAATTGGATCATGCCTCATGTTGAATAACCACTTTTTAAACCCTCACAGTGACCAAAATTGCCATTTTTACAGAGTTTTGCTTACTCAAAAGCTTCCATTTTGACCCGTTTCAGGCACAGAAATGACTTTAAACACACTTATTTTAGTTGACAAAGTCATAATTCACATCCAACAGTCATTTGGAGTCAAAAGATTAAACGTGGAAATTTCATCCATATTGACCATTTTGGGATCGTTCGACAGGTCCGGAGTCATCGTTTTTTATCCGAAAATTGATTTTTTGGACTGTACCAAAAATGATTCAAAATGTCAATTGGATCATGCCTCATGTTGAATAACCACTTTTTAAACCCTCACAGTGACCAAAATTGCCATTTTTACAGAGTTTTGCTTACTCAAAAGCTTCCATTTTGACCCGTTTCAGGCACAGAAATGACTTTAAACACACTTATTCTAGTTGACAAAGTCATAATTCACATCCAACAGTCATTTAGAGTCAAAAGATTAAATGTTAAAATTTCATCATTATAGACCATTTTGGGATCGTTCGACAGGTCTGGAGTCATCGTTTTTCATCCGAAAATTGATTTTTTGGACTGTACCAAAAATGATTCAAAATGTCAATTGGATCATGCCTCATGTTGAATAACCACTTTTTAAACCCTCACAGTGACCAAAATTGCCATTTTTACAGAGTTTTGCTTACTCAAAAGCTTCCATTTTGACCCGTTTCAGGCACAAAATGACTTTAAAAACACTTATTTTAGTTGACAAAGTCATAATTCACATCCAACAGTCATTTAGAGTCAAAAGATTAAATGTTAAAATTTCATCCATATTGACCATTTTGGGATCGTTCGACAGGTCCGGAGTCATCGTTTTTCATCCGAAAATTGATTTTTTGGACTGTACCAAAAATGATTCAAAATGTCAATTGGATCGTGCCTCATGTTGAATAACCACTTTTTAAACCCTCACAGTGACCAAAATTGCCATTTTTACAGAGTTTTGCTTACTCAAAAGCTTCCATTTTGATCCGTTTCAGGCACAGAAATGACTTTAAACACACTTATTTCAGTTGAAAAATTCATAATTCACATCCAACAGTCATTTGGAGTCAAAAGATTAAATGTGGAAATTTCATCCATATTGATCATTTTGGGATCGTTCGACAGGTCCGGAGTCATCGTTTTTTATCCGAAAATTGATTTTTTGGACTGTACCAAAAATGATTCGAAATGTCAATTGGATCATGCCTCATGTTGAATAACCACTTTTTAAACCCTCACAGTGACCTAAATTGCCATTTTTACAGAGTTTTGCTTACTCAAAAGCTTCCATTTTGACCCGTTTCAGGCACAGAAATGACTTTAAACACACTTATTCTAGTTGACAAAGTCATAATTCACATCCAACAGTCATTTAGAGTCAAAAGATTAAATGTTAAAATTTCATCATTATAGACCATTTTGGGATCGTTCGACAGGTCTGGAGTCATCGTTTTTCATCCGAAAATTGATTTTTTGGACTGTACCAAAAATGATTCAAAATGTCAATTGGATCGTGCCTCATGTTGAATAACCACTTTTTAAACCCTCACAGTGACCAAAATTGCCATTTTTACAGAGTTTTGCTTACTCAAAAGCTTCCATTTTGACCCGTTTCAGGCACAGAAATGACTTTAAACACACTTATTTTAGTTGACAAAGTCATAATTCACATCCAACAGTCATTTGGAGTCAAAAGATTGAATGTTGAAATTTCATCCATATTGACCATTTTGGGATCGTTCGACAGGTCCGAAGTCATCGTTTTTCATCCGAAAATTGATTTTTTGGACTGGACCAAAAATGATTCAAAATGTCAATTGGATCGTGCCTCATGTTGAATAACCACTTTTTAAACCCTCACAGTGACCAAAATTGCCATTTTTACAGAGTTTTGCTTACTCAAAAGCTTCCATTTTGACCCGTTTCAGGCACAGAAATGACTTTAAACACACTTATTTTAGTTGACAAAGTCATAATTCACATCCAACAGTCATTTGGAGTCAAAAGATTAAACGTGGAAATTTCATCCATATTGACCATTTTGGGATCGTTCGACAGGTCCGGAGTCATCGTTTTTTATCCGAAAATTGATTTTTTGGACTGTACCAAAAATGATTCAAAATGTCAATTGGATCATGCCTCATGTTGAATAACCACTTTTTAAACCCTCACAGTGACCAAAATTGCCATTTTTACAGAGTTTTGCTTACTCAAAAGCTTCCATTTTGACCCGTTTCAGGCACAGAAATGACTTTAAACACACTTATTCTAGTTGACAAAGTCATAATTCAAAACCAACAGTCATTTAGAGTCAAAAGATTAAATGTTAAAATTTCATCATTATAGACCATTTTGGGATCGTTCGACAGGTCTGGAGTCATCGTTTTTCATCCGAAAATTGATTTTTTGGAATGTACCAAAAATGATTCAAAATGTCAATTGGATCGTGCCTCATGTTGAATAACCACTTTTTAAACCCTCACAGTGACCAAAATTGCCATTTTTACAGAGTTTTGCTTACTCAAAAGCTTCCATTTTGACCCATTTCAGGCACAGAAATGACTTTAAACACACTTATTTCAGTTGACAAAGTCATAATTCACATCCAACAGTCATTTGGAGTCAAAAGATTAAATGTTGAAATTTCATCCATATTGACCATTTTGGGATCGTTCGACAGGTCCGGAGTCATCGTTTTTCATCCGAAAATTGATTTTTTGGACTGTACCAAAAATGATTCAAAATGTCAATTGGATCATGCCTCATGTTGAATAACCACTTTTT
Source organism: Lissotriton vulgaris (assembly GCF_964263255.1). NCBI lineage: Eukaryota > Metazoa > Chordata > Amphibia > Caudata > Salamandridae > Lissotriton > Lissotriton vulgaris. The sequence goes on from NW_028246499.1 coordinate 167,031, forward strand.
AAACCCTCACAGTGACCAAAATTGCCATTTTTACAGAGTTTTGCTTACTCAAAAGCTTCCATTTTGATCCGTTTCAGGCACAGAAATGACTTTAAACACACTTATTTCAGTTGAAAAATTCATAATTCACATCCAACAGTCATTTGGAGTCAAAAGATTAAATGTGGAAATTTCATCCATATTGATCATTTTGGGATCGTTCGACAGGTCCGGAGTCATCGTTTTTTATCCGAAAATTGATTTTTTGGACTGTACCAAAAATGATTCGAAATGTCAATTGGATCATGCCTCATGTTGAATAACCACTTTTTAAACCCTCACAGTGACCAAAATTGCCATTTTTACAGAGTTTTGCTTACTCAAAAGCTTCCATTTTGACCCGTTTCAGGCACAGAAATGACTTTAAACACACTTATTTTAGTTGACAAAGTCATAATTCACATCCAACAGTCATTTGGAGTCAAAAGATTAAATCTTGAAATTTCATCCATATTGACCATTTTGGGATCGTTCGACAGGTCCGGAGTCATCGTTTTTCATCCGAAAATTGATTTTTTGGACTGTACCAAAAATGATTCAAAATGTCAATTGGATCGTGCCTCATGTTGAATAACCACTTTTTAAACCCTCACAGTGACCAAAATTGCAGTTTTTACAGAGTTTTGCTTACTCAAAAGCTTCCATTTTGACCCGTTTCAGGCACAGAAATGACTTTAAACACACTTATTTTAGTTGACAAAGTCATAATTCACATCCAACAGTCATTTGGAGTCAAAAGATTAAATGTGGAAATTTCATCCATATTGACCATTTTGGGATCGTTCGACAGGTCCGGAGTCATCGTTTTTTATCCGAAAATTGATTTTTTGGACTGTACCAAAAATGATTCAAAATGTCAATTGGATCATGTCTCATGTTGAATAACCACTTTTTAAACCCTCACAGTGACCAAAATTGCCATTTTTACAGAGTTTTGCTTACTCAAAAGCTTCCATTTTGACCCGTTTCAGGCACAGAAATGACTTTAAACACACTTATTCTAGTTGACAAAGTCATAATTTACATCCAACAGTCATTTAGAGTCAAAAGATTAAATGTTAAAATTTCATCATTATAGACCATTTTGGGATCGTTCGACAGGTCCGGAGTCATCGTTTTTTATCCGAAAATTGATTTTTTGGACTGTACCAAAAATGATTCAAAATGTCAATTGGATCATGTCTCATGTTGAATAACCACTTTTTAAACCCTCACAGTGACCAAAATTGCCATTTTTACAGAGTTTTGCTTACTCAAAAGCTTCCATTTTGACCCGTTTCAGGCACAGAAATGACTTTAAACACACTTATTCTAGTTGACAAAGTCATAATTTACATCCAACAGTCATTTAGAGTCAAAAGATTAAATGTTAAAATTTCATCATTATAGACCATTTTGGGATCGTTCGACAGGTCTGGAGTCATCGTTTTTCATCCGAAAATTGATTTTTTGGACTGTACCAAAAATGATTCAAAATGTCAATTGGATCGTGCCTCATGTTGAATAACCACTTTTTAAACCCTCACAGTGACCAAAATTGCCATTTTTACAGAGTTTTGCTTACTCAAAAGCTTCCATTTTGACCCGTTTCTGGCACAGAAATGACTTTAAACACACTTATTTTAGTTGACAAAGTCATAATTCACATCCAACAGTCATTTGGAGTCAAAAGATTAAATGTTAAAATTTCATCCATATTGACCATTTTGGGATCGTTCGACAGGTCCGGAGTCATCGTTTTTCATCCGACAATTGATTTTTTGGACTGTACCAAAAATGATTCAAAATGTCAATTGGATCATGCCTCATGTTGAATAACCACTTTTTAAACCCTCACAGTGACCAAAATTGCCATTTTTACAGAGTTTTGCTTACTCAAAAGCTTCCATTTTGACCCGTTTCAGGCACAGAAATGACTTTAAACACACTTATTTTAGTTGACAAAGTCATAATTCACATCCAACAGTCATTTGGAGTCAAAAGATTAAATGTGGAAATTTCATCCATATTGACCATTTTGGGATCGTTCGACAGGTCCGGAGTCATCGTTTTTTATCCGAAAATTGATTTTTTGGACTGTACCAAAAATGATTCAAAATGTCAATTGGATCATGTCTCATGTTGAATAACCACTTTTTAAACCCTCACAGTGACCAAAATTGCCATTTTTACAGAGTTTTGCTTACTCAAAAGCTTCCATTTTGACCCGTTTCAGGCACAGAAATGACTTTAAACACACTTATTCTAGTTGACAAAGTCATAATTTACATCCAACAGTCATTTAGAGTCAAAAGATTAAATGTTAAAATTTCATCATTATAGACCATTTTGGGATCGTTCGACAGGTCTGGAGTCATCGTTTTTCATCCGAAAATTGATTTTTTGGACTGTACCAAAAATGATTCAAAATGTCAATTGGATCATGTCTCATGTTGAATAACCACTTTTTAAACCCTCACAGTGACCAAAATTGCCATTTTTACAGAGTTTTGCTTACTCAAAAGCTTCCATTTTGACCCGTTTCAGGCACAGAAATGACTTTAAACACACTTATTCTAGTTGACAAAGTCATAATTTACATCCAACAGTCATTTAGAGTCAAAAGAATAAATGTTAAAATTTCATCATTATAGACCATTTTGGGATCGTTCGACAGGTCTGGAGTCATCGTTTTTCATCCGAAAATTGATTTTTTGGAATGTACCAAAAATGATTCAAAATGTCAATTGGATCGTGCCTCATGTTGAATAACCACTTTTTAAACCCTCACAGTGACCAAAATTGCCATTTTTACAGAGTTTTGCTTACTCAAAAGCTTCCATTTTGACCCATTTCAGGCACAGAAATGACTTTAAACACACTTATTTTAGTTGACAAAGTCATAATTCACATCCAACAGTCATTTGGAGTCAAAAGATTAAATGTTGAAATTTCATCCATATTGACCATTTTGGGATCGTTCGACAGGTCCGGAGTCATCGTTTTTCATCCGAAAATTGATTTTTTGGACTGTACCAAAAATGATTCAAAATGTCAATTGGATCATGCCTCATGTTGAATAACCACTTTTTAAACCCTCACAGTGACCAAAATTGCCATTTTTACAGAGTTTTGCTTACTCAAAAGCTTCCATTTTGATCCGTTTCAGGCACAGAAATGACTTTAAACACACTTATTTCAGTTGAAAAATTCATAATTCACATCCAACAGTCATTTGGAGTCAAAAGATTAAATGTGGAAATTTCATCCATATTGATCATTTTGGGATCGTTCGACAGGTCCGGAGTCATCGTTTTTTATCCGAAAATTGATTTTTTGGACTGTACCAAAAATGATTCGAAATGTCAATTGGATCATGCCTCATGTTGAATAACCACTTTTTAAACCCTCACAGTGACCAAAATTGCCATTTTTACAGAGTTTTGCTTACTCAAAAGCTTCCATTTTGACCCGTTTCAGGCACAGAAATGACTTTAAACACACTTATTTTAGTTGACAAAGTCATAATTCACATCCAACAGTCATTTGGAGTCAAAAGATTAAATGTTGAAATTTCATCCATATTGACCATTTTGGGATCGTTCGACAGGTCCGGAGTCATCGTTTTTCATCCGAAAATTGATTTTTTGGACTGTACCAAAAATGATTCAAAATGTCAATTGGATCGTGCCTCATGTTGAATAACCACTTTTTAAACCCTCACAGTGACCAAAATTGCAGTTTTTACAGAGTTTTGCTTACTCAAAAGCTTCCATTTTGACCCGTTTCAGGCACAGAAATGACTTTAAACACACTTATTTTAGTTGACAAAGTCATAATTCACATCCAACAGTCATTTAGAGTCAAAAGATTAAATGTTAAAATTTCATCCATATTGACCATTTTGGGATCGTTCGACAGGTCCGGAGTCATCGTTTTTCATCCGACAATTGATTTTTTGGACTGTACCAAAAATGATTCAAAATGTCAATTGGATCATGCCTCATGATGAATAACCACTTTTTAAACCCTCACAGTGACCAAAATTGCCATTTTTACAGAGTTTTGCTTACTCAAAAGCTTCCATTTTGACCCGTTTCAGGCACAGAAATGACTTTAAACACACTTATTTTAGTTGACAAAGTCATAATTCACATCCAACAGTCATTTGGAGTCAAAAGATTAAATGTGGAAATTTCATCCATATTGACCATTTTGGGATCGTTCGACAGGTCCGGAGTCATCGTTTTTTATCCGAAAATTGATTTTTTGGACTGTACCAAAAATGATTCAAAATGTCAATTGGATCATGTCTCATGTTGAATAACCACTTTTTAAACCCTCACAGTGACCAAAATTGCCATTTTTACAGAGTTTTGCTTACTCAAAAGCTTCCATTTTGACCCGTTTCAGGCACAGAAATGACTTTAAACACACTTATTCTAGTTGACAAAGTCATAATTTACATCCAACAGTCATTTAGAGTCAAAAGATTAAATGTTAAAATTTCATCATTATAGACCATTTTGGGATCGTTCGACAGGTCTGGAGTCATCGTTTTTCATCCGAAAATTGATTTTTTGGACTGTACCAAAAATGATTCAAAATGTCAATTGGATCGTGCCTCATGTTGAATAACCACTTTTTAAACCCTCACAGTGACCAAAATTGCCATTTTTACAGAGTTTTGCTTACTCAAAAGCTTCCATTTTGACCCGTTTCTGGCACAGAAATGACTTTAAACACACTTATTTTAGTTGACAAAGTCATAATTCACATCCAACAGTCATTTGGAGTCAAAAGATTAAATGTTAAAATTTCATCCATATTGACCATTTTGGGATCGTTCGACAGGTCCGGAGTCATCGTTTTTCATCCGACAATTGATTTTTTGGACTGTACCAAAAATGATTCAAAATGTCAATTGGATCATGCCTCATGTTGAATAACCACTTTTTAAACCCTCACAGTGACCAAAATTGCCATTTTTACAGAGTTTTGCTTACTCAAAAGCTTCCATTTTGACCCGTTTCAGGCACAGAAATGACTTTAAACACACTTATTTTAGTTGACAAAGTCATAATTCACATCCAACAGTCATTTGGAGTCAAAAGATTAAATGTGGAAATTTCATCCATATTGACCATTTTGGGATCGTTCGACAGGTCCGGAGTCATCGTTTTTTATCCGAAAATTGATTTTTTGGACTGTACCAAAAATGATTCAAAATGTCAATTGGATCATGTCTCATGTTGAATAACCACTTTTTAAACCCTCACAGTGACCAAAATTGCCATTTTTACAGAGTTTTGCTTACTCAAAAGCTTCCATTTTGACCCGTTTCAGGCACAGAAATGACTTTAAACACACTTATTCTAGTTGACAAAGTCATAATTTACATCCAACAGTCATTTAGAGTCAAAAGATTAAATGTTAAAATTTCATCATTATAGACCATTTTGGGATCGTTCGACAGGTCTGGAGTCATCGTTTTTCATCCGAAAATTGATTTTTTGGACTGTACCAAAAATGATTCAAAATGTCAATTGGATCGTGCCTCATGTTGAATAACCACTTTTTAAACCCTCACAGTGACCAAAATTGCCATTTTTACAGAGTTTTGCTTACTCAAAAGCTTCCATTTTGACCCGTTTCTGGCACAGAAATGACTTTAAACACACTTATTTTAGTTGACAAAGTCATAATTCACATCCAACAGTCATTTGGAGTCAAAAGATTAAATGTTAAAATTTCATCCATATTGACCATTTTGGGATCGTTCGACAGGTCCGGAGTCATCGTTTTTCATCCGACAATTGATTTTTTGGACTGTACCAAAAATGATTCAAAATGTCAATTGGATCATGCCTCATGTTGAATAACCACTTTTTAAACCCTCACAGTGACCAAAATTGCCATTTTTACAGAGTTTTGCTTACTCAAAAGCTTCCATTTTGACCCGTTTCAGGCACAGAAATGACTTTAAACACACTTATTTTAGTTGACAAAGTCATAATTCACATCCAACAGTCATTTGGAGTCAAAAGATTAAATGTGGAAATTTCATCCATATTGACCATTTTGGGATCGTTCGACAGGTCCGGAGTCATCGTTTTTTATCCGAAAATTGATTTTTTGGACTGTACCAAAAATGATTCAAAATGTCAATTGGATCATGTCTCATGTTGAATAACCACTTTTTAAACCCTCACAGTGACCAAAATTGCCATTTTTACAGAGTTTTGCTTACTCAAAAGCTTCCATTTTGACCCGTTTCAGGCACAGAAATGACTTTAAACACACTTATTCTAGTTGACAAAGTCATAATTTACATCCAACAGTCATTTAGAGTCAAAAGATTAAATGTTAAAATTTCATCATTATAGACCATTTTGGGATCGTTCGACAGGTCTGGAGTCATCGTTTTTCATCCGAAAATTGATTTTTTGGACTGTACCAAAAATGATTCAAAATGTCAATTGGATCGTGCCTCATGTTGAATAACCACTTTTTAAACCCTCACAGTGACCAAAATTGCCATTTTTACAGAGTTTTGCTTACTCAAAAGCTTCCATTTTGACCCGTTTCTGGCACAGAAATGACTTTAAACACACTTATTTTAGTTGACAAAGTCATAATTCACATCCAACAGTCATTTGGAGTCAAAAGATTAAATGTTAAAATTTCATCCATATTGACCATTTTGGGATCGTTCGACAGGTCCGGAGTCATCGTTTTTCATCCGACAATTGATTTTTTGGACTGTACCAAAAATGATTCAAAATGTCAATTGGATCATGCCTCATGTTGAATAACCACTTTTTAAACCCTCACAGTGACCAAAATTGCCATTTTTACAGAGTTTTGCTTACTCAAAAGCTTCCATTTTGACCCGTTTCAGGCACAGAAATGACTTTAAACACACTTATTTTAGTTGACAAAGTCATAATTCACATCCAACAGTCATTTGGAGTCAAAAGATTAAACGTGGAAATTTCATCCATATTGACCATTTTGGGATCGTTCGACAGGTCCGGAGTCATCGTTTTTTATCCGAAAATTGATTTTTTGGACTGTACCAAAAATGATTCAAAATGTCAATTGGATCATGCCTCATGTTGAATAACCACTTTTTAAACCCTCACAGTGACCAAAATTGCCATTTTTACAGAGTTTTGCTTACTCAAAAGCTTCCATTTTGACCCGTTTCAGGCACAGAAATGACTTTAAACACACTTATTCTAGTTGACAAAGTCATAATTCACATCCAACAGTCATTTAGAGTCAAAAGATTAAATGTTAAAATTTCATCATTATAGACCATTTTGGGATCGTTCGACAGGTCTGGAGTCATCGTTTTTCATCCGAAAATTGATTTTTTGGACTGTACCAAAAATGATTCAAAATGTCAATTGGATCATGCCTCATGTTGAATAACCACTTTTTAAACCCTCACAGTGACCAAAATTGCCATTTTTACAGAGTTTTGCTTACTCAAAAGCTTCCATTTTGACCCGTTTCAGGCACAAAATGACTTTAAAAACACTTATTTTAGTTGACAAAGTCATAATTCACATCCAACAGTCATTTAGAGTCAAAAGATTAAATGTTAAAATTTCATCCATATTGACCATTTTGGGATCGTTCGACAGGTCCGGAGTCATCGTTTTTCATCCGAAAATTGATTTTTTGGACTGTACCAAAAATGATTCAAAATGTCAATTGGATCGTGCCTCATGTTGAATAACCACTTTTTAAACCCTCACAGTGACCAAAATTGCCATTTTTACAGAGTTTTGCTTACTCAAAAGCTTCCATTTTGATCCGTTTCAGGCACAGAAATGACTTTAAACACACTTATTTCAGTTGAAAAATTCATAATTCACATCCAACAGTCATTTGGAGTCAAAAGATTAAATGTGGAAATTTCATCCATATTGATCATTTTGGGATCGTTCGACAGGTCCGGAGTCATCGTTTTTTATCCGAAAATTGATTTTTTGGACTGTACCAAAAATGATTCAAAATGTCAATTGGATCATGCCTCATGTTGAATAACCACTTTTTAAACCCTCACAGTGACCTAAATTGCCATTTTTACAGAGTTTTGCTTACTCAAAAGCTTCCATTTTGACCCGTTTCAGGCACAGAAATGACTTTAAACACACTTATTCTAGTTGACAAAGTCATAATTCACATCCAACAGTCATTTAGAGTCAAAAGATTAAATGTTAAAATTTCATCATTATAGACCATTTTGGGATCGTTCGACAGGTCTGGAGTCATCGTTTTTCATCCGAAAATTGATTTTTTGGACTGTACCAAAAATGATTCAAAATGTCAATTGGATCATGTCTCATGTTGAATAACCACTTTTTAAACCCTCACAGTGACCAAAATTGCCATTTTTACAGAGTTTTGCTTACTCAAAAGCTTCCATTTTGACCCGTTTCAGGCACAGAAATGACTTTAAACACACTTATTCTAGTTGACAAAGTCATAATTTACATCCAACAGTCATTTAGAGTCAAAAGATTAAATGTTAAAATTTCATCATTATAGACCATTTTGGGATCGTTCGACAGGTCTGGAGTCATCGTTTTTCATCCGAAAATTGATTTTTTGGAATGTACCAAAAATGATTCAAAATGTCAATTGGATCGTGCCTCATGTTGAATAACCACTTTTTAAACCCTCACAGTGACCAAAATTGCCATTTTTACAGAGTTTTGCTTACTCAAAAGCTTCCATTTTGACCCATTTCAGGCACAGAAATGACTTTAAACACACTTATTTTAGTTGACAAAGTCATAATTCACATCCAACAGTCATTTGGAGTCAAAAGATTAAATGTTGAAATTTCATCCATATTGACCATTTTGGGATCGTTCGACAGGTCCGGAGTCATCGTTTTTCATCCGAAAATTGATTTTTTGGACTGTACCAAAAATGATTCAAAATGTCAATTGGATCATGCCTCATGTTGAATAACCACTTTTTAAACCCTCACAGTGACCAAAATTGCCATTTTTACAGAGTTTTGCTTACTCAAAAGCTTCCATTTTGATCCGTTTCAGGCACAGAAATGACTTTAAACACACTTATTTCAGTTGAAAAATTCATAATTCACATCCAACAGTCATTTGGAGTCAAAAGATTAAATGTGGAAATTTCATCCATATTGATCATTTTGGGATCGTTCGACAGGTCCGGAGTCATCGTTTTTTATCCGAAAATTGATTTTTTGGACTGTACCAAAAATGATTCGAAATGTCAATTGGATCATGCCTCATGTTGAATAACCACTTTTTAAACCCTCACAGTGACCAAAATTGCCATTTTTACAGAGTTTTGCTTACTCAAAAGCTTCCATTTTGACCCGTTTCAGGCACAGAAATGACTTTAAACACACTTATTTTAGTTGACAAAGTCATAATTCACATCCAACAGTCATTTGGAGTCAAAAGATTAAATGTTGAAATTTCATCCATATTGACCATTTTGGGATCGTTCGACAGGTCCGGAGTCATCGTTTTTCATCCGAAAATTGATTTTTTGGACTGTACCAAAAATGATTCAAAATGTCAATTGGATCGTGCCTCATGTTGAATAACCACTTTTTAAACCCTCACAGTGACCAAAATTGCAGTTTTTACAGAGTTTTGCTTACTCAAAAGCTTCCATTTTGACCCGTTTCAGGCACAGAAATGACTTTAAACACACTTATTTTAGTTGACAAAGTCATAATTCACATCCAACAGTCATTTAGAGTCAAAAGATTAAATGTTAAAATTTCATCCATATTGACCATTTTGGGATCGTTCGACAGGTCCGGAGTCATCGTTTTTCATCCGACAATTGATTTTTTGGACTGTACCAAAAATGATTCAAAATGTCAATTGGATCATGCCTCATGATGAATAACCACTTTTTAAACCCTCACAGTGACCAAAATTGCCATTTTTACAGAGTTTTGCTTACTCAAAAGCTTCCATTTTGACCCGTTTCAGGCACAGAAATGACTTTAAACACACTTATTTTAGTTGACAAAGTCATAATTCACATCCAACAGTCATTTGGAGTCAAAAGATTAAATGTGGAAATTTCATCCATATTGACCATTTTGGGATCGTTCGACAGGTCCGGAGTCATCGTTTTTTATCCGAAAATTGATTTTTTGGACTGTACCAAAAATGATTCAAAATGTCAATTGGATCATGTCTCATGTTGAATAACCACTTTTTAAACCCTCACAGTGACCAAAATTGCCATTTTTACAGAGTTTTGCTTACTCAAAAGCTTCCATTTTGACCCGTTTCAGGCACAGAAATGACTTTAAACACACTTATTCTAGTTGACAAAGTCATAATTTACATCCAACAGTCATTTAGAGTCAAAAGATTAAATGTTAAAATTTCATCATTATAGACCATTTTGGGATCGTTCGACAGGTCTGGAGTCATCGTTTTTCATCCGAAAATTGATTTTTTGGACTGTACCAAAAATGATTCAAAATGTCAATTGGATCGTGCCTCATGTTGAATAACCACTTTTTAAACCCTCACAGTGACCAAAATTGCCATTTTTACAGAGTTTTGCTTACTCAAAAGCTTCCATTTTGACCCGTTTCTGGCACAGAAATGACTTTAAACACACTTATTTTAGTTGACAAAGTCATAATTCACATCCAACAGTCATTTGGAGTCAAAAGATTAAATGTTAAAATTTCATCCATATTGACCATTTTGGGATCGTTCGACAGGTCCGGAGTCATCGTTTTTCATCCGACAATTGATTTTTTGGACTGTACCAAAAATGATTCAAAATGTCAATTGGATCATGCCTCATGTTGAATAACCACTTTTTAAACCCTCACAGTGACCAAAATTGCCATTTTTACAGAGTTTTGCTTACTCAAAAGCTTCCATTTTGACCCGTTTCAGGCACAGAAATGACTTTAAACACACTTATTTTAGTTGACAAAGTCATAATTCACATCCAACAGTCATTTGGAGTCAAAAGATTAAATGTGGAAATTTCATCCATATTGACCATTTTGGGATCGTTCGACAGGTCCGGAGTCATCGTTTTTTATCCGAAAATTGATTTTTTGGACTGTACCAAAAATGATTCAAAATGTCAATTGGATCATGTCTCATGTTGAATAACCACTTTTTAAACCCTCACAGTGACCAAAATTGCCATTTTTACAGAGTTTTGCTTACTCAAAAGCTTCCATTTTGACCCGTTTCAGGCACAGAAATGACTTTAAACACACTTATTCTAGTTGACAAAGTCATAATTTACATCCAACAGTCATTTAGAGTCAAAAGATTAAATGTTAAAATTTCATCATTATAGACCATTTTGGGATCGTTCGACAGGTCTGGAGTCATCGTTTTTCATCCGAAAATTGATTTTTTGGACTGTACCAAAAATGATTCAAAATGTCAATTGGATCGTGCCTCATGTTGAATAACCACTTTTTAAACCCTCACAGTGACCAAAATTGCCATTTTTACAGAGTTTTGCTTACTCAAAAGCTTCCATTTTGACCCGTTTCTGGCACAGAAATGACTTTAAACACACTTATTTTAGTTGACAAAGTCATAATTCACATCCAACAGTCATTTGGAGTCAAAAGATTAAATGTTAAAATTTCATCCATATTGACCATTTTGGGATCGTTCGACAGGTCCGGAGTCATCGTTTTTCATCCGACAATTGATTTTTTGGACTGTACCAAAAATGATTCAAAATGTCAATTGGATCATGCCTCATGTTGAATAACCACTTTTTAAACCCTCACAGTGACCAAAATTGCCATTTTTACAGAGTTTTGCTTACTCAAAAGCTTCCATTTTGACCCGTTTCAGGCACAGAAATGACTTTAAACACACTTATTTTAGTTGACAAAGTCATAATTCACATCCAACAGTCATTTGGAGTCAAAAGATTAAACGTGGAAATTTCATCCATATTGACCATTTTGGGATCGTTCGACAGGTCCGGAGTCATCGTTTTTTATCCGAAAATTGATTTTTTGGACTGTACCAAAAATGATTCAAAATGTCAATTGGATCATGCCTCATGTTGAATAACCACTTTTTAAACCCTCACAGTGACCAAAATTGCCATTTTTACAGAGTTTTGCTTACTCAAAAGCTTCCATTTTGACCCGTTTCAGGCACAGAAATGACTTTAAACACACTTATTCTAGTTGACAAAGTCATAATTCACATCCAACAGTCATTTAGAGTCAAAAGATTAAATGTTAAAATTTCATCATTATAGACCATTTTGGGATCGTTCGACAGGTCTGGAGTCATCGTTTTTCATCCGAAAATTGATTTTTTGGACTGTACCAAAAATGATTCAAAATGTCAATTGGATCATGCCTCATGTTGAATAACCACTTTTTAAACCCTCACAGTGACCAAAATTGCCATTTTTACAGAGTTTTGCTTACTCAAAAGCTTCCATTTTGACCCGTTTCAGGCACAAAATGACTTTAAAAACACTTATTTTAGTTGACAAAGTCATAATTCACATCCAACAGTCATTTAGAGTCAAAAGATTAAATGTTAAAATTTCATCCATATTGACCATTTTGGGATCGTTCGACAGGTCCGGAGTCATCGTTTTTCATCCGAAAATTGATTTTTTGGACTGTACCAAAAATGATTCAAAATGTCAATTGGATCGTGCCTCATGTTGAATAACCACTTTTTAAACCCTCACAGTGACCAAAATTGCCATTTTTACAGAGTTTTGCTTACTCAAAAGCTTCCATTTTGATCCGTTTCAGGCACAGAAATGACTTTAAACACACTTATTTCAGTTGAAAAATTCATAATTCACATCCAACAGTCATTTGGAGTCAAAAGATTAAATGTGGAAATTTCATCCATATTGATCATTTTGGGATCGTTCGACAGGTCCGGAGTCATCGTTTTTTATCCGAAAATTGATTTTTTGGACTGTACCAAAAATGATTCAAAATGTCAATTGGATCATGCCTCATGTTGAATAACCACTTTTTAAACCCTCACAGTGACCTAAATTGCCATTTTTACAGAGTTTTGCTTACTCAAAAGCTTCCATTTTGACCCGTTTCAGGCACAGAAATGACTTTAAACACACTTATTCTAGTTGACAAAGTCATAATTCACATCCAACAGTCATTTAGAGTCAAAAGATTAAATGTTAAAATTTCATCATTATAGACCATTTTGGGATCGTTCGACAGGTCTGGAGTCATCGTTTTTCATCCGAAAATTGATTTTTTGGACTGTACCAAAAATGATTCAAAATGTCAATTGGATCGTGCCTCATGTTGAATAACCACTTTTTAAACCCTCACAGTGACCAAAATTGCCATTTTTACAGAGTTTTGCTTACTCAAAAGCTTCCATTTTGACCCGTTTCAGGCACAGAAATGACTTTAAACACACTTATTTTAGTTGACAAAGTCATAATTCACATCCAACAGTCATTTGGAGTCAAAAGATTGAATGTTGAAATTTCATCCATATTGACCATTTTGGGATCGTTCGACAGGTCCGAAGTCATCGTTTTTCATCCGAAAATTGATTTTTTGGACTGGACCAAAAATGATTCAAAATGTCAATTGGATCGTGCCTCATGTTGAATAACCACTTTTTAAACCCTCACAGTGACCAAAATTGCCATTTTTACAGAGTTTTGCTTACTCAAAAGCTTCCATTTTGACCCATTTCAGGCACAGAAATTACTTTAAACACACTTATTTTAGTTGACAAAGTCATAATTCACATCCAACAGTCATTTGGAGTCAAAAGATTAAATGTTGAAATTTCATCCATATTGACCATTTTGGGATCGTTCGACAGGTCCGGAGTCATCGTTTTTCATCCGAAAATTGATTTTTTGGACTGTACCAAAAATGATTCAAAATGTCAATTGGATCATGCCTCATGTTGAATAACCACTTTTTAAACCCTCACAGTGACCAAAATTGCCATTTTTACAGAGTTTTGCTTACTCAAAAGCTTCCATTTTGGCCCGTTTCAGGCACAAAATGACTTTAAACACACTTATTTTAGTTGACAAAGTCATAATTCACATCCAACAGTCATTTAGAGTCAAAAGATTAAATGTTAAAATTTCATCCATATTGACCATTTTGGGATCGTTCGACAGGTCCGGAGTCATCGTTTTTCATCCGAAAATTGATTTTTTGGACTGTACCAAAAATGATTCAAAATGTCAATTGGATCATGCCTCATGTTGAATAACCACTTTTTAAACCCTCACAGTGACCAAAATTGCCATTTTTACAGAGTTTTGCTTACTCAAAAGCTTCCATTTTGACCCGTTTCAGGCACAGAAATGACTTTAAACACACTTATTCTAGTTGACAAAGTCATAATTCACATCCAACAGTCATTTAGAGTCAAAAGATTAAATGTTAAAATTTCATCATTATAGACCATTTTGGGATCGTTCGACAGGTCTGGAGTCATCGTTTTTCATCCGAAAATTGATTTTTTGGAATGTACCAAAAATGATTCAAAATGTCAATTGGATCGTGCCTCATGTTGAATATCCACTTTTTAAACCCTCACAGTGACCAAAATTGCCATTTTTACAGAGTTTTGCTTACTCAAAAGCTTCCATTTTGACCCATTTCAGGCACAGAAATGACTTTAAACACACTTATTTTAGTTGACAAAGTCATAATTCACATCCAACAGTCATTTGGAGTCAAAAGATTAAATGTTGAAATTTCATCCATATTGACCATTTTGGGATCGTTCGACAGGTCCGGAGTCATCGTTTTTCATCCGAAAATTGATTTTTTGGACTGTACCAAAAATGATTCAAAATGTCAATTGGATCATGCCTCATGTTGAATAACCACTTTTTAAACCCTCACAGTGACCAAAATTGCCATTTTTACAGAGTTTTGCTTACTCAAAAGCTTCCATTTTGGCCCGTTTCAGGCACAAAATGACTTTAAACACACTTATTTTAGTTGACAAAGTCATAATTCACATCCAACAGTCATTTAGAGTCAAAAGATTAAATGTTAAAATTTCATCCATATTGACCATTTTGGGATCGTTCGACAGGTCCGGAGTCATCGTTTTTCATCCGAAAATTGATTTTTTGGACTGTACCAAAAATGATTCAAAATGTCAATTGGATCATGCCTCATGTTGAATAACCACTTTTTAAACCCTCACAGTGACCAAAATTGCCATTTTTACAGAGTTTTGCTTACTCAAAAGCTTCCATTTTGACCCGTTTCAGGCACAGAAATGACTTTAAACACACTTATTTTAGTTGACAAAGTCATAATTCACATCCAACAGTCATTTGGAGTCAAAAGATTAAACGTGGAAATTTCATCCATATTGACCATTTTGGGATCGTTCGACAGGTCCGGAGTCATCGTTTTTTATCCGAAAATTGATTTTTTGGACTGTACCAAAAATGATTCAAAATGTCAATTGGATCATGCCTCATGTTGAATAACCACTTTTTAAACCCTCACAGTGACCAAAATTGCCATTTTTACAGAGTTTTGCTTACTCAAAAGCTTCCATTTTGACCCGTTTCAGGCACAGAAATGACTTTAAACACACTTATTCTAGTTGACAAAGTCATAATTCACATCCAACAGTCATTTAGAGTCAAAAGATTAAATGTTAAAATTTCATCATTATAGACCATTTTGGGATCGTTCGACAGGTCTGGAGTCATCGTTTTTCATCCGAAAATTGATTTTTTGGACTGTACCAAAAATGATTCAAAATGTCAATTGGATCATGCCTCATGTTGAATAACCACTTTTTAAACCCTCACAGTGACCAAAATTGCCATTTTTACAGAGTTTTGCTTACTCAAAAGCTTCCATTTTGACCCGTTTCAGGCACAAAATGACTTTAAAAACACTTATTTTAGTTGACAAAGTCATAATTCACATCCAACAGTCATTTAGAGTCAAAAGATTAAATGTTAAAATTTCATCCATATTGACCATTTTGGGATCGTTCGACAGGTCCGGAGTCATCGTTTTTCATCCGAAAATTGATTTTTTGGACTGTACCAAAAATGATTCAAAATGTCAATTGGATCGTGCCTCATGTTGAATAACCACTTTTTAAACCCTCACAGTGACCAAAATTGCCATTTTTACAGAGTTTTGCTTACTCAAAAGCTTCCATTTTGATCCGTTTCAGGCACAGAAATGACTTTAAACACACTTATTTCAGTTGAAAAATTCATAATTCACATCCAACAGTCATTTGGAGTCAAAAGATTAAATGTGGAAATTTCATCCATATTGATCATTTTGGGATCGTTCGACAGGTCCGGAGTCATCGTTTTTTATCCGAAAATTGATTTTTTGGACTGTACCAAAAATGATTCGAAATGTCAATTGGATCATGCCTCATGTTGAATAACCACTTTTTAAACCCTCACAGTGACCAAAATTGCCATTTTTACAGAGTTTTGCTTACTCAAAAGCTTCCATTTTGACCCGTTTCAGGCACAGAAATGACTTTAAACACACTTATTCTAGTTGACAAAGTCATAATTCACATCCAACAGTCATTTAGAGTCAAAAGATTAAATGTTAAAATTTCATCATTATAGACCATTTTGGGATCGTTCGACAGGTCTGGAGTCATCGTTTTTCATCCCAAAATTGATTTTTTGGACTGTACCAAAAATGATTCAAAATGTCAATTGGATCATGCCTCATGTTGAATAACCACTTTTTAAACCCTCACAGTGACCAAAATTGCCATTTTTACAGAGTTTTGCTTACTCAAAAGCTTCCATTTTGACCCGTTTCAGGCACAAAATGACTTTAAAAACACTTATTTTAGTTGACAAAGTCATAATTCACATCCAACAGTCATTTAGAGTCAAAAGATTAAATGTTAAAATTTCATCCATATTGACCATTTTGGGATCGTTCGACAGGTCCGGAGTCATCGTTTTTCATCCGAAAATTGATTTTTTGGACTGTACCAAAAATGATTCAAAATGTCAATTGGATCGTGCCTCATGTTGAATAACCACTTTTTAAACCCTCACAGTGACCAAAATTGCCATTTTTACAGAGTTTTGCTTACTCAAAAGCTTCCATTTTGACCCGTTTCTGGCACAGAAATGACTTTAAACACACTTATTTTAGTTGACAAAGTCATAATTCACATCCAACAGTCATTTGGAGTCAAAAGATTAAATGTTAAAATTTCATCCATATTGACCATTTTGGGATCGTTCGACAGGTCCGGAGTCATCGTTTTTCATCCGACAATTGATTTTTTGGACTGTACCAAAAATGATTCAAAATGTCAATTGGATCATGCCTCATGTTGAATAACCACTTTTAAACCCTCACAGTGACCAAAATTGCCATTTTTACAGAGTTTTGCTTACTCAAAAGCTTCCATTTTGACCCGTTTCAGGCACAGAAATGACTTTAAACACACTTATTTTAGTTGACAAAGTCATAATTCACATCCAACAGTCATTTGGAGTCAAAAGATTAAACGTGGAAATTTCATCCATATTGACCATTTTGGGATCGTTCGACAGGTCCGGAGTCATCGTTTTTTATCCGAAAATTGATTTTTTGGACTGTACCAAAAATGATTCAAAATGTCAATTGGATCATGCCTCATGTTGAATAACCACTTTTTAAACCCTCACAGTGACCAAAATTGCCATTTTTACAGAGTTTTGCTTACTCAAAAGCTTCCATTTTGACCCGTTTCAGGCACAGAAATGACTTTAAACACACTTATTCTAGTTGACAAAGTCATAATTCACATCCAACAGTCATTTAGAGTCAAAAGATTAAATGTTAAAATTTCATCATTATAGACCATTTTGGGATCGTTCGACAGGTCTGGAGTCATCGTTTTTCATCCGAAAATTGATTTTTTGGACTGTACCAAAAATGATTCAAAATGTCAATTGGATCATGCCTCATGTTGAATAACCACTTTTTAAACCCTCACAGTGACCAAAATTGCCATTTTTACAGAGTTTTGCTTACTCAAAAGCTTCCATTTTGACCCGTTTCAGGCACAAAATGACTTTAAAAACACTTATTTTAGTTGACAAAGTCATAATTCACATCCAACAGTCATTTAGAGTCAAAAGATTAAATGTTAAAATTTCATCCATATTGACCATTTTGGGATCGTTCGACAGGTCCGGAGTCATCGTTTTTCATCCGAAAATTGATTTTTTGGACTGTACCAAAAATGATTCAAAATGTCAATTGGATCGTGCCTCATGTTGAATAACCACTTTTTAAACCCTCACAGTGACCAAAATTGCCATTTTTACAGAGTTTTGCTTACTCAAAAGCTTCCATTTTGATCCGTTTCAGGCACAGAAATGACTTTAAACACACTTATTTCAGTTGAAAAATTCATAATTCACATCCAACAGTCATTTGGAGTCAAAAGATTAAATGTGGAAATTTCATCCATATTGATCATTTTGGGATCGTTCGACAGGTCCGGAGTCATTGTTTTTTATCCGAAAATTGATTTTTTGGACTGTACCAAAAATGATTCGAAATGTCAATTGGATCATGCCTCATGTTGAATAACCACTTTTTAAACCCTCACAGTGACCAAAATTGCCATTTTTACAGAGTTTTGCTTACTCAAAAGCTTCCATTTTGACCCGTTTCAGGCACAGAAATGACTTTAAACACACTTATTCTAGTTGACAAAGTCATAATTCACATCCAACAGTCATTTAGAGTCAAAAGATTAAATGTTAAAATTTCATCATTATAGACCATTTTGGGATCGTTCGACAGGTCTGGAGTCATCGTTTTTCATCCCAAAATTGATTTTTTGGACTGTACCAAAAATGATTCAAAATGTCAATTGGATCATGCCTCATGTTGAATAACCACTTTTTAAACCCTCACAGTGACCAAAATTGCCATTTTTACAGAGTTTTGCTTACTCAAAAGCTTCCATTTTGACCCGTTTCAGGCACAAAATGACTTTAAAAACACTTATTTTAGTTGACAAAGTCATAATTCACATCCAACAGTCATTTAGAGTCAAAAGATTAAATGTTAAAATTTCATCCATATTGACCATTTTGGGATCGTTCGACAGGTCCGGAGTCATCGTTTTTCATCCGAAAATTGATTTTTTGGACTGTACCAAAAATGATTCAAAATGTCAATTGGATCGTGCCTCATGTTGAATAACCACTTTTTAAACCCTCACAGTGACCAAAATTGCCATTTTTACAGAGTTTTGCTTACTCAAAAGCTTCCATTTTGACCCGTTTCTGGCACAGAAATGACTTTAAACACACTTATTTTAGTTGACAAAGTCATAATTCACATCCAACAGTCATTTGGAGTCAAAAGATTAAATGTTAAAATTTCATCCATATTGACCATTTTGGGATCGTTCGACAGGTCCGGAGTCATCGTTTTTCATCCGACAATTGATTTTTTGGACTGTACCAAAAATGATTCAAAATGTCAATTGGATCATGCCTCATGTTGAATAACCACTTTTAAACCCTCACAGTGACCAAAATTGCCATTTTTACAGAGTTTTGCTTACTCAAAAGCTTCCATTTTGACCCGTTTCAGGCACAGAAATGACTTTAAACACACTTATTTTAGTTGACAAAGTCATAATTCACATCCAACAGTCATTTGGAGTCAAAAGATTAAATGTGGAAATTTCATCCATATTGACCATTTTGGGATCGTTCGACAGGTCCGGAGTCATCGTTTTTTATCCGAAAATTGATTTTTTGGACTGTACCAAAAATGATTCAAAATGTCAATTGGATCATGTCTCATGTTGAATAACCACTTTTTAAACCCTCACAGTGACCAAAATTGCCATTTTTACAGAGTTTTGCTTACTCAAAAGCTTCCATTTTGACCCGTTTCAGGCACAGAAATGACTTTAAACACACTTATTCTAGTTGACAAAGTCATAATTTACATCCAACAGTCATTTAGAGTCAAAAGATTAAATGTTAAAATTTCATCATTATAGACCATTTTGGGATCGTTCGACAGGTCTGGAGTCATCGTTTTTCATCCGAAAATTGATTTTTTGGACTGTACCAAAAATGATTCAAAATGTCAATTGGATCGTGCCTCATGTTGAATAACCACTTTTTAAACCCTCACAGTGACCAAAATTGCCATTTTTACAGAGTTTTGCTTACTCAAAAGCTTCCATTTTGACCCGTTTCTGGCACAGAAATGACTTTAAACACACTTATTTTAGTTGACAAAGTCATAATTCACATCCAACAGTCATTTGGAGTCAAAAGATTAATTGTTAAAATTTCATCCATATTGACCATTTTGGGATCGTTCGACAGGTCCGGAGTCATCGTTTTTCATCCGACAATTGATTTTTTGGACTGTACCAAAAATGATTCAAAATGTCAATTGGATCATGCCTCATGTTGAATAACCACTTTTTAAACCCTCACAGTGACCAAAATTGCCATTTTTACAGAGTTTTGCTTACTCAAAAGCTTCCATTTTGACCCGTTTCAGGCACAGAAATGACTTTAAACACACTTATTTTAGTTGACAAAGTCATAATTCACATCCAACAGTCATTTGGAGTCAAAAGATTAAACGTGGAAATTTCATCCATATTGACCATTTTGGGATCGTTCGACAGGTCCGGAGTCATCGTTTTTTATCCGAAAATTGATTTTTTGGACTGTACCAAAAATGATTCAAAATGTCAATTGGATCATGCCTCATGTTGAATAACCACTTTTTAAACCCTCACAGTGACCAAAATTGCCATTTTTACAGAGTTTTGCTTACTCAAAAGCTTCCATTTTGACCCGTTTCAGGCACAGAAATGACTTTAAACACACTTATTCTAGTTGACAAAGTCATAATTCACATCCAACAGTCATTTAGAGTCAAAAGATTAAATGTTAAAATTTCATCATTATAGACCATTTTGGGATCGTTCGACAGGTCTGGAGTCATCGTTTTTCATCCGAAAATTGATTTTTTGGACTGTACCAAAAATGATTCAAAATGTCAATTGGATCATGCCTCATGTTGAATAACCACTTTTTAAACCCTCACAGTGACCAAAATTGCCATTTTTACAGAGTTTTGCTTACTCAAAAGCTTCCATTTTGACCCGTTTCAGGCACAAAATGACTTTAAAAACACTTATTTTAGTTGACAAAGTCATAATTCACATCCAACAGTCATTTGGAGTCAAAAGATTAAATGTGGAAATTTCATCCATATTGACCATTTTGGGATCGTTCGACAGGTCCGGAGTCATCGTTTTTTATCCGAAAATTGATTTTTTGGACTGTACCAAAAATGATTCAAAATGTCAATTGGATCATGTCTCATGTTGAATAACCACTTTTTAAACCCTCACAGTGACCAAAATTGCCATTTTTACAGAGTTTTGCTTACTCAAAAGCTTCCATTTTGACCCGTTTCAGGCACAGAAATGACTTTAAACACACTTATTCTAGTTGACAAAGTCATAATTTACATCCAACAGTCATTTAGAGTCAAAAGATTAAATGTTAAAATTTCATCATTATAGACCATTTTGGGATCGTTCGACAGGTCTGGAGTCATCGTTTTTCATCCGAAAATTGATTTTTTGGACTGTACCAAAAATGATTCAAAATGTCAATTGGATCGTGCCTCATGTTGAATAACCACTTTTTAAACCCTCACAGTGACCAAAATTGCCATTTTTACAGAGTTTTGCTTACTCAAAAGCTTCCATTTTGACCCGTTTCTGGCACAGAAATGACTTTAAACACACTTATTTTAGTTGACAAAGTCATAATTCACATCCAACAGTCATTTGGAGTCAAAAGATTAATTGTTAAAATTTCATCCATATTGACCATTTTGGGATCGTTCGACAGGTCCGGAGTCATCGTTTTTCATCCGACAATTGATTTTTTGGACTGTACCAAAAATGATTCAAAATGTCAATTGGATCATGCCTCATGTTGAATAACCACTTTTTAAACCCTCACAGTGACCAAAATTGCCATTTTTACAGAGTTTTGCTTACTCAAAAGCTTCCATTTTGACCCGTTTCAGGCACAGAAATGACTTTAAACACACTTATTTTAGTTGACAAAGTCATAATTCACATCCAACAGTCATTTGGAGTCAAAAGATTAAACGTGGAAATTTCATCCATATTGACCATTTTGGGATCGTTCGACAGGTCCGGAGTCATCGTTTTTTATCCGAAAATTGATTTTTTGGACTGTACCAAAAATGATTCAAAATGTCAATTGGATCATGCCTCATGTTGAATAACCACTTTTTAAACCCTCACAGTGACCAAAATTGCCATTTTTACAGAGTTTTGCTTACTCAAAAGCTTCCATTTTGACCCGTTTCAGGCACAGAAATGACTTTAAACACACTTATTCTAGTTGACAAAGTCATAATTCACATCCAACAGTCATTTAGAGTCAAAAGATTAAATGTTAAAATTTCATCATTATAGACCATTTTGGGATCGTTCGACAGGTCTGGAGTCATCGTTTTTCATCCCAAAATTGATTTTTTGGACTGTACCAAAAATGATTCAAAATGTCAATTGGATCATGCCTCATGTTGAATAACCACTTTTTAAACCCTCACAGTGACCAAAATTGCCATTTTTACAGAGTTTTGCTTACTCAAAAGCTTCCATTTTGACCCGTTTCAGGCACAAAATGACTTTAAAAACACTTATTTTAGTTGACAAAGTCATAATTCACATCCAACAGTCATTTAGAGTCAAAAGATTAAATGTTAAAATTTCATCATTATAGACCATTTTGGGATCGTTCGACAGGTCCGGAGTCATCGTTTTTCATCCGAAAATTGATTTTTTGGACTGTACCAAAAATGATTCAAAATGTCAATTGGATCGTGCCTCATGTTGAATAACCACTTTTTAAACCCTCACAGTGACCAAAATTGCCATTTTTACAGAGTTTTGCTTACTCAAAAGCTTCCATTTTGACCCGTTTCTGGCACAGAAATGACTTTAAACACACTTATTTTAGTTGACAAAGTCATAATTCACATCCAACAGTCATTTGGAGTCAAAAGATTAAATGTTAAAATTTCATCCATATTGACCATTTTGGGATCGTTCGACAGGTCCGGAGTCATCGTTTTTCATCCGACAATTGATTTTTTGGACTGTACCAAAAATGATTCAAAATGTCAATTGGATCATGCCTCATGTTGAATAACCACTTTTAAACCCTCACAGTGACCAAAATTGCCATTTTTACAGAGTTTTGCTTACTCAAAAGCTTCCATTTTGACCCGTTTCAGGCACAGAAATGACTTTAAACACACTTATTTTAGTTGACAAAGTCATAATTCACATCCAACAGTCATTTGGAGTCAAAAGATTAAACGTGGAAATTTCATCCATATTGACCATTTTGGGATCGTTCGACAGGTCCGGAGTCATCGTTTTTTATCCGAAAATTGATTTTTTGGACTGTACCAAAAATGATTCAAAATGTCAATTGGATCATGCCTCATGTTGAATAACCACTTTTTAAACCCTCACAGTGACCAAAATTGCCATTTTTACAGAGTTTTGCTTACTCAAAAGCTTCCATTTTGACCCGTTTCAGGCACAGAAATGACTTTAAACACACTTATTCTAGTTGACAAAGTCATAATTCACATCCAACAGTCATTTAGAGTCAAAAGATTAAATGTTAAAATTTCATCATTATAGACCATTTTGGGATCGTTCGACAGGTCTGGAGTCATCGTTTTTCATCCGAAAATTGATTTTTTGGACTGTACCAAAAATGATTCAAAATGTCAATTGGATCATGCCTCATGTTGAATAACCACTTTTTAAACCCTCACAGTGACCAAAATTGCCATTTTTACAGAGTTTTGCTTACTCAAAAGCTTCCATTTTGACCCGTTTCAGGCACAAAATGACTTTAAAAACACTTATTTTAGTTGACAAAGTCATAATTCACATCCAACAGTCATTTAGAGTCAAAAGATTAAATGTTAAAATTTCATCCATATTGACCATTTTGGGATCGTTCGACAGGTCCGGAGTCATCGTTTTTCATCCGAAAATTGATTTTTTGGACTGTACCAAAAATGATTCAAAATGTCAATTGGATCGTGCCTCATGTTGAATAACCACTTTTTAAACCCTCACAGTGACCAAAATTGCCATTTTTACAGAGTTTTGCTTACTCAAAAGCTTCCATTTTGATCCGTTTCAGGCACAGAAATGACTTTAAACACACTTATTTCAGTTGAAAAATTCATAATTCACATCCAACAGTCATTTGGAGTCAAAAGATTAAATGTGGAAATTTCATCCATATTGATCATTTTGGGATCGTTCGACAGGTCCGGAGTCATCGTTTTTTATCCGAAAATTGATTTTTTGGACTGTACCAAAAATGATTCGAAATGTCAATTGGATCATGCCTCATGTTGAATAACCACTTTTTAAACCCTCACAGTGACCAAAATTGCCATTTTTACAGAGTTTTGCTTACTCAAAAGCTTCCATTTTGACCCGTTTCAGGCACAGAAATGACTTTAAACACACTTATTCTAGTTGACAAAGTCATAATTCACATCCAACAGTCATTTAGAGTCAAAAGATTAAATGTTAAAATTTCATCATTATAGACCATTTTGGGATCGTTCGACAGGTCTGGAGTCATCGTTTTTCATCCCAAAATTGATTTTTTGGACTGTACCAAAAATGATTCAAAATGTCAATTGGATCATGCCTCATGTTGAATAACCACTTTTTAAACCCTCACAGTGACCAAAATTGCCATTTTTACAGAGTTTTGCTTACTCAAAAGCTTCCATTTTGACCCGTTTCAGGCACAAAATGACTTTAAAAACACTTATTTTAGTTGACAAAGTCATAATTCACATCCAACAGTCATTTAGAGTCAAAAGATTAAATGTTAAAATTTCATCCATATTGACCATTTTGGGATCGTTCGACAGGTCCGGAGTCATCGTTTTTCATCCGAAAATTGATTTTTTGGACTGTACCAAAAATGATTCAAAATGTCAATTGGATCGTGCCTCATGTTGAATAACCACTTTTTAAACCCTCACAGTG
This sequence comes from Lissotriton vulgaris, assembly GCF_964263255.1. Lineage (NCBI taxonomy): Eukaryota > Metazoa > Chordata > Amphibia > Caudata > Salamandridae > Lissotriton > Lissotriton vulgaris. The sequence goes on from NW_028246499.1 coordinate 192,221, forward strand.
ACCAAAATTGCCATTTTTACAGAGTTTTGCTTACTCAAAAGCTTCCATTTTGACCCGTTTCTGGCACAGAAATGACTTTAAACACACTTATTTTAGTTGACAAAGTCATAATTCACATCCAACAGTCATTTGGAGTCAAAAGATTAAATGTTAAAATTTCATCCATATTGACCATTTTGGGATCGTTCGACAGGTCCGGAGTCATCGTTTTTCATCCGACAATTGATTTTTTGGACTGTACCAAAAATGATTCAAAATGTCAATTGGATCATGCCTCATGTTGAATAACCACTTTTAAACCCTCACAGTGACCAAAATTGCCATTTTTACAGAGTTTTGCTTACTCAAAAGCTTCCATTTTGACCCGTTTCAGGCACAGAAATGACTTTAAACACACTTATTTTAGTTGACAAAGTCATAATTCACATCCAACAGTCATTTGGAGTCAAAAGATTAAATGTGGAAATTTCATCCATATTGACCATTTTGGGATCGTTCGACAGGTCCGGAGTCATCGTTTTTTATCCGAAAATTGATTTTTTGGACTGTACCAAAAATGATTCAAAATGTCAATTGGATCATGTCTCATGTTGAATAACCACTTTTTAAACCCTCACAGTGACCAAAAATGCCATTTTTACAGAGTTTTGCTTACTCAAAAGCTTCCATTTTGACCCGTTTCAGGCACAGAAATGACTTTAAACACACTTATTCTAGTTGACAAAGTCATAATTTACATCCAACAGTCATTTAGAGTCAAAAGATTAAATGTTAAAATTTCATCATTATAGACCATTTTGGGATCGTTCGACAGGTCTGGAGTCATCGTTTTTCATCCGAAAATTGATTTTTTGGACTGTACCAAAAATGATTCAAAATGTCAATTGGATCGTGCCTCATGTTGAATAACCACTTTTTAAACCCTCACAGTGACCAAAATTGCCATTTTTACAGAGTTTTGCTTACTCAAAAGCTTCCATTTTGACCCGTTTCTGGCACAGAAATGACTTTAAACACACTTATTTTAGTTGACAAAGTCATAATTCACATCCAACAGTCATTTGGAGTCAAAAGATTAATTGTTAAAATTTCATCCATATTGACCATTTTGGGATCGTTCGACAGGTCCGGAGTCATCGTTTTTCATCCGACAATTGATTTTTTGGACTGTACCAAAAATGATTCAAAATGTCAATTGGATCATGCCTCATGTTGAATAACCACTTTTTAAACCCTCACAGTGACCAAAATTGCCATTTTTACAGAGTTTTGCTTACTCAAAAGCTTCCATTTTGACCCGTTTCAGGCACAGAAATGACTTTAAACACACTTATTTTAGTTGACAAAGTCATAATTCACATCCAACAGTCATTTGGAGTCAAAAGATTAAACGTGGAAATTTCATCCATATTGACCATTTTGGGATCGTTCGACAGGTCCGGAGTCATCGTTTTTTATCCGAAAATTGATTTTTTGGACTGTACCAAAAATGATTCAAAATGTCAATTGGATCATGCCTCATGTTGAATAACCACTTTTTAAACCCTCACAGTGACCAAAATTGCCATTTTTACAGAGTTTTGCTTACTCAAAAGCTTCCATTTTGACCCGTTTCAGGCACAGAAATGACTTTAAACACACTTATTCTAGTTGACAAAGTCATAATTCACATCCAACAGTCATTTAGAGTCAAAAGATTAAATGTTAAAATTTCATCATTATAGACCATTTTGGGATCGTTCGACAGGTCTGGAGTCATCGTTTTTCATCCGAAAATTGATTTTTTGGACTGTACCAAAAATGATTCAAAATGTCAATTGGATCATGCCTCATGTTGAATAACCACTTTTTAAACCCTCACAGTGACCAAAATTGCCATTTTTACAGAGTTTTGCTTACTCAAAAGCTTCCATTTTGACCCGTTTCAGGCACAAAATGACTTTAAAAACACTTATTTTAGTTGACAAAGTCATAATTCACATCCAACAGTCATTTGGAGTCAAAAGATTAAATGTGGAAATTTCATCCATATTGACCATTTTGGGATCGTTCGACAGGTCCGGAGTCATCGTTTTTTATCCGAAAATTGATTTTTTGGACTGTACCAAAAATGATTCAAAATGTCAATTGGATCATGTCTCATGTTGAATAACCACTTTTTAAACCCTCACAGTGACCAAAATTGCCATTTTTACAGAGTTTTGCTTACTCAAAAGCTTCCATTTTGACCCGTTTCAGGCACAGAAATGACTTTAAACACACTTATTCTAGTTGACAAAGTCATAATTTACATCCAACAGTCATTTAGAGTCAAAAGATTAAATGTTAAAATTTCATCATTATAGACCATTTTGGGATCGTTCGACAGGTCTGGAGTCATCGTTTTTCATCCGAAAATTGATTTTTTGGACTGTACCAAAAATGATTCAAAATGTCAATTGGATCGTGCCTCATGTTGAATAACCACTTTTTAAACCCTCACAGTGACCAAAATTGCCATTTTTACAGAGTTTTGCTTACTCAAAAGCTTCCATTTTGACCCGTTTCTGGCACAGAAATGACTTTAAACACACTTATTTTAGTTGACAAAGTCATAATTCACATCCAACAGTCATTTGGAGTCAAAAGATTAATTGTTAAAATTTCATCCATATTGACCATTTTGGGATCGTTCGACAGGTCCGGAGTCATCGTTTTTCATCCGACAATTGATTTTTTGGACTGTACCAAAAATGATTCAAAATGTCAATTGGATCATGCCTCATGTTGAATAACCACTTTTTAAACCCTCACAGTGACCAAAATTGCCATTTTTACAGAGTTTTGCTTACTCAAAAGCTTCCATTTTGACCCGTTTCAGGCACAGAAATGACTTTAAACACACTTATTTTAGTTGACAAAGTCATAATTCACATCCAACAGTCATTTGGAGTCAAAAGATTAAACGTGGAAATTTCATCCATATTGACCATTTTGGGATCGTTCGACAGGTCCGGAGTCATCGTTTTTTATCCGAAAATTGATTTTTTGGACTGTACCAAAAATGATTCAAAATGTCAATTGGATCATGCCTCATGTTGAATAACCACTTTTTAAACCCTCACAGTGACCAAAATTGCCATTTTTACAGAGTTTTGCTTACTCAAAAGCTTCCATTTTGACCCGTTTCAGGCACAGAAATGACTTTAAACACACTTATTCTAGTTGACAAAGTCATAATTCACATCCAACAGTCATTTAGAGTCAAAAGATTAAATGTTAAAATTTCATCATTATAGACCATTTTGGGATCGTTCGACAGGTCTGGAGTCATCGTTTTTCATCCGAAAATTGATTTTTTGGACTGTACCAAAAATGATTCAAAATGTCAATTGGATCATGCCTCATGTTGAATAACCACTTTTTAAACCCTCACAGTGACCAAAATTGCCATTTTTACAGAGTTTTGCTTACTCAAAAGCTTCCATTTTGACCCGTTTCAGGCACAAAATGACTTTAAAAACACTTATTTTAGTTGACAAAGTCATAATTCACATCCAACAGTCATTTAGAGTCAAAAGATTAAATGTTAAAATTTCATCCATATTGACCATTTTGGGATCGTTCGACAGGTCCGGAGTCATCGTTTTTCATCCGAAAATTGATTTTTTGGACTGTACCAAAAATGATTCAAAATGTCAATTGGATCGTGCCTCATGTTGAATAACCACTTTTTAAACCCTCACAGTGACCAAAATTGCCATTTTTACAGAGTTTTGCTTACTCAAAAGCTTCCATTTTGATCCGTTTCAGGCACAGAAATGACTTTAAACACACTTATTTCAGTTGAAAAATTCATAATTCACATCCAACAGTCATTTGGAGTCAAAAGATTAAATGTGGAAATTTCATCCATATTGATCATTTTGGGATCGTTCGACAGGTCCGGAGTCATCGTTTTTTATCCGAAAATTGATTTTTTGGACTGTACCAAAAATGATTCAAAATGTCAATTGGATCATGCCTCATGTTGAATAACCACTTTTTAAACCCTCACAGTGACCTAAATTGCCATTTTTACAGAGTTTTGCTTACTCAAAAGCTTCCATTTTGACCCGTTTCAGGCACAGAAATGACTTTAAACACACTTATTCTAGTTGACAAAGTCATAATTCACATCCAACAGTCATTTAGAGTCAAAAGATTAAATGTTAAAATTTCATCATTATAGACCATTTTGGGATCGTTCGACAGGTCTGGAGTCATCGTTTTTCATCCGAAAATTGATTTTTTGGACTGTACCAAAAATGATTCAAAATGTCAATTGGATCGTGCCTCATGTTGAATAACCACTTTTTAAACCATCACAGTGACCAAAATTGCCATTTTTACAGAGTTTTGCTTACTCAAAAGCTTCCATTTTGACCCGTTTCAGGCACAGAAATGACTTTAAACACACTTATTTTAGTTGACAAAGTCATAATTCACATCCAACAGTCATTTGGAGTCAAAAGATTGAATGTTGAAATTTCATCCATATTGACCATTTTGGGATCGTTCGACAGGTCCGAAGTCATCGTTTTTCATCCGAAAATTGATTTTTTGGACTGGACCAAAAATGATTCAAAATGTCAATTGGATCGTGCCTCATGTTGAATAACCACTTTTTAAACCCTCACAGTGACCAAAATTGCCATTTTTACAGAGTTTTGCTTACTCAAAAGCTTCCATTTTGACCCATTTCAGGCACAGAAATGACTTTAAACACACTTATTTTAGTTGACAAAGTCATAATTCACATCCAACAGTCATTTGGAGTCAAAAGATTAAATGTTGAAATTTCATCCATATTGACCATTTTGGGATCGTTCGACAGGTCCGGAGTCATCGTTTTTCATCCGAAAATTGATTTTTTGGACTGTACCAAAAATGATTCAAAATGTCAATTGGATCATGCCTCATGTTGAATAACCACTTTTTAAACCCTCACAGTGACCAAAATTGCCATTTTTACAGAGTTTTGCTTACTCAAAAGCTTCCATTTTGGCCCGTTTCAGGCACAAAATGACTTTAAACACACTTATTTTAGTTGACAAAGTCATAATTCACATCCAACAGTCATTTAGAGTCAAAAGATTAAATGTTAAAATTTCATCCATATTGACCATTTTGGGATCGTTCGACAGGTCCGGAGTCATCGTTTTTCATCCGAAAATTGATTTTTTGGACTGTACCAAAAATGATTCAAAATGTCAATTGGATCATGCCTCATGTTGAATAACCACTTTTTAAACCCTCACAGTGACCAAAATTGCCATTTTTACAGAGTTTTGCTTACTCAAAAGCTTCCATTTTGACCCGTTTCAGGCACAGAAATGACTTTAAACACACTTATTCTAGTTGACAAAGTCATAATTCACATCCAACAGTCATTTAGAGTCAAAAGATTAAATGTTAAAATTTCATCATTATAGACCATTTTGGGATCGTTCGACAGGTCTGGAGTCATCGTTTTTCATCCGAAAATTGATTTTTTGGAATGTACCAAAAATGATTCAAAATGTCAATTGGATCGTGCCTCATGTTGAATATCCACTTTTTAAACCCTCACAGTGACCAAAATTGCCATTTTTACAGAGTTTTGCTTACTCAAAAGCTTCCATTTTGACCCATTTCAGGCACAGAAATGACTTTAAACACACTTATTTTAGTTGACAAAGTCATAATTCACATCCAACAGTCATTTGGAGTCAAAAGATTAAATGTTGAAATTTCATCCATATTGACCATTTTGGGATCGTTCGACAGGTCCGGAGTCATCGTTTTTCATCCGAAAATTGATTTTTTGGACTGTACCAAAAATGATTCAAAATGTCAATTGGATCATGCCTCATGTTGAATAACCACTTTTTAAACCCTCACAGTGACCAAAATTGCCATTTTTACAGAGTTTTGCTTACTCAAAAGCTTCCATTTTGGCCCGTTTCAGGCACAAAATGACTTTAAACACACTTATTTTAGTTGACAAAGTCATAATTCACATCCAACAGTCATTTAGAGTCAAAAGATTAAATGTTAAAATTTCATCCATATTGACCATTTTGGGATCGTTCGACAGGTCCGGAGTCATCGTTTTTCATCCGAAAATTGATTTTTTGGACTGTACCAAAAATGATTCAAAATGTCAATTGGATCATGCCTCATGTTGAATAACCACTTTTTAAACCCTCACAGTGACCAAAATTGCCATTTTTACAGAGTTTTGCTTACTCAAAAGCTTCCATTTTGACCCGTTTCAGGCACAGAAATGACTTTAAACACACTTATTTTAGTTGACAAAGTCATAATTCACATCCAACAGTCATTTGGAGTCAAAAGATTAAACGTGGAAATTTCATCCATATTGACCATTTTGGGATCGTTCGACAGGTCCGGAGTCATCGTTTTTTATCCGAAAATTGATTTTTTGGACTGTACCAAAAATGATTCAAAATGTCAATTGGATCATGCCTCATGTTGAATAACCACTTTTTAAACCCTCACAGTGACCAAAATTGCCATTTTTACAGAGTTTTGCTTACTCAAAAGCTTCCATTTTGACCCGTTTCAGGCACAAAATGACTTTAAAAACACTTATTTTAGTTGACAAAGTCATAATTCACATCCAACAGTCATTTAGAGTCAAAAGATTAAATGTTAAAATTTCATCCATATTGACCATTTTGGGATCGTTCGACAGGTCCGGAGTCATCGTTTTTCATCCGAAAATTGATTTTTTGGACTGTACCAAAAATGATTCAAAATGTCAATTGGATCGTGCCTCATGTTGAATAACCACTTTTTAAACCCTCACAGTGACCAAAATTGCCATTTTTACAGAGTTTTGCTTACTCAAAAGCTTCCATTTTGATCCGTTTCAGGCACAGAAATGACTTTAAACACACTTATTTCAGTTGAAAAATTCATAATTCACATCCAACAGTCATTTGGAGTCAAAAGATTAAATGTGGAAATTTCATCCATATTGATCATTTTGGGATCGTTCGACAGGTCCGGAGTCATCGTTTTTTATCCGAAAATTGATTTTTTGGACTGTACCAAAAATGATTCGAAATGTCAATTGGATCATGCCTCATGTTGAATAACCACTTTTTAAACCCTCACAGTGACCAAAATTGCCATTTTTACAGAGTTTTGCTTACTCAAAAGCTTCCATTTTGACCCGTTTCAGGCACAGAAATGACTTTAAACACACTTATTCTAGTTGACAAAGTCATAATTCACATCCAACAGTCATTTAGAGTCAAAAGATTAAATGTTAAAATTTCATCATTATAGACCATTTTGGGATCGTTCGACAGGTCTGGAGTCATCGTTTTTCATCCGAAAATTGATTTTTTGGACTGTACCAAAAATGATTCAAAATGTCAATTGGATCATGCCTCATGTTGAATAACCACTTTTTAAACCCTCACAGTGACCAAAATTGCCATTTTTACAGAGTTTTGCTTACTCAAAAGCTTACATTTTGACCCGTTTCAGGCACAAAATGACTTTAAAAACACTTATTTTAGTTGACAAAGTCATAATTCACATCCAACAGTCATTTAGAGTCAAAAGATTAAATGTTAAAATTTCATCCATATTGACCATTTTGGGATCGTTCGACAGGTCCGGAGTCATCGTTTTTCATCCGAAAATTGATTTTTTGGACTGTACCAAAAATGATTCAAAATGTCAATTGGATCGTGCCTCATGTTGAATAACCACTTTTTAAACCCTCACAGTGACCAAAATTGCCATTTTTACAGAGTTTTGCTTACTCAAAAGCTTCCATTTTGACCCGTTTCTGGCACAGAAATGACTTTAAACACACTTATTTTAGTTGACAAAGTCATAATTCACATCCAACAGTCATTTGGAGTCAAAAGATTAAATGTTAAAATTTCATCCATATTGACCATTTTGGGATCGTTCGACAGGTCCGGAGTCATCGTTTTTCATCCGACAATTGATTTTTTGGACTGTACCAAAAATGATTCAAAATGTCAATTGGATCATGCCTCATGTTGAATAACCACTTTTTAAACCCTCACAGTGACCAAAATTGCCATTTTTACAGAGTTTTGCTTACTCAAAAGCTTCCATTTTGACCCGTTTCAGGCACAGAAATGACTTTAAACACACTTATTTTAGTTGACAAAGTCATAATTCACATCCAACAGTCATTTGGAGTCAAAAGATTAAATGTGGAAATTTCATCCATATTGACCATTTTGGGATCGTTCGACAGGTCCGGAGTCATCGTTTTTTATCCGAAAATTGATTTTTTGGACTGTACCAAAAATGATTCAAAATGTCAATTGGATCATGTCTCATGTTGAATAACCACTTTTTAAACCCTCACAGTGACCAAAATTGCCATTTTTACAGAGTTTTGCTTACTCAAAAGCTTCCATTTTGACCCGTTTCAGGCACAGAAATGACTTTAAACACACTTATTCTAGTTGACAAAGTCATAATTTACATCCAACAGTCATTTAGAGTCAAAAGATTAAATGTTAAAATTTCATCATTATAGACCATTTTGGGATCGTTCGACAGGTCTGGAGTCATCGTTTTTCATCCGAAAATTGATTTTTTGGACTGTACCAAAAATGATTCAAAATGTCAATTGGATCGTGCCTCATGTTGAATAACCACTTTTTAAACCCTCACAGTGACCAAAATTGCCATTTTTACAGAGTTTTGCTTACTCAAAAGCTTCCATTTTGACCCGTTTCTGGCACAGAAATGACTTTAAACACACTTATTTTAGTTGACAAAGTCATAATTCACATCCAACAGTCATTTGGAGTCAAAAGATTAATTGTTAAAATTTCATCCATATTGACCATTTTGGGATCGTTCGACAGGTCCGGAGTCATCGTTTTTCATCCGACAATTGATTTTTTGGACTGTACCAAAAATGATTCAAAATGTCAATTGGATCATGCCTCATGTTGAATAACCACTTTTTAAACCCTCACAGTGACCAAAATTGCCATTTTTACAGAGTTTTGCTTACTCAAAAGCTTCCATTTTGACCCGTTTCAGGCACAGAAATGACTTTAAACACACTTATTTTAGTTGACAAAGTCATAATTCACATCCAACAGTCATTTGGAGTCAAAAGATTAAACGTGGAAATTTCATCCATATTGACCATTTTGGGATCGTTCGACAGGTCCGGAGTCATCGTTTTTTATCCGAAAATTGATTTTTTGGACTGTACCAAAAATGATTCAAAATGTCAATTGGATCATGCCTCATGTTGAATAACCACTTTTTAAACCCTCACAGTGACCAAAATTGCCATTTTTACAGAGTTTTGCTTACTCAAAAGCTTCCATTTTGACCCGTTTCAGGCACAGAAATGACTTTAAACACACTTATTCTAGTTGACAAAGTCATAATTCACATCCAACAGTCATTTAGAGTCAAAAGATTAAATGTTAAAATTTCATCATTATAGACCATTTTGGGATCGTTCGACAGGTCTGGAGTCATCGTTTTTCATCCGAAAATTGATTTTTTGGACTGTACCAAAAATGATTCAAAATGTCAATTGGATCATGCCTCATGTTGAATAACCACTTTTTAAACCCTCACAGTGACCAAAATTGCCATTTTTACAGAGTTTTGCTTACTCAAAAGCTTCCATTTTGACCCGTTTCAGGCACAAAATGACTTTAAAAACACTTATTTTAGTTGACAAAGTCATAATTCACATCCAACAGTCATTTAGAGTCAAAAGATTAAATGTTAAAATTTCATCCATATTGACCATTTTGGGATCGTTCGACAGGTCCGGAGTCATCGTTTTTCATCCGAAAATTGATTTTTTGGACTGTACCAAAAATGATTCAAAATGTCAATTGGATCGTGCCTCATGTTGAATAACCACTTTTTAAACCCTCACAGTGACCAAAATTGCCATTTTTACAGAGTTTTGCTTACTCAAAAGCTTCCATTTTGATCCGTTTCAGGCACAGAAATGACTTAAAACACACTTATTTCAGTTGAAAAATTCATAATTCACATCCAACAGTCATTTGGAGTCAAAAGATTAAATGTGGAAATTTCATCCATATTGATCATTTTGGGATCGTTCGACAGGTCCGGAGTCATCGTTTTTTATCCGAAAATTGATTTTTTGGACTGTACCAAAAATGATTCAAAATGTCAATTGGATCATGCCTCATGTTGAATAACCACTTTTTAAACCCTCACAGTGACCTAAATTGCCATTTTTACAGAGTTTTGCTTACTCAAAAGCTTCCATTTTGACCCGTTTCAGGCACAGAAATGACTTTAAACACACTTATTCTAGTTGACAAAGTCATAATTCACATCCAACAGTCATTTAGAGTCAAAAGATTAAATGTTAAAATTTCATCATTATAGACCATTTTGGGATCGTTCGACAGGTCTGGAGTCATCGTTTTTCATCCGAAAATTGATTTTTTGGACTGTACCAAAAATGATTCAAAATGTCAATTGGATCGTGCCTCATGTTGAATAACCACTTTTTAAACCCTCACAGTGACCAAAATTGCCATTTTTACAGAGTTTTGCTTACTCAAAAGCTTCCATTTTGACCCGTTTCAGGCACAGAAAGGACTTTAAACACACTTATTTTAGTTGACAAAGTCATAATTCACATCCAACAGTCATTTGGAGTCAAAAGATTGAATGTTGAAATTTCATCCATATTGACCATTTTGGGATCGTTCGACAGGTCCGAAGTCATCGTTTTTCATCCGAAAATTGATTTTTTGGACTGGACCAAAAATGATTCAAAATGTCAATTGGATCGTGCCTCATGTTGAATAACCACTTTTTAAACCCTCACAGTGACCAAAATTGCCATTTTTACAGAGTTTTGCTTACTCAAAAGCTTCCATTTTGACCCATTTCAGGCACAGAAATGACTTTAAACACACTTATTTTAGTTGACAAAGTCATAATTCACATCCAACAGTCATTTGGAGTCAAAAGATTAAATGTTGAAATTTCATCCATATTGACCATTTTGGGATCGTTCGACAGGTCCGGAGTCATCGTTTTTCATCCGAAAATTGATTTTTTGGACTGTACCAAAAATGATTCAAAATGTCAATTGGATCATGCCTCATGTTGAATAACCACTTTTTAAACCCTCACAGTGACCAAAATTGCCATTTTTACAGAGTTTTGCTTACTCAAAAGCTTCCATTTTGGCCCGTTTCAGGCACAAAATGACTTTAAACACACTTATTTTAGTTGACAAAGTCATAATTCACATCCAACAGTCATTTAGAGTCAAAAGATTAAATGTTAAAATTTCATCCATATTGACCATTTTGGGATCGTTCGACAGGTCCGGAGTCATCGTTTTTCATCCGAAAATTGATTTTTTGGACTGTACCAAAAATGATTCAAAATGTCAATTGGATCATGCCTCATGTTGAATAACCACTTTTTAAACCCTCACAGTGACCAAAATTGCCATTTTTACAGAGTTTTGCTTACTCAAAAGCTTCCATTTTGACCCGTTTCAGGCACAGAAATGACTTTAAACACACTTATTCTAGTTGACAAAGTCATAATTCACATCCAACAGTCATTTAGAGTCAAAAGATTAAATGTTAAAATTTCATCATTATAGACCATTTTGGGATCGTTCGACAGGTCTGGAGTCATCGTTTTTCATCCGAAAATTGATTTTTTGGACTGTACCAAAAATGATTCAAAATGTCAATTGGATCATGCCTCATGTTGAATAACCACTTTTTAAACCCTCACAGTGACCAAAATTGCCATTTTTACAGAGTTTTGCTTACTCAAAAGCTTCCATTTTGACCCGTTTCAGGCACAGAAATGACTTTAAACACACTTATTCTAGTTGACAAAGTCATAATTCACATCCAACAGTCATTTAGAGTCAAAAGATTAAATGTTAAAATTTCATCATTATAGACCATTTTGGGATCGTTCGACAGGTCTGGAGTCATCGTTTTTCATCCGAAAATTGATTTTTTGGACTGTACCAAAAATGATTCAAAATGTCAATTGGATCATGCCTCATGTTGAATAACCACTTTTTAAACCCTCACAGTGACCAAAATTGCCATTTTTACAGAGTTTTGCTTACTCAAAAGCTTCCATTTTGACCCGTTTCAGGCACAAAATGACTTTAAAAACACTTATTTTAGTTGACAAAGTCATAATTCACATCCAACAGTCATTTAGAGTCAAAAGATTAAATGTTAAAATTTCATCCATATTGACCATTTTGGGATCGTTCGACAGGTCCGGAGTCATCGTTTTTCATCCGAAAATTGATTTTTTGGACTGTACCAAAAATGATTCAAAATGTCAATTGGATCGTGCCTCATGTTGAATAACCACTTTTTAAACCCTCACAGTGACCAAAATTGCCATTTTTACAGAGTTTTGCTTACTCAAAAGCTTCCATTTTGATCCGTTTCAGGCACAGAAATGACTTTAAACACACTTATTTCAGTTGAAAAATTCATAATTCACATCCAACAGTCATTTGGAGTCAAAAGATTAAATGTGGAAATTTCATCCATATTGATCATTTTGGGATCGTTCGACAGGTCCGGAGTCATCGTTTTTTATCCGAAAATTGATTTTTTGGACTGTACCAAAAATGATTCGAAATGTCAATTGGATCATGCCTCATGTTGAATAACCACTTTTTAAACCCTCACAGTGACCAAAATTGCCATTTTTACAGAGTTTTGCTTACTCAAAAGCTTCCATTTTGACCCGTTTCAGGCACAGAAATGACTTTAAACACACTTATTCTAGTTGACAAAGTCATAATTCACATCCAACAGTCATTTAGAGTCAAAAGATTAAATGTTAAAATTTCATCATTATAGACCATTTTGGGATCGTTCGACAGGTCTGGAGTCATCGTTTTTCATCCGAAAATTGATTTTTTGGACTGTACCAAAAATGATTCAAAATGTCAATTGGATCATGCCTCATGTTGAATAACCACTTTTTAAACCCTCACAGTGACCAAAATTGCCATTTTTACAGAGTTTTGCTTACTCAAAAGCTTCCATTTTGACCCGTTTCAGGCACAAAATGACTTTAAAAACACTTATTTTAGTTGACAAAGTCATAATTCACATCCAACAGTCATTTAGAGTCAAAAGATTAAATGTGGAAATTTCATCCATATTGATCATTTTGGGATCGTTCGACAGGTCCGGAGTCATCGTTTTTTATCCGAAAATTGATTTTTTGGACTGTACCAAAAATGATTCAAAATGTCAATTGGATCGTGCCTCATGTTGAATAACCACTTTTTAAACCCTCACAGTGACCAAAATTGCCATTTTTACAGAGTTTTGCTTACTCAAAAGCTTCCATTTTGATCCGTTTCAGGCACAGAAATGACTTTAAACACACTTATTTCAGTTGAAAAATTCATAATTCACATCCAACAGTCATTTGGAGTCAAAAGATTAAATGTGGAAATTTCATCCATATTGATCATTTTGGGATCGTTCGACAGGTCCGGAGTCATCGTTTTTTATCCGAAAATTGATTTTTTGGACTGTACCAAAAATGATTCGAAATGTCAATTGGATCATGCCTCATGTTGAATAACCACTTTTTAAACCCTCACAGTGACCTAAATTGCCATTTTTACAGAGTTTTGCTTACTCAAAAGCTTCCATTTTGACCCGTTTCAGGCACAGAAATGACTTTAAACACACTTATTCTAGTTGACAAAGTCATAATTCACATCCAACAGTCATTTAGAGTCAAAAGATTAAATGTTAAAATTTCATCATTATAGACCATTTTGGGATCGTTCGACAGGTCTGGAGTCATCGTTTTTCATCCGAAAATTGATTTTTTGGACTGTACCAAAAATGATTCAAAATGTCAATTGGATCGTGCCTCATGTTGAATAACCACTTTTTAAACCCTCACAGTGACCAAAATTGCCATTTTTACAGAGTTTTGCTTACTCAAAAGCTTCCATTTTGACCCGTTTCAGGCACAGAAATGACTTTAAACACACTTATTTTAGTTGACAAAGTCATAATTCACATCCAACAGTCATTTGGAGTCAAAAGATTGAATGTTGAAATTTCATCCATATTGACCATTTTGGGATCGTTCGACAGGTCCGAAGTCATCGTTTTTCATCCGAAAATTGATTTTTTGGACTGGACCAAAAATGATTCAAAATGTCAATTGGATCGTGCCTCATGTTGAATAACCACTTTTTAAACCCTCACAGTGACCAAAATTGCCATTTTTACAGAGTTTTGCTTACTCAAAAGCTTCCATTTTGACCCGTTTCAGGCACAGAAATGACTTTAAACACACTTATTTTAGTTGACAAAGTCATAATTCACATCCAACAGTCATTTGGAGTCAAAAGATTAAACGTGGAAATTTCATCCATATTGACCATTTTGGGATCGTTCGACAGGTCCGGAGTCATCGTTTTTTATCCGAAAATTGATTTTTTGGACTGTACCAAAAATGATTCAAAATGTCAATTGGATCATGCCTCATGTTGAATAACCACTTTTTAAACCCTCACAGTGACCAAAATTGCCATTTTTACAGAGTTTTGCTTACTCAAAAGCTTCCATTTTGACCCGTTTCAGGCACAGAAATGACTTTAAACACACTTATTCTAGTTGACAAAGTCATAATTCAAAACCAACAGTCATTTAGAGTCAAAAGATTAAATGTTAAAATTTCATCATTATAGACCATTTTGGGATCGTTCGACAGGTCTGGAGTCATCGTTTTTCATCCGAAAATTGATTTTTTGGAATGTACCAAAAATGATTCAAAATGTCAATTGGATCGTGCCTCATGTTGAATAACCACTTTTTAAACCCTCACAGTGACCAAAATTGCCATTTTTACAGAGTTTTGCTTACTCAAAAGCTTCCATTTTGACCCATTTCAGGCACAGAAATGACTTTAAACACACTTATTTTAGTTGACAAAGTCATAATTCACATCCAACAGTCATTTGGAGTCAAAAGATTAAATGTTGAAATTTCATCCATATTGACCATTTTGGGATCGTTCGACAGGTCCGGAGTCATCGTTTTTCATCCGAAAATTGATTTTTTGGACTGTACCAAAAATGATTCAAAATGTCAATTGGATCATGCCTCATGTTGAATAACCACTTTTTAAACCCTCACAGTGACCAAAATTGCCATTTTTACAGAGTTTTGCTTACTCAAAAGCTTCCATTTTGATCCGTTTCAGGCACAGAAATGACTTTAAACACACTTATTTCAGTTGAAAAATTCATAATTCACATCCAACAGTCATTTGGAGTCAAAAGATTAAATGTGGAAATTTCATCCATATTGATCATTTTGGGATCGTTCGACAGGTCCGGAGTCATCGTTTTTTATCCGAAAATTGATTTTTTGGACTGTACCAAAAATGATTCGAAATGTCAATTGGATCATGCCTCATGTTGAATAACCACTTTTTAAACCCTCACAGTGACCAAAATTGCCATTTTTACAGAGTTTTGCTTACTCAAAAGCTTCCATTTTGACCCGTTTCAGGCACAGAAATGACTTTAAACACACTTATTTTAGTTGACAAAGTCATAATTCACATCCAACAGTCATTTGAAATCAAAAGATTAAATGTTGAAATTTCATCCATATTGACCATTTTGGGATCGTTCGACAGGTCCGGAGTCATCGTTTTTCATCCGAAAATTGATTTTTTGGACTGTACCAAAAATGATTCAAAATGTCAATTGGATCGTGCCTCATGTTGAATAACCACTTTTTAAACCCTCACAGTGACCAAAATTGCAGTTTTTACAGAGTTTTGCTTACTCAAAAGCTTCCATTTTGACCCGTTTCAGGCACAGAAATGACTTTAAACACACTTATTTTAGTTGACAAAGTCATAATTCACATCCAACAGTCATTTAGAGTCAAAAGATTAAATGTTAAAATTTCATCCATATTGACCATTTTGGGATCGTTCGACAGGTCCGGAGTCATCGTTTTTCATCCGACAATTGATTTTTTGGACTGTACCAAAAATGATTCAAAATGTCAATTGGATCATGCCTCATGATGAATAACCACTTTTTAAACCCTCACAGTGACCAAAATTGCCATTTTTACAGAGTTTTGCTTACTCAAAAGCTTCCATTTTGACCCAGTTCAGGCACAGAAATGACTTTAAACACACTTATTTTAGTTGACAAAGTCATAATTCACATCCAACAGTCATTTGGAGTCAAAAGATTAAATGTGGAAATTTCATCCATATTGACCATTTTGGGATCGTTCGACAGGTCCGGAGTCATCGTTTTTTATCCGAAAATTGATTTTTTGGACTGTACCAAAAATGATTCAAAATGTCAATTGGATCATGTCTCATGTTGAATAACCACTTTTTAAACCCTCACAGTGACCAAAATTGCCATTTTTACAGAGTTTTGCTTACTCAAAAGCTTCCATTTTGACCCGTTTCAGGCACAGAAATGACTTTAAACACACTTATTCTAGTTGACAAAGTCATAATTTACATCCAACAGTCATTTAGAGTCAAAAGATTAAATGTTAAAATTTCATCATTATAGACCATTTTGGGATCGTTCGACAGGTCTGGAGTCATCGTTTTTCATCCGAAAATTGATTTTTTGGACTGTACCAAAAATGATTCAAAATGTCAATTGGATCGTGCCTCATGTTGAATAACCACTTTTTAAACCCTCACAGTGACCAAAATTGCCATTTTTACAGAGTTTTGCTTACTCAAAAGCTTCCATTTTGACCCGTTTCTGGCACAGAAATGACTTTAAACACACTTATTTTAGTTGACAAAGTCATAATTCACATCCAACAGTCATTTGGAGTCAAAAGATTAAATGTTAAAATTTCATCCATATTGACCATTTTGGGATCGTTCGACAGGTCCGGAGTCATCGTTTTTCATCCGACAATTGATTTTTTGGACTGTACCAAAAATGATTCAAAATGTCAATTGGATCATGCCTCATGTTGAATAACCACTTTTTAAACCCTCACAGTGACCAAAATTGCCATTTTTACAGAGTTTTGCTTACTCAAAAGCTTCCATTTTGACCCGTTTCAGGCACAGAAATGACTTTAAACACACTTATTTTAGTTGACAAAGTCATAATTCACATCCAACAGTCATTTGGAGTCAAAAGATTAAATGTGGAAATTTCATCCATATTGACCATTTTGGGATCGTTCGACAGGTCCGGAGTCATCGTTTTTTATCCGAAAATTGATTTTTTGGACTGTACCAAAAATGATTCAAAATGTCAATTGGATCATGTCTCATGTTGAATAACCACTTTTTAAACCCTCACAGTGACCAAAATTGCCATTTTTACAGAGTTTTGCTTACTCAAAAGCTTCCATTTTGACCCGTTTCAGGCACAGAAATGACTTTAAACACACTTATTCTAGTTGACAAAGTCATAATTTACATCCAACAGTCATTTAGAGTCAAAAGATTAAATGTTAAAATTTCATCATTATAGACCATTTTGGGATCGTTCGACAGGTCTGGAGTCATCGTTTTTCATCCGAAAATTGATTTTTTGGACTGTACCAAAAATGATTCAAAATGTCAATTGGATCGTGCCTCATGTTGAATAACCACTTTTTAAACCCTCACAGTGAC
The DNA here is from genome assembly GCF_964263255.1 of Lissotriton vulgaris. Taxonomy (NCBI): domain Eukaryota; kingdom Metazoa; phylum Chordata; class Amphibia; order Caudata; family Salamandridae; genus Lissotriton; species Lissotriton vulgaris. The sequence goes on from NW_028246499.1 coordinate 209,939, forward strand.
CAAAATTGCCATTTTTACAGAGTTTTGCTTACTCAAAAGCTTCCATTTTGACCCGTTTCTGGCACAGAAATGACTTTAAACACACTTATTTTAGTTGACAAAGTCATAATTCACATCCAACAGTCATTTGGAGTCAAAAGATTAAATGTTAAAATTTCATCCATATTGACCATTTTGGGATCGTTCGACAGGTCCGGAGTCATCGTTTTTCATCCGACAATTGATTTTTTGGACTGTACCAAAAATGATTCAAAATGTCAATTGGATCATGCCTCATGTTGAATAACCACTTTTTAAACCCTCACAGTGACCAAAATTGCCATTTTTACAGAGTTTTGCTTACTCAAAAGCTTCCATTTTGACCCGTTTCAGGCACAGAAATGACTTTAAACACACTTATTTTAGTTGACAAAGTCATAATTCACATCCAACAGTCATTTGGAGTCAAAAGATTAAACGTGGAAATTTCATCCATATTGACCATTTTGGGATCGTTCGACAGGTCCGGAGTCATCGTTTTTTATCCGAAAATTGATTTTTTGGACTGTACCAAAAATGATTCAAAATGTCAATTGGATCATGCCTCATGTTGAATAACCACTTTTTAAACCCTCACAGTGACCAAAATTGCCATTTTTACAGAGTTTTGCTTACTCAAAAGCTTCCATTTTGACCCGTTTCAGGCACAGAAATGACTTTAAACACACTTATTCTAGTTGACAAAGTCATAATTCACATCCAACAGTCATTTAGAGTCAAAAGATTAAATGTTAAAATTTCATCATTATAGACCATTTTGGGATCGTTCGACAGGTCTGGAGTCATCGTTTTTCATCCGAAAATTGATTTTTTGGACTGTACCAAAAATGATTCAAAATGTCAATTGGATCATGCCTCATGTTGAATAACCACTTTTTAAACCCTCACAGTGACCAAAATTGCCATTTTTACAGAGTTTTGCTTACTCAAAAGCTTCCATTTTGACCCGTTTCAGGCACAAAATGACTTTAAAAACACTTATTTTAGTTGACAAAGTCATAATTCACATCCAACAGTCATTTAGAGTCAAAAGATTAAATGTTAAAATTTCATCCATATTGACCATTTTGGGATCGTTCGACAGGTCCGGAGTCATCGTTTTTCATCCGAAAATTGATTTTTTGGACTGTACCAAAAATGATTCAAAATGTCAATTGGATCGTGCCTCATGTTGAATAACCACTTTTTAAACCCTCACAGTGACCAAAATTGCCATTTTTACAGAGTTTTGCTTACTCAAAAGCTTCCATTTTGATCCGTTTCAGGCACAGAAATGACTTTAAACACACTTATTTCAGTTGAAAAATTCATAATTCACATCCAACAGTCATTTGGAGTCAAAAGATTAAATGTGGAAATTTCATCCATATTGATCATTTTGGGATCGTTCGACAGGTCCGGAGTCATCGTTTTTTATCCGAAAATTGATTTTTTGGACTGTACCAAAAATGATTCAAAATGTCAATTGGATCATGCCTCATGTTGAATAACCACTTTTTAAACCCTCACAGTGACCTAAATTGCCATTTTTACAGAGTTTTGCTTACTCAAAAGCTTCCATTTTGACCCGTTTCAGGCACAGAAATGACTTTAAACACACTTATTCTAGTTGACAAAGTCATAATTCACATCCAACAGTCATTTAGAGTCAAAAGATTAAATGTTAAAATTTCATCATTATAGACCATTTTGGGATCGTTCGACAGGTCTGGAGTCATCGTTTTTCATCCGAAAATTGATTTTTTGGACTGTACCAAAAATGATTCAAAATGTCAATTGGATCGTGCCTCATGTTGAATAACCACTTTTTAAACCCTCACAGTGACCAAAATTGCCATTTTTACAGAGTTTTGCTTACTCAAAAGCTTCCATTTTGACCCGTTTCAGGCACAGAAATGACTTTAAACACACTTATTTTAGTTGACAAAGTCATAATTCACATCCAACAGTCATTTGGAGTCAAAAGATTGAATGTTGAAATTTCATCCATATTGACCATTTTGGGATCGTTCGACAGGTCCGAAGTCATCGTTTTTCATCCGAAAATTGATTTTTTGGACTGGACCAAAAATGATTCAAAATGTCAATTGGATCGTGCCTCATGTTGAATAACCACTTTTTAAACCCTCACAGTGACCAAAATTGCCATTTTTACAGAGTTTTGCTTACTCAAAAGCTTCCATTTTGACCCGTTTCAGGCACAGAAATGACTTTAAACACACTTATTTTAGTTGACAAAGTCATAATTCACATCCAACAGTCATTTAGAGTCAAAAGATTAAATGTTAAAATTTCATCCATATTGACCATTTTGGGATCGTTCGACAGGTCCGGAGTCATCGTTTTTCATCCGACAATTGATTTTTTGGACTGTACCAAAAATGATTCAAAATGTCAATTGGATCGTGCCTCATGTTGAATAACCACTTTTTAAACCCTCACAGTGACCAAAATTGCCATTTTTACAGAGTTTTGCTTACTCAAAAGCTTCCATTTTGACCCGTTTCAGGCACAGAAATGACTTTAAACACACTTATTTTAGTTGACAACGTCATAATTCACATCCAACAGTCATTTGGAGTCAAAAGATTAAACGTGGAAATTTCATCCATATTGACCATTTTGGGATCGTTCGACAGGTCCGGAGTCATCGTTTTTTATCCGAAAATTGATTTTTTGGACTGTACCAAAAATGATTCAAAATGTCAATTGGATCATGCCTCATGTTGAATAACCACTTTTTAAACCCTCACAGTGACCAAAATTGCCATTTTTACAGAGTTTTGCTTACTCAAAAGCTTCCATTTTGACCCGTTTCAGGCACAGAAATGACTTTAAACACACTTATTCTAGTTGACAAAGTCATAATTCACATCCAACAGTCATTTAGAGTCAAAAGATTAAATGTTAAAATTTCATCATTATAGACCATTTTGGGATCGTTCGACAGGTCTGGAGTCATCGTTTTTCATCCGAAAATTGATTTTTTGGAATGTACCAAAAATGATTCAAAATGTCAATTGGATCGTGCCTCATGTTGAATAACCACTTTTTAAACCCTCACAGTGACCAAAATTGCCATTTTTACAGAGTTTTGCTTACTCAAAAGCTTCCATTTTGACCCATTTCAGGCACAGAAATGACTTTAAACACACTTATTTTAGTTGACAAAGTCATAATTCACATCCAACAGTCATTTGGAGTCAAAAGATTAAATGTTGAAATTTCATCCATATTGACCATTTTGGGATCGTTCGACAGGTCCGGAGTCATCGTTTTTCATCCGAAAATTGATTTTTTGGACTGTACCAAAAATGATTCAAAATGTCAATTGGATCATGCCTCATGTTGAATAACCACTTTTTAAACCCTCACAGTGACCAAAATTGCCATTTTTACAGAGTTTTGCTTACTCAAAAGCTTCCATTTTGATCCGTTTCAGGCACAGAAATGACTTTAAACACACTTATTTCAGTTGAAAAATTCATAATTCACATCCAACAGTCATTTGGAGTCAAAAGATTAAATGTGGAAATTTCATCCATATTGATCATTTTGGGATCGTTCGACAGGTCCGGAGTCATCGTTTTTTATCCGAAAATTGATTTTTTGGACTGTACCAAAAATGATTCAAAATGTCAATTGGATCATGCCTCATGTTGAATAACCACTTTTTAAACCCTCACAGTGACCAAAATTGCCATTTTTACAGAGTTTTGCTTACTCAAAAGCTTCCATTTTGACCCGTTTCAGGCACAGAAATGACTTTAAACACACTTATTTTAGTTGACAAAGTCATAATTCACATCCAACAGTCATTTGGAGTCAAAAGATTAAATGTTGAAATTTCATCCATATTGACCATTTTGGGATCGTTCGACAGGTCCGGAGTCATCGTTTTTCATCCGAAAATTGATTTTTTGGACTGTACCAAAAATGATTCAAAATGTCAATTGGATCGTGCCTCATGTTGAATAACCACTTTTTAAACCCTCACAGTGACCAAAATTGCCGTTTTTACAGAGTTTTGCTTACTCAAAAGCTTCCATTTTGACCCGTTTCAGGCACAGAAATGACTTTAAACACACTTATTTTAGTTGACAAAGTCATAATTTACATCCAACAGTCATTTAGAGTCAAAAGATTAAATGTTAAAATTTCATCATTATAGACCATTTTGGGATCGTTCGACAGGTCTGGAGTCATCGTTTTTCATCCGAAAATTGATTTTTTGGACTGTACCAAAAATGATTCAAAATGTCAATTGGATCGTGCCTCATGTTGAATAACCACTTTTTAAACCCTCACAGTGACCAAAATTGCCATTTTTACAGAGTTTTGCTTACTCAAAAGCTTCCATTTTGACCCGTTTCTGGCACAGAAATGACTTTAAACACACTTATTTTAGTTGACAAAGTCATAATTCACATCCAACAGTCATTTGGAGTCAAAAGATTAAATGTTGAAATTTCATCCATATTGACCATTTTGGGATCGTTCGACAGGTCCGGAGTCATCGTTTTTCATCCGAAAATTGATTTTTTGGACTGTACCAAAAATGATTCAAAATGTCAATTGGATCATGCCTCATGTTGAATAACCACTTTTTAAACCCTCACAGTGACCAAAATTGCCATTTTTACAGAGTTTTGCTTACTCAAAAGCTTCCATTTTGACCCGTTTCAGGCACAAAATGACTTTAAACACACTTATTTTAGTTGACAAAGTCATAATTCACATCCAACAGTCATTTAGAGTCAAAAGATTAAATGTTAAAATTTCATCCATATTGACCATTTTGGGATCGTTCGACAGGTCCGGAGTCATCGTTTTTCATCCGACAATTGATTTTTTGGACTGTACCAAAAATGATTCAAAATGTCAATTGGATCATGCCTCATGTTGAATAACCACTTTTTAAACCCTCACAGTGACCAAAATTGCCATTTTTACAGAGTTTTGCTTACTCAAAAGCTTCCATTTTGACCCGTTTCAGGCACAGAAATGACTTTAAACACACTTATTTTAGTTGACAAAGTCATAATTCACATCCAACAGTCATTTGGAGTCAAAAGATTAAACGTGGAAATTTCATCCATATTGACCATTTTGGGATCGTTCGACAGGTCCGGAGTCATCGTTTTTTATCCGAAAATTGATTTTTTGGACTGTACCAAAAATGATTCAAAATGTCAATTGGATCATGTCTCATGTTGAATAACCACTTTTTAAACCCTCACAGTGACCAAAATTGCCATTTTTTCAGAGTTTTGCTTACTCAAAAGCTTCCATTTTGACCCGTTTCAGGCACAGAAATGACTTTAAACACACTTATTCTAGTTGACAAAGTCATAATTTACATCCAACAGTCATTTAGAGTCAAAAGATTAAATGTTAAAATTTCATCATTATAGACCATTTTGGGATCGTTCGACAGGTCTGGAGTCATCGTTTTTCATCCGAAAATTGATTTTTTGGACTGTACCAAAAATGATTCAAAATGTCAATTGGATCGTGCCTCATGTTGAATAACCACTTTTTAAACCCTCACAGTGACCAAAATTGCCATTTTTACAGAGTTTTGCTTACTCAAAAGCTTCCATTTTGACCCGTTTCTGGCACAGAAATGACTTTAAACACACTTATTTTAGTTGACAAAGTCATAATTCACATCCAACAGTCATTTGGAGTCAAAAGATTAAATGTTAAAATTTCATCCATATTGACCATTTTGGGATCGTTCGACAGGTCCGGAGTCATCGTTTTTCATCCGACAATTGATTTTTTGGACTGTACCAAAAATGATTCAAAATGTCAATTGGATCATGCCTCATGTTGAATAACCACTTTTTAAACCCTCACAGTGACCAAAATTGCCATTTTTACAGAGTTTTGCTTACTCAAAAGCTTCCATTTTGACCCGTTTCAGGCACAGAAATGACTTTAAACACACTTATTTTAGTTGACAAAGTCATAATTCACATCCAACAGTCATTTGGAGTCAAAAGATTAAACGTGGAAATTTCATCCATATTGACCATTTTGGGATCGTTCGACAGGTCCGGAGTCATCGTTTTTTATCCGAAAATTGATTTTTTGGACTGTACCAAAAATGATTCAAAATGTCAATTGGATCATGCCTCATGTTGAATAACCACTTTTTAAACCCTCACAGTGACCAAAATTGCCATTTTTACAGAGTTTTGCTTACTCAAAAGCTTCCATTTTGACCCGTTTCAGGCACAGAAATGACTTTAAACACACTTATTCTAGTTGACAAAGTCATAATTCACATCCAACAGTCATTTAGAGTCAAAAGATTAAATGTTAAAATTTCATCATTATAGACCATTTTGGGATCGTTCGACAGGTCTGGAGTCATCGTTTTTCATCCGAAAATTGATTTTTTGGACTGTACCAAAAATGATTCAAAATGTCAATTGGATCATGCCTCATGTTGAATAACCACTTTTTAAACCCTCACAGTGACCAAAATTGCCATTTTTACAGAGTTTTGCTTACTCAAAAGCTTCCATTTTGACCCGTTTCAGGCACAAAATGACTTTAAAAACACTTATTTTAGTTGACAAAGTCATAATTCACATCCAACAGTCATTTAGAGTCAAAAGATTAAATGTTAAAATTTCATCCATATTGACCATTTTGGGATCGTTCGACAGGTCCGGAGTCATCGTTTTTCATCCGAAAATTGATTTTTTGGACTGTACCAAAAATGATTCAAAATGTCAATTGGATCGTGCCTCATGTTGAATAACCACTTTTTAAACCCTCACAGTGACCAAAATTGCCATTTTTACAGAGTTTTGCTTACTCAAAAGCTTCCATTTTGATCCGTTTCAGGCACAGAAATGACTTTAAACACACTTATTTCAGTTGAAAAATTCATAATTCACATCCAACAGTCATTTGGAGTCAAAAGATTAAATGTGGAAATTTCATCCATATTGATCATTTTGGGATCGTTCGACAGGTCCGGAGTCATCGTTTTTTATCCGAAAATTGATTTTTTGGACTGTACCAAAAATGATTCGAAATGTCAATTGGATCATGCCTCATGTTGAATAACCACTTTTTAAACCCTCACAGTGACCTAAATTGCCATTTTTACAGAGTTTTGCTTACTCAAAAGCTTCCATTTTGACCCGTTTCAGGCACAGAAATGACTTTAAACACACTTATTCTAGTTGACAAAGTCATAATTCACATCCAACAGTCATTTAGAGTCAAAAGATTAAATGTTAAAATTTCATCATTATAGACCATTTTGGGATCGTTCGACAGGTCTGGAGTCATCGTTTTTCATCCGAAAATTGATTTTTTGGACTGTACCAAAAATGATTCAAAATGTCAATTGGATCGTGCCTCATGTTGAATAACCACTTTTTAAACCCTCACAGTGACCAAAATTGCCATTTTTACAGAGTTTTGCTTACTCAAAAGCTTCCATTTTGACCCGTTTCAGGCACAGAAATGACTTTAAACACACTTATTTTAGTTGACAAAGTCATAATTCACATCCAACAGTCATTTGGAGTCAAAAGATTAAATGTGGAAATTTCATCCATATTGACCATTTTGGGATCGTTCGACAGGTCCGGAGTCATCGTTTTTTATCCGAAAATTGATTTTTTGGACTGTACCAAAAATGATTCAAAATGTCAATTGGATCATGTCTCATGTTGAATAACCACTTTTTAAACCCTCACAGTGACCAAAATTGCCATTTTTACAGAGTTTTGCTTACTCAAAAGCTTCCATTTTGACCCGTTTCTGGCACAGAAATGACTTTAAACACACTTATTTTAGTTGACAAAGTCATAATTCACATCCAACAGTCATTTGGAGTCAAAAGATTAAATGTTGAAATTTCATCCATATTGACCATTTTGGGATCGTTCGACAGGTCCGGAGTCATCGTTTTTCATCCGAAAATTGATTTTTTGGACGGTACCAAAAATGATTCAAAATGTCAATTGGATCATGCCTCATGTTGAATAACCACTTTTTAAACCCTCACAGTGACCAAAATTGCCATTTTTACAGAGTTTTGCTTACTCAAAAGCTTCCATTTTGACCCGTTTCAGGCACAAAATGACTTTAAACACACTTATTTTAGTTGACAAAGTCATAATTCACATCCAACAGTCATTTAGAGTCAAAAGATTAAATGTTAAAATTTCATCCATATTGACCATTTTGGGATCGTTCGACAGGTCCGGAGTCATCGTTTTTCATCCGACAATTGATTTTTTGGACTGTACCAAAAATGATTCAAAATGTCAATTGGATCATGCCTCATGTTGAATAACCACTTTTTAAACCCTCACAGTGACCAAAATTGCCATTTTTACAGAGTTTTGCTTACTCAAAAGCTTCCATTTTGACCCGTTTCAGGCACAGAAATGACTTTAAACACACTTATTCTAGTTGACAAAGTCATAATTCACATCCAACAGTCATTTAGAGTCAAAAGATTAAATGTTAAAATTTCATCATTATAGACCATTTTGGGATCGTTCGACAGGTCTGGAGTCATCGTTTTTCATCCGAAAATTGATTTTTTGGACTGTACCAAAAATGATTCAAAATGTCAATTGGATCATGCCTCATGTTGAATAACCACTTTTTAAACCCTCACAGTGACCAAAATTGCCATTTTTACAGAGTTTTGCTTACTCAAAAGCTTCCATTTTGACCCGTTTCAGGCACAAAATGACTTTAAAAACACTTATTTTAGTTGACAAAGTCATAATTCACATCCAACAGTCATTTAGAGTCAAAAGATTAAATGTTAAAATTTCATCCATATTGACCATTTTGGGATCGTTCGACAGGTCCGGAGTCATCGTTTTTCATCCGAAAATTGATTTTTTGGACTGTACCAAAAATGATTCAAAATGTCAATTGGATCGTGCCTCATGTTGAATAACCACTTTTTAAACCCTCACAGTGACCAAAATTGCCATTTTTACAGAGTTTTGCTTACTCAAAAGCTTCCATTTTGATCCGTTTCAGGCACAGAAATGACTTTAAACACACTTATTTCAGTTGAAAAATTCATAATTCACATCCAACAGTCATTTGGAGTCAAAAGATTAAATGTGGAAATTTCATCCATATTGATCATTTTGGGATCGTTCGACAGGTCCGGAGTCATCGTTTTTTATCCGAAAATTGATTTTTTGGACTGTACCAAAAATGATTCGAAATGTCAATTGGATCATGCCTCATGTTGAATAACCACTTTTTAAACCCTCACAGTGACCAAAATTGCCATTTTTACAGAGTTTTGCTTACTCAAAAGCTTCCATTTTGACCCGTTTCAGGCACAGAAATGACTTTAAACACACTTATTTTAGTTGACAAAGTCATAATTCACATCCAACAGTCATTTGAAATCAAAAGATTAAATGTTGAAATTTCATCCATATTGACCATTTTGGGATCGTTCGACAGGTCCGGAGTCATCGTTTTTCATCCGAAAATTGATTTTTTGGACTGTACCAAAAATGATTCAAAATGTCAATTGGATCGTGCCTCATGTTGAATAACCACTTTTTAAACCCTCACAGTGACCAAAATTGCAGTTTTTACAGAGTTTTGCTTACTCAAAAGCTTCCATTTTGACCCGTTTCAGGCACAGAAATGACTTTAAACACACTTATTTTAGTTGACAAAGTCATAATTCACATCCAACAGTCATTTAGAGTCAAAAGATTAAATGTTAAAATTTCATCCATATTGACCATTTTGGGATCGTTCGACAGGTCCGGAGTCATCGTTTTTCATCCGACAATTGATTTTTTGGACTGTACCAAAAATGATTCAAAATGTCAATTGGATCATGCCTCATGATGAATAACCACTTTTTAAACCCTCACAGTGACCAAAATTGCCATTTTTACAGAGTTTTGCTTACTCAAAAGCTTCCATTTTGACCCAGTTCAGGCACAGAAATGACTTTAAACACACTTATTTTAGTTGACAAAGTCATAATTCACATCCAACAGTCATTTGGAGTCAAAAGATTAAATGTGGAAATTTCATCCATATTGACCATTTTGGGATCGTTCGACAGGTCCGGAGTCATCGTTTTTTATCCGAAAATTGATTTTTTGGACTGTACCAAAAATGATTCAAAATGTCAATTGGATCATGTCTCATGTTGAATAACCACTTTTTAAACCCTCACAGTGACCAAAATTGCCATTTTTACAGAGTTTTGCTTACTCAAAAGCTTCCATTTTGACCCGTTTCAGGCACAGAAATGACTTTAAACACACTTATTCTAGTTGACAAAGTCATAATTTACATCCAACAGTCATTTAGAGTCAAAAGATTAAATGTTAAAATTTCATCATTATAGACCATTTTGGGATCGTTCGACAGGTCTGGAGTCATCGTTTTTCATCCGAAAATTGATTTTTTGGACTGTACCAAAAATGATTCAAAATGTCAATTGGATCGTGCCTCATGTTGAATAACCACTTTTTAAACCCTCACAGTGACCAAAATTGCCATTTTTACAGAGTTTTGCTTACTCAAAAGCTTCCATTTTGACCCGTTTCTGGCACAGAAATGACTTTAAACACACTTATTTTAGTTGACAAAGTCATAATTCACATCCAACAGTCATTTGGAGTCAAAAGATTAAATGTTAAAATTTCATCCATATTGACCATTTTGGGATCGTTCGACAGGTCCGGAGTCATCGTTTTTCATCCGACAATTGATTTTTTGGACTGTACCAAAAATGATTCAAAATGTCAATTGGATCATGCCTCATGTTGAATAACCACTTTTTAAACCCTCACAGTGACCAAAATTGCCATTTTTACAGAGTTTTGCTTACTCAAAAGCTTCCATTTTGACCCGTTTCAGGCACAGAAATGACTTTAAACACACTTATTTTAGTTGACAAAGTCATAATTCACATCCAACAGTCATTTGGAGTCAAAAGATTAAATGTGGAAATTTCATCCATATTGACCATTTTGGGATCGTTCGACAGGTCCGGAGTCATCGTTTTTTATCCGAAAATTGATTTTTTGGACTGTACCAAAAATGATTCAAAATGTCAATTGGATCATGTCTCATGTTGAATAACCACTTTTTAAACCCTCACAGTGACCAAAATTGCCATTTTTACAGAGTTTTGCTTACTCAAAAGCTTCCATTTTGACCCGTTTCAGGCACAGAAATGACTTTAAACACACTTATTCTAGTTGACAAAGTCATAATTTACATCCAACAGTCATTTAGAGTCAAAAGATTAAATGTTAAAATTTCATCATTATAGACCATTTTGGGATCGTTCGACAGGTCTGGAGTCATCGTTTTTCATCCGAAAATTGATTTTTTGGACTGTACCAAAAATGATTCAAAATGTCAATTGGATCGTGCCTCATGTTGAATAACCACTTTTTAAACCCTCACAGTGACCAAAATTGCCATTTTTACAGAGTTTTGCTTACTCAAAAGCTTCCATTTTGACCCGTTTCTGGCACAGAAATGACTTTAAACACACTTATTTTAGTTGACAAAGTCATAATTCACATCCAACAGTCATTTGGAGTCAAAAGATTAAATGTTAAAATTTCATCCATATTGACCATTTTGGGATCGTTCGACAGGTCCGGAGTCATCGTTTTTCATCCGACAATTGATTTTTTGGACTGTACCAAAAATGATTCAAAATGTCAATTGGATCATGCCTCATGTTGAATAACCACTTTTTAAACCCTCACAGTGACCAAAATTGCCATTTTTACAGAGTTTTGCTTACTCAAAAGCTTCCATTTTGACCCGTTTCAGGCACAGAAATGACTTTAAACACACTTATTTTAGTTGACAAAGTCATAATTCACATCCAACAGTCATTTGGAGTCAAAAGATTAAACGTGGAAATTTCATCCATATTGACCATTTTGGGATCGTTCGACAGGTCCGGAGTCATCGTTTTTTATCCGAAAATTGATTTTTTGGACTGTACCAAAAATGATTCAAAATGTCAATTGGATCATGCCTCATGTTGAATAACCACTTTTTAAACCCTCACAGTGACCAAAATTGCCATTTTTACAGAGTTTTGCTTACTCAAAAGCTTCCATTTTGACCCGTTTCAGGCACAGAAATGACTTTAAACACACTTATTCTAGTTGACAAAGTCATAATTCACATCCAACAGTCATTTAGAGTCAAAAGATTAAATGTTAAAATTTCATCATTATAGACCATTTTGGGATCGTTCGACAGGTCTGGAGTCATCGTTTTTCATCCGAAAATTGATTTTTTGGACTGTACCAAAAATGATTCAAAATGTCAATTGGATCATGCCTCATGTTGAATAACCACTTTTTAAACCCTCACAGTGACCAAAATTGCCATTTTTACAGAGTTTTGCTTACTCAAAAGCTTCCATTTTGACCCGTTTCAGGCACAAAATGACTTTAAAAACACTTATTTTAGTTGACAAAGTCATAATTCACATCCAACAGTCATTTAGAGTCAAAAGATTAAATGTTAAAATTTCATCCATATTGACCATTTTGGGATCGTTCGACAGGTCCGGAGTCATCGTTTTTCATCCGAAAATTGATTTTTTGGACTGTACCAAAAATGATTCAAAATGTCAATTGGATCGTGCCTCATGTTGAATAACCACTTTTTAAACCCTCACAGTGACCAAAATTGCCATTTTTACAGAGTTTTGCTTACTCAAAAGCTTCCATTTTGATCCGTTTCAGGCACAGAAATGACTTTAAACACACTTATTTCAGTTGAAAAATTCATAATTCACATCCAACAGTCATTTGGAGTCAAAAGATTAAATGTGGAAATTTCATCCATATTGATCATTTTGGGATCGTTCGACAGGTCCGGAGTCATCGTTTTTTATCCGAAAATTGATTTTTTGGACTGTACCAAAAATGATTCAAAATGTCAATTGGATCATGCCTCATGTTGAATAACCACTTTTTAAACCCTCACAGTGACCTAAATTGCCATTTTTACAGAGTTTTGCTTACTCAAAAGCTTCCATTTTGACCCGTTTCAGGCACAGAAATGACTTTAAACACACTTATTCTAGTTGACAAAGTCATAATTCACATCCAACAGTCATTTAGAGTCAAAAGATTAAATGTTAAAATTTCATCATTATAGACCATTTTGGGATCGTTCGACAGGTCTGGAGTCATCGTTTTTCATCCGAAAATTGATTTTTTGGACTGTACCAAAAATGATTCAAAATGTCAATTGGATCGTGCCTCATGTTGAATAACCACTTTTTAAACCCTCACAGTGACCAAAATTGCCATTTTTACAGACTTTTGCTTACTCAAAAGCTTCCATTTTGACCCGTTTCAGGCACAGAAATGACTTTAAACACACTTATTTTAGTTGACAAAGTCATAATTCACATCCAACAGTCATTTGGAGTCAAAAGATTGAATGTTGAAATTTCATCCATATTGACCATTTTGGGATCGTTCGACAGGTCCGAAGTCATCGTTTTTCATCCGAAAATTGATTTTTTGGACTGGACCAAAAATGATTCAAAATGTCAATTGGATCGTGCCTCATGTTGAATAACCACTTTTTAAACCCTCACAGTGACCAAAATTGCCATTTTTACAGAGTTTTGCTTACTCAAAAGCTTCCATTTTGACCCGTTTCAGGCACAGAAATGACTTTAAACACACTTATTTTAGTTGACAAAGTCATAATTCACATCCAACAGTCATTTAGAGTCAAAAGATTAAATGTTAAAATTTCATCCATATTGACCATTTTGGGATCGTTCGACAGGTCCGGAGTCATCGTTTTTCATCCGACAATTGATTTTTTGGACTGTACCAAAAATGATTCAAAATGTCAATTGGATCGTGCCTCATGTTGAATAACCACTTTTTAAACCCTCACAGTGACCAAAATTGCCATTTTTACAGAGTTTTGCTTACTCAAAAGCTTCCATTTTGACCCGTTTCAGGCACAGAAATGACTTTAAACACACTTATTTTAGTTGACAAAGTCATAATTCACATCCAACAGTCATTTGGAGTCAAAAGATTAAACGTGGAAATTTCATCCATATTGACCATTTTGGGATCGTTCGACAGGTCCGGAGTCATCGTTTTTTATCCGAAAATTGATTTTTTGGACTGTACCAAAAATGATTCAAAATGTCAATTGGATCATGCCTCATGTTGAATAACCACTTTTTAAACCCTCACAGTGACCAAAATTGCCATTTTTACAGAGTTTTGCTTACTCAAAAGCTTCCATTTTGACCCGTTTCAGGCACAGAAATGACTTTAAACACACTTATTCTAGTTGACAAAGTCATAATTCACATCCAACAGTCATTTAGAGTCAAAAGATTAAATGTTAAAATTTCATCATTATAGACCATTTTGGGATCGTTCGACAGGTCTGGAGTCATCGTTTTTCATCCGAAAATTGATTTTTTGGAATGTACCAAAAATGATTCAAAATGTCAATTGGATCGTGCCTCATGTTGAATAACCACTTTTTAAACCCTCACAGTGACCAAAATTGCCATTTTTACAGAGTTTTGCTTACTCAAAAGCTTCCATTTTGACCCATTTCAGGCACAGAAATGACTTTAAACACACTTATTTTAGTTGACAAAGTCATAATTCACATCCAACAGTCATTTGGAGTCAAAAGATTAAATGTTGAAATTTCATCCATATTGACCATTTTGGGATCGTTCGACAGGTCCGGAGTCATCGTTTTTCATCCGAAAATTGATTTTTTGGACTGTACCAAAAATGATTCAAAATGTCAATTGGATCATGCCTCATGTTGAATAACCACTTTTTAAACCCTCACAGTGACCAAAATTGCCATTTTTACAGAGTTTTGCTTACTCAAAAGCTTCCATTTTGATCCGTTTCAGGCACAGAAATGACTTTAAACACACTTATTTCAGTTGAAAAATTCATAATTCACATCCAACAGTCATTTGGAGTCAAAAGATTAAATGTGGAAATTTCATCCATATTGATCATTTTGGGATCGTTCGACAGGTCCGGAGTCATCGTTTTTTATCCGAAAATTGATTTTTTGGACTGTACCAAAAATGATTCAAAATGTCAATTGGATCATGCCTCATGTTGAATAACCACTTTTTAAACCCTCACAGTGACCAAAATTGCCATTTTTACAGAGTTTTGCTTACTCAAAAGCTTCCATTTTGACCCGTTTCAGGCACAGAAATGACTTTAAACACACTTATTTTAGTTGACAAAGTCATAATTCACATCCAACAGTCATTTGGAGTCAAAAGATTAAATGTTGAAATTTCATCCATATTGACCATTTTGGGATCGTTCGACAGGTCCGGAGTCATCGTTTTTCATCCGAAAATTGATTTTTTGGACTGTACCAAAAATGATTCAAAATGTCAATTGGATCGTGCCTCATGTTGAATAACCACTTTTTAAACCCTCACAGTGACCAAAATTGCCGTTTTTACAGAGTTTTGCTTACTCAAAAGCTTCCATTTTGACCCGTTTCAGGCACAGAAATGACTTTAAACACACTTATTTTAGTTGACAAAGTCATAATTTACATCCAACAGTCATTTAGAGTCAAAAGATTAAATGTTAAAATTTCATCATTATAGACCATTTTGGGATCGTTCGACAGGTCTGGAGTCATCGTTTTTCATCCGAAAATTGATTTTTTGGACTGTACCAAAAATGATTCAAAATGTCAATTGGATCGTGCCTCATGTTGAATAACCACTTTTTAAACCCTCACAGTGACCAAAATTGCCATTTTTACAGAGTTTTGCTTACTCAAACGCTTCCATTTTGACCCGTTTCTGGCACAGAAATGACTTTAAACACACTTATTTTAGTTGACAAAGTCATAATTCACATCCAACAGTCATTTGGAGTCAAAAGATTAAATGTTGAAATTTCATCCATATTGACCATTTTGGGATCGTTCGACAGGTCCGGAGTCATCGTTTTTCATCCGAAAATTGATTTTTTGGACTGTACCAAAAATGATTCAAAATGTCAATTGGATCATGCCTCATGTTGAATAACCACTTTTTAAACCCTCACAGTGACCAAAATTGCCATTTTTACAGAGTTTTGCTTACTCAAAAGCTTCCATTTTGACCCGTTTCAGGCACAAAATGACTTTAAACACACTTATTTTAGTTGACAAAGTCATAATTCACATCCAACAGTCATTTAGAGTCAAAAGATTAAATGTTAAAATTTCATCCATATTGACCATTTTGGGATCGTTCGACAGGTCCGGAGTCATCGTTTTTCATCCGACAATTGATTTTTTGGACTGTACCAAAAATGATTCAAAATGTCAATTGGATCATGCCTCATGTTGAATAACCACTTTTTAAACCCTCACAGTGACCAAAATTGCCATTTTTACAGAGTTTTGCTTACTCAAAAGCTTCCATTTTGACCCGTTTCAGGCACAGAAATGACTTTAAACACACTTATTTTAGTTGACAAAGTCATAATTCACATCCAACAGTCATTTGGAGTCAAAAGATTAAACGTGGAAATTTCATCCATATTGACCATTTTGGGATCGTTCGACAGGTCCGGAGTCATCGTTTTTTATCCGAAAATTGATTTTTTGGACTGTACCAAAAATGATTCAAAATGTCAATTGGATCATGTCTCATGTTGAATAACCACTTTTTAAACCCTCACAGTGACCAAAATTGCCATTTTTTCAGAGTTTTGCTTACTCAAAAGCTTCCATTTTGACCCGTTTCAGGCACAGAAATGACTTTAAACACACTTATTCTAGTTGACAAAGTCATAATTTACATCCAACAGTCATTTAGAGTCAAAAGATTAAATGTTAAAATTTCATCATTATAGACCATTTTGGGATCGTTCGACAGGTCTGGAGTCATCGTTTTTCATCCGAAAATTGATTTTTTGGACTGTACCAAAAATGATTCAAAATGTCAATTGGATCGTGCCTCATGTTGAATAACCACTTTTTAAACCCTCACAGTGACCAAAATTGCCATTTTTACAGAGTTTTGCTTACTCAAAAGCTTCCATTTTGACCCGTTTCTGGCACAGAAATGACTTTAAACACACTTATTTTAGTTGACAAAGTCATAATTCACATCCAACAGTCATTTGGAGTCAAAAGATTAAATGTTAAAATTTCATCCATATTGACCATTTTGGGATCGTTCGACAGGTCCGGAGTCATCGTTTTTCATCCGACAATTGATTTTTTGGACTGTACCAAAAATGATTCAAAATGTCAATTGGATCATGCCTCATGTTGAATAACCACTTTTTAAACCCTCACAGTGACCAAAATTGCCATTTTTACAGAGTTTTGCTTACTCAAAAGCTTCCATTTTGACCCGTTTCAGGCACAGAAATGACTTTAAACACACTTATTTTAGTTGACAAAGTCATAATTCACATCCAACACTCATTTGGAGTCAAAAGATTAAACGTGGAAATTTCATCCATATTGACCATTTTGGGATCGTTCGACAGGTCCGGAGTCATCGTTTTTTATCCGAAAATTGATTTTTTGGACTGTACCAAAAATGATTCAAAATGTCAATTGGATCATGCCTCATGTTGAATAACCACTTTTTAAACCCTCACAGTGACCAAAATTGCCATTTTTACAGAGTTTTGCTTACTCAAAAGCTTCCATTTTGACCCGTTTCAGGCACAGAAATGACTTTAAACACACTTATTCTAGTTGACAAAGTCATAATTCACATCCAACAGTCATTTAGAGTCAAAAGATTAAATGTTAAAATTTCATCATTATAGACCATTTTGGGATCGTTCGACAGGTCTGGAGTCATCGTTTTTCATCCGAAAATTGATTTTTTGGACTGTACCAAAAATGATTCAAAATGTCAATTGGATCATGCCTCATGTTGAATAACCACTTTTTAAACCCTCACAGTGACCAAAATTGCCATTTTTACAGAGTTTTGCTTACTCAAAAGCTTCCATTTTGACCCGTTTCAGGCACAAAATGACTTTAAAAACACTTATTTTAGTTGACAAAGTCATAATTCACATCCAACAGTCATTTAGAGTCAAAAGATTAAATGTTAAAATTTCATCCATATTGACCATTTTGGGATCGTTCGACAGGTCCGGAGTCATCGTTTTTCATCCGAAAATTGATTTTTTGGACTGTACCAAAAATGATTCAAAATGTCAATTGGATCGTGCCTCATGTTGAATAACCACTTTTTAAACCCTCACAGTGACCAAAATTGCCATTTTTACAGAGTTTTGCTTACTCAAAAGCTTCCATTTTGATCCGTTTCAGGCACAGAAATGACTTTAAACACACTTATTTCAGTTGAAAAATTCATAATTCACATCCAACAGTCATTTGGAGTCAAAAGATTAAATGTGGAAATTTCATCCATATTGATCATTTTGGGATCGTTCGACAGGTCCGGAGTCATCGTTTTTTATCCGAAAATTGATTTTTTGGACTGTACCAAAAATGATTCGAAATGTCAATTGGATCATGCCTCATGTTGAATAACCACTTTTTAAACCCTCACAGTGACCTAAATTGCCATTTTTACAGAGTTTTGCTTACTCAAAAGCTTCCATTTTGACCCGTTTCAGGCACAGAAATGACTTTAAACACACTTATTCTAGTTGACAAAGTCATAATTCACATCCAACAGTCATTTAGAGTCAAAAGATTAAATGTTAAAATTTCATCATTTTAGACCATTTTGGGATCGTTCGACAGGTCTGGAGTCATCGTTTTTCATCCGAAAATTGATTTTTTGGACTGTACCAAAAATGATTCAAAATGTCAATTGGATCGTGCCTCATGTTGAATAACCACTTTTTAAACCCTCACAGTGACCAAAATTGCCATTTTTACAGAGTTTTGCTTACTCAAAAGCTTCCATTTTGACCCGTTTCAGGCACAGAAATGACTTTAAACACACTTATTTTAGTTGACAAAGTCATAATTCACATCCAACAGTCATTTGGAGTCAAAAGATTAAATGTGGAAATTTCATCCATATTGACCATTTTGGGATCGTTCGACAGGTCCGGAGTCATCGTTTTTTATCCGAAAATTGATTTTTTGGACTGTACCAAAAATGATTCAAAATGTCAATTGGATCATGTCTCATGTTGAATAACCACTTTTTAAACCCTCACAGTGACCAAAATTGCCATTTTTACAGAGTTTTGCTTACTCAAAAGCTTCCATTTTGACCCGTTTCAGGCACAGAAATGACTTTAAACACACTTATTCTAGTTGACAAAGTCATAATTTACATCCAACAGTCATTTAGAGTCAAAAGATTAAATGTTAAAATTTCATCATTATAGACCATTTTGGGATCGTTCGACAGGTCTGGAGTCATCGTTTTTCATCCGAAAATTGATTTTTTGGACTGTACCAAAAATGATTCAAAATGTCAATTGGATCGTGCCTCATGTTGAATAACCACTTTTTAAACCCTCACAGTGACCAAAATTGCCATTTTTACAGAGTTTTGCTTACTCAAAAGCTTCCATTTTGACCCGTTTCTGGCACAGAAATGACTTTAAACACACTTATTTTAGTTGACAAAGTCATAATTCACATCCAACAGTCATTTGGAGTCAAAAGATTAAATGTTGAAATTTCATCCATATTGACCATTTTGGGATCGTTCGACAGGTCCGGAGTCATCGTTTTTCATCCGAAAATTGATTTTTTGGACGGTACCAAAAATGATTCAAAATGTCAATTGGATCATGCCTCATGTTGAATAACCACTTTTTAAACCCTCACAGTGACCAAAATTGCCATTTTTACAGAGTTTTGCTTACTCAAAAGCTTCCATTTTGACCCGTTTCAGGCACAAAATGACTTTAAACACACTTATTTTAGTTGACAAAGTCATAATTCACATCCAACAGTCATTTAGAGTCAAAAGATTAAATGTTAAAATTTCATCCATATTGACCATTTTGGGATCGTTCGACAGGTCCGGAGTCATCGTTTTTCATCCGACAATTGATTTTTTGGACTGTACCAAAAATGATTCAAAATGTCAATTGGATCATGCCTCATGTTGAATAACCACTTTTTAAACCCTCACAGTGACCAAAATTGCCATTTTTACAGAGTTTTGCTTACTCAAAAGCTTCCATTTTGACCCGTTTCAGGCACAGAAATGACTTTAAACACACTTATTCTAGTTGACAAAGTCATAATTCACATCCAACAGTCATTTAGAGTCAAAAGATTAAATGTTAAAATTTCATCATTATAGACCATTTTGGGATCGTTCGACAGGTCTGGAGTCATCGTTTTTCATCCGAAAATTGATTTTTTGGACTGTACCAAAAATGATTCAAAATGTCAATTGGATCATGCCTCATGTTGAATAACCACTTTTTAAACCCTCACAGTGACCAAAATTGCCATTTTTACAGAGTTTTGCTTACTCAAAAGCTTCCATTTTGACCCGTTTCAGGCACAAAATGACTTTAAAAACACTTATTTTAGTTGACAAAGTCATAATTCACATCCAACAGTCATTTAGAGTCAAAAGATTAAATGTTAAAATTTCATCCATATTGACCATTTTGGGATCGTTCGACAGGTCCGGAGTCATCGTTTTTCATCCGAAAATTGATTTTTTGGACTGTACCAAAAATGATTCAAAATGTCAATTGGATCGTGCCTCATGTTGAATAACCACTTTTTAAACCCTCACAGTGACCAAAATTGCCATTTTTACAGAGTTTTGCTTACTCAAAAGCTTCCATTTTGATCCGTTTCAGGCACAGAAATGACTTTAAACACACTTATTTCAGTTGAAAAATTCATAATTCACATCCAACAGTCATTTGGAGTCAAAAGATTAAATGTGGAAATTTCATCCATATTGATCATTTTGGGATCGTTCGACAGGTCCGGAGTCATCGTTTTTTATCCGAAAATTGATTTTTTGGACTGTACCAAAAATGATTCGAAATGTCAATTGGATCATGCCTCATGTTGAATAACCACTTTTTAAACCCTCACAGTGACCTAAATTGCCATTTTTACAGAGTTTTGCTTACTCAAAAGCTTCCATTTTGACCCGTTTCAGGCACAGAAATGACTTTAAACACACTTATTCTAGTTGACAAAGTCATAATTCAAATCCAACAGTCATTTAGAGTCAAAAGATTAAATGTTAAAATTTCATCATTATAGACCATTTTGGGATCGTTCGACAGGTCTGGAGTCATCGTTTTTCATCCGAAAATTGATTTTTTGGACTGTACCAAAAATGATTCAAAATGTCAATTGGATCGTGCCTCATGTTGAATAACCACTTTTTAAACCCTCACAGTGACCAAAATTGCCATTTTTACAGAGTTTTGCTTACTCAAAAGCTTCCATTTTGACCCGTTTCAGGCACAGAAATGACTTTAAACACACTTATTTTAGTTGACAAAGTCATAATTCACATCCAACAGTCATTTGGAGTCAAAAGATTGAATGTTGAAATTTCATCCATATTGACCATTTTGGGATCGTTCGACAGGTCCGAAGTCATCGTTTTTCATCCGAAAATTGATTTTTTGGACTGGACCAAAAATGATTCAAAATGTCAATTGGATCGTGCCTCATGTTGAATAACCACTTTTTAAACCCTCACAGTGACCAAAATTGCCATTTTTACAGAGTTTTGCTTACTCAAAAGCTTCCATTTTGACCCGTTTCAGGCACAGAAATGACTTTAAACACACTTATTTTAGTTGACAAAGTCATAATTCACATCCAACAGTCATTTAGAGTCAAAAGATTAAATGTTAAAATTTCATCCATATTGACCATTTTGGGATCGTTCGACAGGTCCGGAGTCATCGTTTTTCATCCGACAATTGATTTTTTGGACTGTACCAAAAATGATTCAAAATGTCAATTGGATCGTGCCTCATGTTGAATAACCACTTTTTAAACCCTCACAGTGACCAAAATTGCCATTTTTACAGAGTTTTGCTTACTCAAAAGCTTCCATTTTGACCCGTTTCAGGCACAGAAATGACTTTAAACACACTTATTTTAGTTGACAAAGTCATAATTCACATCCAACAGTCATTTGGAGTCAAAAGATTAAACGTGGAAATTTCATCCATATTGACCATTTTGGGATCGTTCGACAGGTCCGGAGTCATCGTTTTTTATCCGAAAATTGATTTTTTGGACTGTACCAAAAATGATTCAAAATGTCAATTGGATCATGCCTCATGTTGAATAACCACTTTTTAAACCCTCACAGTGACCAAAATTGCCATTTTTACAGAGTTTTGCTTACTCAAAAGCTTCCATTTTGACCCGTTTCAGGCACAGAAATGACTTTAAACACACTTATTCTAGTTGACAAAGTCATAATTCACATCCAACAGTCATTTAGAGTCAAAAGATTAAATGTTAAAATTTCATCATTATAGACCATTTTGGGATCGTTCGACAGGTCTGGAGTCATCGTTTTTCATCCGAAAATTGATTTTTTGGAATGTACCAAAAATGATTCAAAATGTCAATTGGATCGTGCCTCATGTTGAATAACCACTTTTTAAACCCTCACAGTGACCAAAATTGCCATTTTTACAGAGTTTTGCTTACTCAAAAGCTTCCATTTTGACCCATTTCAGGCACAGAAATGACTTTAAACACACTTATTTTAGTTGACAAAGTCATAATTCACATCCAACAGTCATTTGGAGTCAAAAGATTAAATGTTGAAATTTCATCCATATTGACCATTTTGGGATCGTTCGACAGGTCCGGAGTCATCGTTTTTCATCCGAAAATTGATTTTTTGGACTGTACCAAAAATGATTCAAAATGTCAATTGGATCATGCCTCATGTTGAATAACCACTTTTTAAACCCTCACAGTGACCAAAATTGCCATTTTTACAGAGTTTTGCTTACTCAAAAGCTTCCATTTTGATCCGTTTCAGGCACAGAAATGACTTTAAACACACTTATTTCAGTTGAAAAATTCATAATTCACATCCAACAGTCATTTGGAGTCAAAAGATTAAATGTGGAAATTTCATCCATATTGATCATTTTGGGATCGTTCGACAGGTCCGGAGTCATCGTTTTTTATCCGAAAATTGATTTTTTGGACTGTACCAAAAATGATTCGAAATGTCAATTGGATCATGCCTCATGTTGAATAACCACTTTTTAAACCCTCACAGTGACCAAAATTGCCATTTTTACAGAGTTTTGCTTACTCAAAAGCTTCCATTTTGACCCGTTTCAGGCACAGAAATGACTTTAAACACACTTATTTTAGTTGACAAAGTCATAATTCACATCCAACAGTCATTTAGAGTCAAAAGATTAAATGTTAAAATTTCATCCATATTGACCATTTTGGGATCGTTCGACAGGTCCGGAGTCATCGTTTTTCATCCGACAATTGATTTTTTGGACTGTACCAAAAATGATTCAAAATGTCAATTGGATCATGCCTCATGATGAATAACCACTTTTTAAACCCTCACAGTGACCAAAATTGCCATTTTTACAGAGTTTTGCTTACTCAAAAGCTTCCATTTTGACCCGTTTCAGGCACAGAAATGACTTTAAACACACTTATTTTAGTTGACAAAGTCATAATTCACATCCAACAGTCATTTGGAGTCAAAAGATTAAATGTGGAAATTTCATCCATATTGACCATTTTGGGATCGTTCGACAGGTCCGGAGTCATCGTTTTTTATCCGAAAATTGATTTTTTGGACTGTACCAAAAATGATTCAAAATGTCAATTGGATCATGTCTCATGTTGAATAACCACTTTTTAAACCCTCACAGTGACCAAAATTGCCATTTTTACAGAGTTTTGCTTACTCAAAAGCTTCCATTTTGACCCGTTTCAGGCACAGAAATGACTTTAAACACACTTATTCTAGTTGACAAAGTCATAATTTACATCCAACAGTCATTTAGAGTCAAAAGATTAAATGTTAAAATTTCATCATTATAGACCATTTTGGGATCGTTCGACAGGTCTGGAGTCATCGTTTTTCATCCGAAAATTGATTTTTTGGACTGTACCAAAAATGATTCAAAATGTCAATTGGATCGTGCCTCATGTTGAATAACCACTTTTTAAACCCTCACAGTAACCAAAATTGCCATTTTTACAGAGTTTTGCTTACTCAAAAGCTTCCATTTTGACCCGTTTCTGGCACAGAAATGACTTTAAACACACTTATTTTATATGACAAAGTCATAATTTACATCCAACAGTCATTTGGAGTCAAAAGATTAAATGTTGAAATTTCATCCATATTGACCATTTTGGGATCGTTCGACAGGTCCGGAGTCATCGTTTTTCATCCGAAAATTGATTTTTTGGACTGTACCAAAAATGATTCAAAATGTCAATTGGATCGTGCCTCATGTTGAATAACCACTTTTTAAACCCTCACAGTGACCAAAATTGCAGTTTTTACAGAGTTTTGCTTACTCAAAAGCTTCCATTTTGACCCGTTTCAGGCACAGAAATGACTTTAAACACACTTATTTTAGTTGACAAAGTCATAATTCACATCCAACAGTCATTTAGAGTCAAAAGATTAAATGTTAAAATTTCATCCATATTGACCATTTTGGGATCGTTCGACAGGTCCGGAGTCATCGTTTTTCATCCGTCAATTGATTTTTTGGACTGTACCAAAAATGATTCAAAATGTCAATTGGATCATGCCTCATGATGAATAACCACTTTTTAAACCCTCACAGTGACCAAAATTGCCATTTTTACAGAGTTTTGCTTACTCAAAAGCTTCCATTTTGACCCGTTTCAGGCACAGAAATGACTTTAAACACACTTATTTTAGTTGACAAAGTCATAATTCACATCCAACAGTCATTTGGAGTCAAAAGATTAAATGTGGAAATTTCATCCATATTGACCATTTTGGGATCGTTCGACAGGTCCGGAGTCATCGTTTTTTATCCGAAAATTGATTTTTTGGACTGTACCAAAAATGATTCAAAATGTCAATTGGATCATGTCTCATGTTGAATAACCACTTTTTAAACCCTCACAGTGACCAAAATTGCCATTTTTACAGAGTTTTGCTTACTCAAAAGCTTCCATTTTGACCCGTTTCAGGCACAGAAATGACTTTAAACACACTTATTCTAGTTGACAAAGTCATAATTTACATCCAACAGTCATTTAGAGTCAAAAGATTAAATGTTAAAATTTCATCATTATAGACCATTTTGGGATCGTTCGACAGGTCTGGAGTCATCGTTTTTCATCCGAAAATTGATTTTTTGGACTGTACCAAAAATGATTCAAAATGTCAATTGGATCGTGCCTCATGTTGAATAACCACTTTTTAAACCCTCACAGTGACCAAAATTGCCATTTTTACAGAGTTTTGCTTACTCAAAAGCTTCCATTTTGACCCGTTTCTGGCACAGAAATGACTTTAAACACACTTATTTTAGTTGACAAAGTCATAATTCACATCCAACAGTCATTTGGAGTCAAAAGATTAAATGTTAAAATTTCATCCATATTGACCATTTTGGGATCGTTCGACAGGTCCGGAGTCATCGTTTTTCATCCGACAATTGATTTTTTGGACTGTACCAAAAATGATTCAAAATGTCAATTGGATCATGCCTCATGTTGAATAACCACTTTTTAAACCCTCACAGTGACCAAAATTGCCATTTTTACAGAGTTTTGCTTACTCAAAAGCTTCCATTTTGACCCGTTTCAGGCACAGAAATGACTTTAAACACACTTATTTTAGTTGACAAAGTCATAATTCACATCCAACAGTCATTTGGAGTCAAAAGATTAAATGTGGAAATTTCATCCATATTGACCATTTTGGGATCGTTCGACAGGTCCGGAGTCATCGTTTTTTATCCGAAAATTGATTTTTTGGACTGTACCAAAAATGATTCAAAATGTCAATTGGATCATGTCTCATGTTGAATAACCACTTTTTAAACCCTCACAGTGACCAAAATTGCCATTTTTACAGAGTTTTGCTTACTCAAAAGCTTCCATTTTGACCCGTTTCAGGCACAGAAATGACTTTAAACACACTTATTCTAGTTGACAAAGTCATAATTTACATCCAACAGTCATTTAGAGTCAAAAGATTAAATGTTAAAATTTCATCATTATAGACCATTTTGGGATCGTTCGACAGGTCTGGAGTCATCGTTTTTCATCCGAAAATTGATTTTTTGGACTGTACCAAAAATGATTCAAAATGTCAATTGGATCGTGCCTCATGTTGAATAACCACTTTTTAAACCCTCACAGTGACCAAAATTGCCATTTTTACAGAGTTTTGCTTACTCAAAAGCTTCCATTTTGACCCGTTTCTGGCACAGAAATGACTTTAAACACACTTATTTTAGTTGACAAAGTCATAATTCACATCCAACAGTCATTTGGAGTCAAAAGATTAAATGTTAAAATTTCATCCATATTGACCATTTTGGGATCGTTCGACAGGTCCGGAGTCATCGTTTTTCATCCGACAATTGATTTTTTGGACTGTACCAAAAATGATTCAAAATGTCAATTGGATCATGCCTCATGTTGAATAACCACTTTTTAAACCCTCACAGTGACCAAAATTGCCATTTTTACAGAGTTTTGCTTACTCAAAAGCTTCCATTTTGACCCGTTTCAGGCACAGAAATGACTTTAAACACACTTATTTTAGTTGACAAAGTCATAATTCACATCCAACAGTCATTTGGAGTCAAAAGATTAAACGTGGAAATTTCATCCATATTGACCATTTTGGGATCGTTCGACAGGTCCGGAGTCATCGTTTTTTATCCGAAAATTGATTTTTTGGACTGTACCAAAAATGATTCAAAATGTCAATTGGATCATGCCTCATGTTGAATAACCACTTTTTAAACCCTCACAGTGACCAAAATTGCCATTTTTACAGAGTTTTGCTTACTCAAAAGCTTCCATTTTGACCCGTTTCAGGCACAGAAATGACTTTAAACACACTTATTCTAGTTGACAAAGTCATAATTCACATCCAACAGTCATTTAGAGTCAAAAGATTAAATGTTAAAATTTCATCATTATAGACCATTTTGGGATCGTTCGACAGGTCTGGAGTCATCGTTTTTCATCCGAAAATTGATTTTTTGGACTGTACCAAAAATGATTCAAAATGTCAATTGGATCATGCCTCATGTTGAATAACCACTTTTTAAACCCTCACAGTGACCAAAATTGCCATTTTTACAGAGTTTTGCTTACTCAAAAGCTTCCATTTTGACCCGTTTCAGGCACAAAATGACTTTAAAAACACTTATTTTAGTTGACAAAGTCATAATTCACATCCAACAGTCATTTAGAGTCAAAAGATTAAATGTTAAAATTTCATCCATATTGACCATTTTGGGATCGTTCGACAGGTCCGGAGTCATCGTTTTTCATCCGAAAATTGATTTTTTGGACTGTACCAAAAATGATTCAAAATGTCAATTGGATCGTGCCTCATGTTGAATAACCACTTTTTAAACCCTCACAGTGACCAAAATTGCCATTTTTACAGAGTTTTGCTTACTCAAAAGCTTCCATTTTGATCCGTTTCAGGCACAGAAATGACTTTAAACACACTTATTTCAGTTGAAAAATTCATAATTCACATCCAACAGTCATTTGGAGTCAAAAGATTAAATGTGGAAATTTCATCCATATTGATCATTTTGGGATCGTTCGACAGGTCCGGAGTCATCGTTTTTTATCCGAAAATTGATTTTTTGGACTGTACCAAAAATGATTCAAAATGTCAATTGGATCATGCCTCATGTTGAATAACCACTTTTTAAACCCTCACAGTGACCTAAATTGCCATTTTTACAGAGTTTTGCTTACTCAAAAGCTTCCATTTTGACCCGTTTCAGGCACAGAAATGACTTTAAACACACTTATTCTAGTTGACAAAGTCATAATTCACATCCAACAGTCATTTAGAGTCAAAAGATTAAATGTTAAAATTTCATCATTATAGACCATTTTGGGATCGTTCGACAGGTCTGGAGTCATCGTTTTTCATCCGAAAATTGATTTTTTGGACTGTACCAAAAATGATTCAAAATGTCAATTGGATCGTGCCTCATGTTGAATAACCACTTTTTAAACCCTCACAGTGACCAAAATTGCCATTTTTACAGAGTTTTGCTTACTCAAAAGCTTCCATTTTGACCCGTTTCAGGCACAGAAATGACTTTAAACACACTTATTTTAGTTGACAAAGTCATAATTCACATCCAACAGTCATTTGGAGTCAAAAGATTGAATGTTGAAATTTCATCCATATTGACCATTTTGGGATCGTTCGACAGGTCCGAAGTCATCGTTTTTCATCCGAAAATTGATTTTTTGGACTGGACCAAAAATGATTCAAAATGTCAATTGGATCGTGCCTCATGTTGAATAACCACTTTTTAAACCCTCACAGTGACCAAAATTGCCATTTTTACAGAGTTTTGCTTACTCAAAAGCTTCCATTTTGACCCGTTTCAGGCACAGAAATGACTTTAAACACACTTATTTTAGTTGACAAAGTCATAATTCACATCCAACAGTCATTTAGAGTCAAAAGATTAAATGTTAAAATTTCATCCATATTGACCATTTTGGGATCGTTCGACAGGTCCGGAGTCATCGTTTTTCATCCGACAATTGATTTTTTGGACTGTACCAAAAATGATTCAAAATGTCAATTGGATCGTGCCTCATGTTGAATAACCACTTTTTAAACCCTCACAGTGACCAAAATTGCCATTTTTACAGAGTTTTGCTTACTCAAAAGCTTCCATTTTGATCCGTTTCAGGCACAGAAATGACTTTAAACACACTTATTTCAGTTGAAAAATTCATAATTCACATCCAACAGTCATTTGGAGTCAAAAGATTAAATGTGGAAATTTCATCCATATTGATCATTTTGGGATCGTTCGACAGGTCCGGAGTCATCGTTTTTTATCCGAAAATTGATTTTTTGGACTGTACCAAAAATGATTCAAAATGTCAATTGGATCATGCCTCATGTTGAATAACCACTTTTTAAACCCTCACAGTGACCTAAATTGCCATTTTTACAGAGTTTTGCTTACTCAAAAGCTTCCATTTTGACCCGTTTCAGGCACAGAAATGACTTTAAACACACTTATTCTAGTTGACAAAGTCATAATTCACATCCAACAGTCATTTAGAGTCAAAAGATTAAATGTTAAAATTTCATCATTATAGACCATTTTGGGATCGTTCGACAGGTCTGGAGTCATCGTTTTTCATCCGAAAATTGATTTTTTGGACTGTACCAAAAATGATTCAAAATGTCAATTGGATCGTGCCTCATGTTGAATAACCACTTTTTAAACCCTCACAGTGACCAAAATTGCCATTTTTACAGAGTTTTGCTTACTCAAAAGCTTCCATTTTGACCCGTTTCAGGCACAGAAATGACTTTAAACACACTTATTTTAGTTGACAAAGTCATAATTCACATCCAACAGTCATTTGGAGTCAAAAGATTGAATGTTGAAATTTCATCCATATTGACCATTTTGGGATCGTTCGACAGGTCCGAAGTCATCGTTTTTCATCCGAAAATTGATTTTTTGGACTGGACCAAAAATGATTCAAAATGTCAATTGGATCGTGCCTCATGTTGAATAACCACTTTTTAAACCCTCACAGTGACCAAAATTGCCATTTTTACAGAGTTTTGCTTACTCAAAAGCTTCCATTTTGACCCGTTTCAGGCACAGAAATGACTTTAAACACACTTATTTTAGTTGACAAAGTCATAATTCACATCCAACAGTCATTTGGAGTCAAAAGATTAAACGTGGAAATTTCATCCATATTGACCATTTTGGGATCGTTCGACAGGTCCGGAGTCATCGTTTTTTATCCGAAAATTGATTTTTTGGACTGTACCAAAAATGATTCAAAATGTCAATTGGATCATGCCTCATGTTGAATAACCACTTTTTAAACCCTCACAGTGACCAAAATTGCCATTTTTACAGAGTTTTGCTTACTCAAAAGCTTCCATTTTGACCCGTTTCAGGCACAGAAATGACTTTAAACACACTTATTCTAGTTGACAAAGTCATAATTCACATCCAACAGTCATTTAGAGTCAAAAGATTAAATGTTAAAATTTCATCATTATAGACCATTTTGGGATCGTTCGACAGGTCTGGAGTCATCGTTTTTCATCCGAAAATTGATTTTTTGGAATGTACCAAAAATGATTCAAAATGTCAATTGGATCGTGCCTCATGTTGAATAACCACTTTTTAAACCCTCACAGTGACCAAAATTGCCATTTTTACAGAGTTTTGCTTACTCAAAAGCTTCCATTTTGACCCATTTCAGGCACAGAAATGACTTTAAACACACTTATTTTAGTTGACAAAGTCATAATTCACATCCAACAGTCATTTGGAGTCAAAAGATTGAATGTTGAAATTTCATCCATATTGACCATTTTGGGATCGTTCGACAGGTCCGGAGTCATCGTTTTTCATCCGAAAATTGATTTTTTGGACTGTACCAAAAATGATTCAAAATGTCAATTGGATCATGCCTCATGTTGAATAACCACTTTTTAAACCCTCACAGTGACCAAAATTGCCATTTTTACAGAGTTTTGCTTACTCAAAAGCTTCCATTTTGATCCGTTTCAGGCACAGAAATGACTTTAAACACACTTATTTCAGTTGAAAAATTCATAATTCACATCCAACAGTCATTTGGAGTCAAAAGATTAAATGTGGAAATTTCATCCATATTGATCATTTTGGGATCGTTCGACAGGTCCGGAGTCATCGTTTTTTATCCGAAAATTGATTTTTTGGACTGTACCAAAAATGATTCAAAATGTCAATTGGATCATGCCTCATGTTGAATAACCACTTTTTAAACCCTCACAGTGACCAAAATTGCCATTTTTACAGAGTTTTGCTTACTCAAAAGCTTCCATTTTGACCCGTTTCAGGCACAGAAATGACTTTAAACACACTTATTTTAGTTGACAAAGTCATAATTCACATCCAACAGTCATTTGGAGTCAAAAGATTAAATGTTGAAATTTCATCCATATTGACCATTTTGGGATCGTTCGACAGGTCCGGAGTCATCGTTTTTCATCCGAAAATTGATTTTTTGGACTGTACCAAAAATGATTCAAAATGTCAATTGGATCGTGCCTCATGTTGAATAACCACTTTTTAAACCCTCACAGTGACCAAAATTGCCGTTTTTACAGAGTTTTGCTTACTCAAAAGCTTCCATTTTGACCCGTTTCAGGCACAGAAATGACTTTAAACACACTTATTTTAGTTGACAAAGTCATAATTTACATCCAACAGTCATTTAGAGTCAAAAGATTAAATGTTAAAATTTCATCATTATAGACCATTTTGGGATCGTTCGACAGGTCTGGAGTCATCGTTTTTCATCCGAAAATTGATTTTTTGGACTGTACCAAAAATGATTCAAAATGTCAATTGGATCGTGCCTCATGTTGAATAACCACTTTTTAAACCCTCACAGTGACCAAAATTGCCATTTTTACAGAGTTTTGCTTACTCAAAAGCTTCCATTTTGACCCGTTTCAGGCACAAAATGACTTTAAAAACACTTATTTTAGTTGACAAAGTCATAATTCACATCCAACAGTCATTTAGAGTCAAAAGATTAAATGTTAAAATTTCATCCATATTGACCATTTTGGGATCGTTCGACAGGTCCGGAGTCATCGTTTTTCATCCGAAAATTGATTTTTTGGACTGTACCAAAAATGATTCAAAATGTCAATTGGATCGTGCCTCATGTTGAATAACCACTTTTTAAACCCTCACAGTGACCAAAATTGCCATTTTTACAGAGTTTTGCTTACTCAAAAGCTTCCATTTTGATCCGTTTCAGGCACAGAAATGACTTTAAACACACTTATTTCAGTTGAAAAATTCATAATTCACATCCAACAGTCATTTGGAGTCAAAAGATTAAATGTGGAAATTTCATCCATATTGATCATTTTGGGATCGTTCGACAGGTCCGGAGTCATCGTTTTTTATCCGAAAATTGATTTTTTGGACTGTACCAAAAATGATTCAAAATGTCAATTGGATCATGCCTCATGTTGAATAACCACTTTTTAAACCCTCACAGTGACCTAAATTGCCATTTTTACAGAGTTTTGCTTACTCAAAAGCTTCCATTTTGACCCGTTTCAGGCACAGAAATGACTTTAAACACACTTATTCTAGTTGACAAAGTCATAATTCACATCCAACAGTCATTTAGAGTCAAAAGATTAAATGTTAAAATTTCATCATTATAGACCATTTTGGGATCGTTCGAC
The DNA here is from genome assembly GCF_964263255.1 of Lissotriton vulgaris. Classification (NCBI taxonomy): domain Eukaryota; kingdom Metazoa; phylum Chordata; class Amphibia; order Caudata; family Salamandridae; genus Lissotriton; species Lissotriton vulgaris. Next base: position 242,460 of record NW_028246499.1, read on the forward strand.
AGGTCTGGAGTCATCGTTTTTCATCCGAAAATTGATTTTTTGGACTGTACCAAAAATGATTCAAAATGTCAATTGGATCGTGCCTCATGTTGAATAACCACTTTTTAAACCCTCACAGTGACCAAAATTGCCATTTTTACAGAGTTTTGCTTACTCAAAAGCTTCCATTTTGACCCGTTTCAGGCACAGAAATGACTTTAAACACACTTATTTTAGTTGACAAAGTCATAATTCACATCCAACAGTCATTTGGAGTCAAAAGATTGAATGTTGAAATTTCATCCATATTGACCATTTTGGGATCGTTCGACAGGTCCGAAGTCATCGTTTTTCATCCGAAAATTGATTTTTTGGACTGGACCAAAAATGATTCAAAATGTCAATTGGATCGTGCCTCATGTTGAATAACCACTTTTTAAACCCTCACAGTGACCAAAATTGCCATTTTTACAGAGTTTTGCTTACTCAAAAGCTTCCATTTTGACCCGTTTCAGGCACAGAAATGACTTTAAACACACTTATTTTAGTTGACAAAGTCATAATTCACATCCAACAGTCATTTAGAGTCAAAAGATTAAATGTTAAAATTTCATCCATATTGACCATTTTGGGATCGTTCGACAGGTCCGGAGTCATCGTTTTTCATCCGACAATTGATTTTTTGGACTGTACCAAAAATGATTCAAAATGTCAATTGGATCGTGCCTCATGTTGAATAACCACTTTTTAAACCCTCACAGTGACCAAAATTGCCATTTTTACAGAGTTTTGCTTACTCAAAAGCTTCCATTTTGACCCGTTTCAGGCACAGAAATGACTTTAAACACACTTATTTTAGTTGACAAAGTCATAATTCACATCCAACAGTCATTTGGAGTCAAAAGATTAAACGTGGAAATTTCATCCATATTGACCATTTTGGGATCGTTCGACAGGTCCGGAGTCATCGTTTTTTATCCGAAAATTGATTTTTTGGACTGTACCAAAAATGATTCAAAATGTCAATTGGATCATGCCTCATGTTGAATAACCACTTTTTAAACCCTCACAGTGACCAAAATTGCCATTTTTACAGAGTTTTGCTTACTCAAAAGCTTCCATTTTGACCCGTTTCAGGCACAGAAATGACTTTAAACACACTTATTCTAGTTGACAAAGTCATAATTCACATCCAACAGTCATTTAGAGTCAAAAGATTAAATGTTAAAATTTCATCATTATAGACCATTTTGGGATCGTTCGACAGGTCTGGAGTCATCGTTTTTCATCCGAAAATTGATTTTTTGGAATGTACCAAAAATGATTCAAAATGTCAATTGGATCGTGCCTCATGTTGAATAACCACTTTTTAAACCCTCACAGTGACCAAAATTGCCATTTTTACAGAGTTTTGCTTACTCAAAAGCTTCCATTTTGACCCATTTCAGGCACAGAAATGACTTTAAACACACTTATTTTAGTTGACAAAGTCATAATTCACATCCAACAGTCATTTGGAGTCAAAAGATTAAATGTTGAAATTTCATCCATATTGACCATTTTGGGATCGTTCGACAGGTCCGGAGTCATCGTTTTTCATCCGAAAATTGATTTTTTGGACTGTACCAAAAATGATTCAAAATGTCAATTGGATCATGCCTCATGTTGAATAACCACTTTTTAAACCCTCACAGTGACCAAAATTGCCATTTTTACAGAGTTTTGCTTACTCAAAAGCTTCCATTTTGATCCGTTTCAGGCACAGAAATGACTTTAAACACACTTATTTCAGTTGAAAAATTCATAATTCACATCCAACAGTCATTTGGAGTCAAAAGATTAAATGTGGAAATTTCATCCATATTGATCATTTTGGGATCGTTCGACAGGTCCGGAGTCATCGTTTTTTATCCGAAAATTGATTTTTTGGACTGTACCAAAAATGATTCAAAATGTCAATTGGATCATGCCTCATGTTGAATAACCACTTTTTAAACCCTCACAGTGACCAAAATTGCCATTTTTACAGAGTTTTGCTTACTCAAAAGCTTCCATTTTGACCCGTTTCAGGCACAGAAATGACTTTAAACACACTTATTTTAGTTGACAAAGTCATAATTCACATCCAACAGTCATTTGGAGTCAAAAGATTAAATGTTGAAATTTCATCCATATTGACCATTTTGGGATCGTTCGACAGGTCCGGAGTCATCGTTTTTCATCCGAAAATTGATTTTTTGGACTGTACCAAAAATGATTCAAAATGTCAATTGGATCGTGCCTCATGTTGAATAACCACTTTTTAAACCCTCACAGTGACCAAAATTGCCGTTTTTACAGAGTTTTGCTTACTCAAAAGCTTCCATTTTGACCCGTTTCAGGCACAGAAATGACTTTAAACACACTTATTTTAGTTGACAAAGTCATAATTTACATCCAACAGTCATTTAGAGTCAAAAGATTAAATGTTAAAATTTCATCATTATAGACCATTTTGGGATCGTTCGACAGGTCTGGAGTCATCGTTTTTCATCCGAAAATTGATTTTTTGGACTGTACCAAAAATGATTCAAAATGTCAATTGGATCGTGCCTCATGTTGAATAACCACTTTTTAAACCCTCACAGTGACCAAAATTGCCATTTTTACAGAGTTTTGCTTACTCAAAAGCTTCCATTTTGACCCGTTTCTGGCACAGAAATGACTTTAAACACACTTATTTTAGTTGACAAAGTCATAATTCACATCCAACAGTCATTTGGAGTCAAAAGATTAAATGTTGAAATTTCATCCATATTGACCATTTTGGGATCGTTCGACAGGTCCGGAGTCATCGTTTTTCATCCGAAAATTGATTTTTTGGACTGTACCAAAAATGATTCAAAATGTCAATTGGATCATGCCTCATGTTGAATAACCACTTTTTAAACCCTCACAGTGACCAAAATTGCCATTTTTACAGAGTTTTGCTTACTCAAAAGCTTCCATTTTGACCCGTTTCATGCACAAAATGACTTTAAACACACTTATTTTAGTTGACAAAGTCATAATTCACATCCAACAGTCATTTAGAGTCAAAAGATTAAATGTTAAAATTTCATCCATATTGACCATTTTGGGATCGTTCGACAGGTCCGGAGTCATCGTTTTTCATCCGACAATTGATTTTTTGGACTGTACCAAAAATGATTCAAAATGTCAATTGGATCATGCCTCATGTTGAATAACCACTTTTTAAACCCTCACAGTGACCAAAATTGCCATTTTTACAGAGTTTTGCTTACTCAAAAGCTTCCATTTTGACCCGTTTCAGGCACAGAAATGACTTTAAACACACTTATTTTAGTTGACAAAGTCATAATTCACATCCAACAGTCATTTGGAGTCAAAAGATTAAACGTGGAAATTTCATCCATATTGACCATTTTGGGATCGTTCGACAGGTCCGGAGTCATCGTTTTTTATCCGAAAATTGATTTTTTGGACTGTACCAAAAATGATTCAAAATGTCAATTGGATCATGTCTCATGTTGAATAACCACTTTTTAAACCCTCACAGTGACCAAAATTGCCATTTTTACAGAGTTTTGCTTACTCAAAAGCTTCCATTTTGACCCGTTTCAGGCACAGAAATGACTTTAAACACACTTATTCTAGTTGACAAAGTCATAATTTACATCCAACAGTCATTTAGAGTCAAAAGATTAAATGTTAAAATTTCATCATTATAGACCATTTTGGGATCGTTCGACAGGTCTGGAGTCATCGTTTTTCATCCGAAAATTGATTTTTTGGACTGTACCAAAAATGATTCAAAATGTCAATTGGATCGTGCCTCATGTTGAATAACCACTCTTTAAACCCTCACAGTGACCAAAATTGCCATTTTTACAGAGTTTTGCTTACTCAAAAGCTTCCATTTTGACCCGTTTCTGGCACAGAAATGACTTTAAACACACTTATTTTAGTTGACAAAGTCATAATTCACATCCAACAGTCATTTGGAGTCAAAAGATTAAATGTTAAAATTTCATCCATATTGACCATTTTGGGATCGTTCGACAGGTCCGGAGTCATCGTTTTTCATCCGACAATTGATTTTTTGGACTGTACCAAAAATGATTCAAAATGTCAATTGGATCATGCCTCATGTTGAATAACCACTTTTTAAACCCTCACAGTGACCAAAATTGCCATTTTTACAGAGTTTTGCTTACTCAAAAGCTTCCATTTTGACCCGTTTCAGGCACAGAAATGACTTTAAACACACTTATTTTAGTTGACAAAGTCATAATTCACATCCAACAGTCATTTGGAGTCAAAAGATTAAACGTGGAAATTTCATCCATATTGACCATTTTGGGATCGTTCGACAGGTCCGGAGTCATCGTTTTTTATCCGAAAATTGATTTTTTGGACTGTACCAAAAATGATTCAAAATGTCAATTGGATCATGCCTCATGTTGAATAACCACTTTTTAAACCCTCACAGTGACCAAAATTGCCATTTTTACAGAGTTTTGCTTACTCAAAAGCTTCCATTTTGACCCGTTTCAGGCACAGAAATGACTTTAAACACACTTATTCTAGTTGACAAAGTCATAATTCACATCCAACAGTCATTTAGAGTCAAAAGATTAAATGTTAAAATTTCATCATTATAGACCATTTTGGGATCGTTCGACAGGTCTGGAGTCATCGTTTTTCATCCGAAAATTGATTTTTTGGACTGTACCAAAAATGATTCAAAATGTCAATTGGATCATGCCTCATGTTGAATAACCACTTTTTAAACCCTCACAGTGACCAAAATTGCCATTTTTACAGAGTTTTGCTTACTCAAAAGCTTCCATTTTGACCCGTTTCAGGCACAAAATGACTTTAAAAACACTTATTTTAGTTGACAAAGTCATAATTCACATCCAACAGTCATTTAGAGTCAAAAGATTAAATGTTAAAATTTCATCCATATTGACCATTTTGGGATCGTTCGACAGGTCCGGAGTCATCGTTTTTCATCCGAAAATTGATTTTTTGGACTGTACCAAAAATGATTCAAAATGTCAATTGGATCGTGCCTCATGTTGAATAACCACTTTTTAAACCCTCACAGTGACCAAAATTGCCATTTTTACAGAGTTTTGCTTACTCAAAAGCTTCCATTTTGATCCGTTTCAGGCACAGAAATGACTTTAAACACACTTATTTCAGTTGAAAAATTCATAATTCACATCCAACAGTCATTTGGAGTCAAAAGATTAAATGTGGAAATTTCATCCATATTGATCATTTTGGGATCGTTCGACAGGTCCGGAGTCATCGTTTTTTATCCGAAAATTGATTTTTTGGACTGTACCAAAAATGATTCGAAATGTCAATTGGATCATGCCTCATGTTGAATAACCACTTTTTAAACCCTCACAGTGACCTAAATTGCCATTTTTACAGAGTTTTGCTTACTCAAAAGCTTCCATTTTGACCCGTTTCAGGCACAGAAATGACTTTAAACACACTTATTCTAGTTGACAAAGTCATAATTCACATCCAACAGTCATTTAGAGTCAAAAGATTAAATGTTAAAATTTCATCATTATAGACCATTTTGGGATCGTTCGACAGGTCTGGAGTCATCGTTTTTCATCCGAAAATTGATTTTTTGGACTGTACCAAAAATGATTCAAAATGTCAATTGGATCGTGCCTCATGTTGAATAACCACTTTTTAAACCCTCACAGTGACCAAAATTGCCATTTTTACAGAGTTTTGCTTACTCAAAAGCTTCCATTTTGACCCGTTTCAGGCACAGAAATGACTTTAAACACACTTATTTTAGTTGACAAAGTCATAATTCACATCCAACAGTCATTTGGAGTCAAAAGATTAAATGTGGAAATTTCATCCATATTGACCATTTTGGGATCGTTCGACAGGTCCGGAGTCATCGTTTTTTATCCGAAAATTGATTTTTTGGACTGTACCAAAAATGATTCAAAATGTCAATTGGATCATGTCTCATGTTGAATAACCACTTTTTAAACCCTCACAGTGACCAAAATTGCCATTTTTACAGAGTTTTGCTTACAAAGCTTCCATTTTGACCTGTTTCAGGCACAGAAATGACTTTAAACACACTTATTCTAGTTGACAAAGTCATAATTTACATCCAACAGTCATTTAGAGTCAAAAGATTAAATGTTAAAATTTCATCATTATAGACCATTTTGGGATCGTTCGACAGGTCTGGAGTCATCGTTTTTCATCCGAAAATTGATTTTTTGGACTGTACCAAAAATGATTCAAAATGTCAATTGGATCGTGCCTCATGTTGAATAACCACTTTTTAAACCCTCACAGTGACCAAAATTGCCATTTTTACAGAGTTTTGCTTACTCAAAAGCTTCCATTTTGACCCGTTTCTGGCACAGAAATGACTTTAAACACACTTATTTTAGTTGACAAAGTCACAATTCACATCCAACAGTCATTTGGAGTCAAAAGATTAAATGTTGAAATTTCATCCATATTGACCATTTTGGGATCGTTCGACAGGTCCGGAGTCATCGTTTTTCATCCGAAAATTGATTTTTTGGACGGTACCAAAAATGATTCAAAATGTCAATTGGATCATGCCTCATGTTGAATAACCACTTTTTAAACCCTCACAGTGACCAAAATTGCCATTTTTACAGAGTTTTGCTTACTCAAAAGCTTCCATTTTGACCCGTTTCAGGCACAAAATGACTTTAAACACACTTATTTTAGTTGACAAAGTCATAATTCACATCCAACAGTCATTTAGAGTCAAAAGATTAAATGTTAAAATTTCATCCATATTGACCATTTTGGGATCGTTCGACAGGTCCGGAGTCATCGTTTTTCATCCGACAATTGATTTTTTGGACTGTACCAAAAATGATTCAAAATGTCAATTGGATCATGCCTCATGTTGAATAACCACTTTTTAAACCCTCACAGTGACCAAAATTGCCATTTTTACAGAGTTTTGCTTACTCAAAAGCTTCCATTTTGACCCGTTTCAGGCACAGAAATGACTTTAAACACACTTATTCTAGTTGACAAAGTCATAATTCACATCCAACAGTCATTTAGAGTCAAAAGATTAAATGTTAAAATTTCATCATTATAGACCATTTTGGGATCGTTCGACAGGTCTGGAGTCATCGTTTTTCATCCGAAAATTGATTTTTTGGACTGTACCAAAAATGATTCAAAATGTCAATTGGATCATGCCTCATGTTGAATAACCACTTTTTAAACCCTCACAGTGACCAAAATTGCCATTTTTACAGAGTTTTGCTTACTCAAAAGCTTCCATTTTGACCCGTTTCAGGCACAAAATGACTTTAAAAACACTTATTTTAGTTGACAAAGTCATAATTCACATCCAACAGTCATTTAGAGTCAAAAGATTAAATGTTAAAATTTCATCCATATTGACCATTTTGGGATCGTTCGACAGGTCCGGAGTCATCGTTTTTCATCCGAAAATTGATTTTTTGGACTGTACCAAAAATGATTCAAAATGTCAATTGGATCGTGCCTCATGTTGAATAACCACTTTTTAAACCCTCACAGTGACCAAAATTGCCATTTTTACAGAGTTTTGCTTACTCAAAAGCTTCCATTTTGATCCGTTTCAGGCACAGAAATGACTTTAAACACACTTATTTCAGTTGAAAAATTCATAATTCACATCCAACAGTCATTTGGAGTCAAAAGATTAAATGTGGAAATTTCATCCATATTGATCATTTTGGGATCGTTCGACAGGTCCGGAGTCATCGTTTTTTATCCGAAAATTGATTTTTTGGACTGTACCAAAAATGATTCGAAATGTCAATTGGATCATGCCTCATGTTGAATAACCACTTTTTAAACCCTCACAGTGACCTAAATTGCCATTTTTACAGAGTTTTGCTTACTCAAAAGCTTCCATTTTGACCCGTTTCAGGCACAGAAATGACTTTAAACACACTTATTCTAGTTGACAAAGTCATAATTCACATCCAACAGTCATTTAGAGTCAAAAGATTAAATGTTAAAATTTCATCATTATAGACCATTTTGGGATCGTTCGACAGGTCTGGAGTCATCGTTTTTCATCCGAAAATTGATTTTTTGGACTGTACCAAAAATGATTCAAAATGTCAATTGGATCGTGCCTCATGTTGAATAACCACTTTTTAAACCCTCACAGTGACCAAAATTGCCATTTTTACAGAGTTTTGCTTACTCAAAAGCTTCCATTTTGACCCGTTTCAGGCACAGAAATGACTTTAAACACACTTATTTTAGTTGACAAAGTCATAATTCACATCCAACAGTCATTTGGAGTCAAAAGATTGAATGTTGAAATTTCATCCATATTGACCATTTTGGGATCGTTCGACAGGTCCGAAGTCATCGTTTTTCATCCGAAAATTGATTTTTTGGACTGGACCAAAAATGATTCAAAATGTCAATTGGATCGTGCCTCATGTTGAATAACCACTTTTTAAACCCTCACAGTGACCAAAATTGCCATTTTTACAGAGTTTTGCTTACTCAAAAGCTTCCATTTTGACCCGTTTCAGGCACAGAAATGACTTTAAACACACTTATTTTAGTTGACAAAGTCATAATTCACATCCAACAGTCATTTAGAGTCAAAAGATTAAATGTTAAAATTTCATCCATATTGACCATTTTGGGATCGTTCGACAGGTCCGGAGTCATCGTTTTTCATCCGACAATTGATTTTTTGGACTGTACCAAAAATGATTCAAAATGTCAATTGGATCGTGCCTCATGTTGAATAACCACTTTTTAAACCCTCACAGTGACCAAAATTGACATTTTTACAGAGTTTTGCTTACTCAAAAGCTTCCATTTTGACCCGTTTCAGGCACAGAAATGACTTTAAACACACTTATTTTAGTTGACAAAGTCATAATTCACATCCAACAGTCATTTGGAGTCAAAAGATTAAACGTGGAAATTTCATCCATATTGACCATTTTGGGATCGTTCGACAGGTCCGGAGTCATCGTTTTTTATCCGAAAATTGATTTTTTGGACTGTACCAAAAATGATTCAAAATGTCAATTGGATCATGCCTCATGTTGAATAACCACTTTTTAAACCCTCACAGTGACCAAAATTGCCATTTTTACAGAGTTTTGCTTACTCAAAAGCTTCCATTTTGACCCGTTTCAGGCACAGAAATGACTTTAAACACACTTATTCTAGTTGACAAAGTCATAATTCACATCCAACAGTCATTTAGAGTCAAAAGATTAAATGTTAAAATTTCATCATTATAGACCATTTTGGGATCGTTCGACAGGTCTGGAGTCATCGTTTTTCATCCGAAAATTGATTTTTTGGAATGTACCAAAAATGATTCAAAATGTCAATTGGATCGTGCCTCATGTTGAATAACCACTTTTTAAACCCTCACAGTGACCAAAATTGCCATTTTTACAGAGTTTTGCTTACTCAAAAGCTTCCATTTTGACCCATTTCAGGCACAGAAATGACTTTAAACACACTTATTTTAGTTGACAAAGTCATAATTCACATCCAACAGTCATTTGGAGTCAAAAGATTAAATGTTGAAATTTCATCCATATTGACCATTTTGGGATCGTTCGACAGGTCCGGAGTCATCGTTTTTCATCCGAAAATTGATTTTTTGGACTGTACCAAAAATGATTCAAAATGTCAATTGGATCATGCCTCATGTTGAATAACCACTTTTTAAACCCTCACAGTGACCAAAATTGCCATTTTTACAGAGTTTTGCTTACTCAAAAGCTTCCATTTTGATCCGTTTCAGGCACAGAAATGACTTTAAACACACTTATTTCAGTTGAAAAATTCATAATTCACATCCAACAGTCATTTGGAGTCAAAAGATTAAATGTGGAAATTTCATCCATATTGATCATTTTGGGATCGTTCGACAGGTCCGGAGTCATCGTTTTTTATCCGAAAATTGATTTTTTGGACTGTACCAAAAATGATTCGAAATGTCAATTGGATCATGCCTCATGTTGAATAACCACTTTTTAAACCCTCACAGTGACCAAAATTGCCATTTTTACAGAGTTTTGCTTACTCAAAAGCTTCCATTTTGACCCGTTTCAGGCACAGAAATGACTTTAAACACACTTATTTTAGTTGACAAAGTCATAATTCACATCCAACAGTCATTTGGAGTCAAAAGATTAAATGTTGAAATTTCATCCATATTGACCATTTTGGGATCGTTCGACAGGTCCGGAGTCATCGTTTTTCATCCGAAAATTGATTTTTTGGACTGTACCAAAAATGATTCAAAATGTCAATTGGATCGTGCCTCATGTTGAATAACCACTTTTTAAACCCTCACAGTGAACAAAATTGCCGTTTTTACAGAGTTTTGCTTACTCAAAAGCTTCCATTTTGACCCGTTTCAGGCACAGAAATGACTTTAAACACACTTATTTTAGTTGACAAAGTCATAATTCACATCCAACAGTCATTTAGAGTCAAAAGATTAAATGTTAAAATTTCATCCATATTGACCATTTTGGGATCGTTCGACAGGTCCGGAGTCATCGTTTTTCATCCGACAATTGATTTTTTGGACTGTACCAAAAATGATTCAAAATGTCAATTGGATCATGCCTCATGATGAATAACCACTTTTTAAACCCTCACAGTGACCAAAATTGCCATTTTTACAGAGTTTTGCTTACTCAAAAGCTTCCATTTTGACCCGTTTCAGGCACAGAAATGACTTTAAACACACTTATTTTAGTTGACAAAGTCATAATTCACATCCAACAGTCATTTGGAGTCAAAAGATTAAATGTGGAAATTTCATCCATATTGACCATTTTGGGATCGTTCGACAGGTCCGGAGTCATCGTTTTTTATCCGAAAATTGATTTTTTGGACTGTACCAAAAATGATTCAAAATGTCAATTGGATCATGTCTCATGTTGAATAACCACTTTTTAAACCCTCACAGTGACCAAAATTGCCATTTTTACAGAGTTTTGCTTACTCAAAAGCTTCCATTTTGACCCGTTTCAGGCACAGAAATGACTTTAAACACACTTATTCTAGTTGACAAAGTCATAATTTACATCCAACAGTCATTTAGAGTCAAAAGATTAAATGTTAAAATTTCATCATTATAGACCATTTTGGGATCGTTCGACAGGTCTGGAGTCATCGTTTTTCATCCGAAAATTGATTTTTTGGACTGTACCAAAAATGATTCAAAATGTCAATTGGATCGTGCCTCATGTTGAATAACCACTTTTTAAACCCTCACAGTAACCAAAATTGCCATTTTTACAGAGTTTTGCTTACTCAAAAGCTTCCATTTTGACCCGTTTCTGGCACAGAAATGACTTTAAACACACTTATTTTAGTTGACAAAGTCATAATTCACATCCAACAGTCATTTGGAGTCAAAAGATTAAATGTTGAAATTTCATCCATATTGACCATTTTGGGATCGTTCGACAGGTCCGGAGTCATCGTTTTTCATCCGAAAATTGATTTTTTGGACTGTACCAAAAATGATTCAAAATGTCAATTGGATCATGCCTCATGTTGAATAACCACTTTTTAAACCCTCACAGTGACCAAAATTGCCATTTTTACAGAGTTTTGCTTACTCAAAAGCTTCCATTTTGACCCGTTTCAGGCACAAAATGACTTTAAACACACTTATTTTAGTTGACAAAGTCATAATTCACATCCAACAGTCATTTAGAGTCAAAAGATTAAATGTTAAAATTTCATCCATATTGACCATTTTGGGATCGTTCGACAGGTCCGGAGTCATCGTTTTTCATCCGACAATTGATTTTTTGGACTGTACCAAAAATGATTCAAAATGTCAATTGGATCATGCCTCATGTTGAATAACCACTTTTTAAACCCTCACAGTGACCAAAATTGCCATTTTTACAGAGTTTTGCTTACTCAAAAGCTTCCATTTTGACCCGTTTCAGGCACAGAAATGACTTTAAACACACTTATTTTAGTTGACAAAGTCATAATTCACATCCAACAGTCATTTGGAGTCAAAAGATTAAACGTGGAAATTTCATCCATATTGACCATTTTGGGATCGTTCGACAGGTCCGGAGTCATCGTTTTTTATCCGAAAATTGATTTTTTGGACTGTACCAAAAATGATTCAAAATGTCAATTGGATCATACCTCATGTTGAATAACCACTTTTTAAACCCTCACAGTGACCAAAATTGCCATTTTTACAGAGTTTTGCTTACTCAAACGCTTCCATTTTGACCCGTTTCAGGCACAGAAATGACTTTAAACACACTTATTCTAGTTGACAAAGTCATAATTCACATCCAACAGTCATTTAGAGTCAAAAGATTAAATGTTAAAATTTCATCATTATAGACCATTTTGGGATCGTTCGACAGGTCTGGAGTCATCGTTTTTCATCCGAAAATTGATTTTTTGGACTGTACCAAAAATGATTCAAAATGTCAATTGGATCGTGCCTCATGTTGAATAACCACTTTTTAAACCCTCACAGTGACCAAAATTGCCATTTTTACAGAGTTTTGCTTACTCAAAAGCTTCCATTTTGACCCATTTCAGGCACAGAAATGACTTTAAACACACTTATTTTAGTTGACAAAGTCATAATTCACATCCAACAGTCATTTGGAGTCAAAAGATTAAATGTTGAAATTTCATCCATATTGACCATTTTGGGATCGTTCGACAGGTCCGGAGTCATCGTTTTTCATCCGAAAATTGATTTTTTGGACTGTACCAAAAATGATTCAAAATGTCAATTGGATCATGCCTCATGTTGAATAACCACTTTTTAAACCCTCACAGTGACCAAAATTGCCATTTTTACAGAGTTTTGCTTACTCAAAAGCTTCCATTTTGACCCGTTTCAGGCACAAAATGACTTTAAAAACACTTATTTTAGTTGACAAAGTCATAATTCACATCCAACAGTCATTTAGAGTCAAAAGATTAAATGTTAAAATTTCATCCATATTGACAATTTTGGGATCGTTCGACAGGTCCGGAGTCATCGTTTTTCATCCGAAAATTGATTTTTTGGACTGTACCAAAAATGATTCAAAATGTCAATTGGATCGTGCCTCATGTTGAATAACCACTTTTTAAACCCTCACAGTGACCAAAATTGCCATTTTTACAGAGTTTTGCTTACTCAAAAGCTTCCATTTTGATCCGTTTCAGGCACAGAAATGACTTTAAACACCCTTATTTCAGTTGAAAAATTCATAATTCACATCCAACAGTCATTTGGAGTCAAAAGATTAAATGTGGAAATTTCATCCATATTGATCATTTTGGGATCGTTCGACAGGTCCGGAGTCATCGTTTTTTATCCGAAAATTGATTTTTTGGACTGTACCAAAAATGATTCGAAATGTCAATTGGATCATGCCTCATGTTGAATAACCACTTTTTAAACCCTCACAGTGACCAAAATTGCCATTTTTACAGAGTTTTGCTTACTCAAAAGCTTCCATTTTGACCCGTTTCAGGCACAGAAATGACTTTAAACACACTTATTTTAGTTGACAAAGTCATAATTCACATCCAACAGTCATTTGGAGTCAAAAGATTAAATGTTGAAATTTCATCCATATTGACCATTTTGGGATCGTTCGACAGGTCCGGAGTCATCGTTTTTCATCCGAAAATTGATTTTTTGGACTGTACCAAAAATGATTCAAAATGTCAATTGGATCGTGCCTCATGTTGAATAACCACTTTTTAAACCCTCACAGTGACCAAAATTGCCGTTTTTACAGAGTTTTGCTTACTCAAAAGCTTCCATTTTGACCCGTTTCAGGCACAGAAATGACTTTAAACACACTTATTTTAGTTGACAAAGTCATAATTCACATCCAACAGTCATTTAGAGTCAAAAGATTAAATGTTAAAATTTCATCCATATTGACCATTTTGGGATCGTTCGACAGGTCCGGAGTCATCGTTTTTCATCCGACAATTGATTTTTTGGACTGTACCAAAAATGATTCAAAATGTCAATTGGATCATGCCTCATGTTGAATAACCACTTTTTAAACCCTCACAGTGACCAAAATTGCCATTTTTACAGAGTTTTGCTTACTCAAAAGCTTCCATTTTGACCCGTTTCAGGCACAGAAATGACTTTAAACACACTTATTTTAGTTGACAAAGTCATAATTCACATCCAACAGTCATTTGGAGTCAAAAGATTAAATGTGGAAATTTAATCCATATTGACCATTTTGGGATCGTTCGACAGGTCCGGAGTCATCGTTTTTTATCCGAAAATTGATTTTTTGGACTGTACCAAAAATGATTCAAAATGTCAATTGGATCATGCCTCATGTTGAATAACCACTTTTTAAACCCTCACAGTGACCAAAATTGCCATTTTTACAGAGTTTTGCTTACTCAAAAGCTTCCATTTTGACCCGTTTCAGGCACAGAAATGACTTTAAACACACTTATTCTAGTTGACAAAGTCATAATTCACATCCAACAGTCATTTAGAGTCAAAAGATTAAATGTTAAAATTTCATCATTATAGACCATTTTGGGATCGTTCGACAGGTCTGGAGTCATCGTTTTTCATCCGAAAATTGATTTTTTGGACTGTACCAAAAATGATTCAAAATGTCAATTGGATCGTGCCTCATGTTGAATAACCACTTTTTAAACCCTCACAGTGACCAAAATTGCCATTTTTACAGAGTTTTGCTTACTCAAAAGCTTCCATTTTGACCCGTTTCTGGCACAGAAATGACTTTAAACACACTTATTTTAGTTGACAAAGTCATAATTCACATCCAACAGTCATTTGGAGTCAAAAGATTAAATGTTGAAATTTCATCCATATTGACCATTTTGGGATCGTTCGACAGGTCCGGAGTCATCGTTTTTCATCTGAAAATTGATTTTTTGGACTGTACCAAAAATGATTCAAAATGTCAATTGGATCGTGCCTCATGTTGAATAACCACTTTTTAAACCCTCACAGTGACCAAAATTGCCATTTTTACAGAGTTTTGCTTACTCAAAAGCTTCCATTTTGACCCGTTTCAGGCACAGAAATGACTTTAAACACACTTATTCTAGTTGACAAAGTCATAATTCACATCCAACAGTCATTTAGAGTCAAAAGATTAAATGTTAAAATTTCATCATTATAGACCATTTTGGGATCGTTCGACAGGTCTGGAGTCATCGTTTTTCATCCGAAAATTGATTTTTTGGACTGTACCAAAAATGATTCAAAATGTCAATTGGATCGTGCCTCATGTTGAATAACCACTTTTTAAACCCTCACAGTGACCAAAATTGCCATTTTTACAGAGTTTTGCTTACTCAAAAGCTTCCATTTTGACCCGTTTCAGGCACAGAAATGACTTTAAACACACTTATTTTAGTTGACAAAGTCATAATTCACATCCAACAGTCATTTGGAGTCAAAAGATTAAATGTTGAAATTTCATCCATATTGACCATTTTGGGATCGTTCGACAGGTCCGGAGTCATCGTTTTTCATCCGAAAATTGATTTTTTGGACTGTACCAAAAATGATTCAAAATGTCAATTGGATCGTGCCTCATGTTGAATAACCACTTTTTAAACCCTCACAGTGACCAAAATTGCCATTTTTACAGAGTTTTGCTTACTCAAAAGCTTCCATTTTGACCCGTTTCAGGCACAGAAATGACTTTAAACACACTTATTTTAGTTGACAAAGTCATAATTCACATCCAACAGTCATTTAGAGTCAAAAGATTAAATGTTAAAATTTCATCCATATTGACCATTTTGGGATCGTTCGACAGGTCCGGAGTCATCGTTTTTCATCCGACAATTGATTTTTTGGACTGTACCAAAAATGATTCAAAATGTCAATTGGATCATGCCTCATGTTGAATAACCACTTTTTAAACCCTCACAGTGACCAAAATTGCCATTTTTACAGAGTTTTGCTTACTCAAAAGCTTCCATTTTGACCCGTTTCAGGCACAGAAATGACTTTAAACACACTTATTTTAGTTGACAAAGTCATAATTCACATCCAACAGTCATTTGGAGTCAAAAGATTAAATGTTGAAATTTCATCCATATTGATCATTTTGGGATCGTTCGACAGGTCCGGAGTCATCGTTTTTCATCCGAAAATTGATTTTTTGGACTGTACCAAAAATGATTCAAAATGTCAATTAGATCGTGCCTCATGTTGAATAACCACTTTTTAAACCCTCACAGTGACCAAAATTGCCGTTTTTACAGAGTTTTGCTTACTCAAAAGCTTCTATTTTGACCCGTTTCAGGCACAGAAATGACTTTAAACACACTTATTTTAGTTGACAAAGTCATAATTCACATCCAACAGTCATTTAGAGTCAAAAGATTAAATGTTAAAATTTCATCCATATTGACCATTTTGGGATCGTTCGACAGGTCCGGAGTCATCGTTTTTCATCCGACAATTGATTTTTTGGACTGTACCAAAAATGATTCAAAATGTCAATTGGATCATGCCTCATGTTGAATAACCACTTTTTAAACCCTCACAGTGACCAAAATTGCCATTTTTACAGAGTTTTGCTTACTCAAAAGCTTCCATTTTGACCCGTTTCAGGCACAGAAATGACTTTAAACACACTTATTTTAGTTGACAAAGTCATAATTCACATCCAACAGTCATTTGGAGTCAAAAGATTAAATGTGGAAATTTCATCCATATTGACCATTTTGGGATCGTTCGACAGGTCCGGAGTCATCGTTTTTTATCCGAAAATTGATTTTTTGGACTGTACCAAAAATGATTCAAAATGTCAATTGGATCATGCCTCATGTTGAATAACCACTTTTTAAACCCTCACAGTGACCAAAATTGCCATTTTTACAGAGTTTTGCTTACTCAAAAGCTTCCATTTTGACCCGTTTCAGGCACAGAAATGACTTTAAACACACTTATTCTAGTTGACAAAGTCATAATTCACATCCAACAGTCATTTAGAGTCAAAAGATTAAATGTTAAAATTTCATCATTATAGACCATTTTGGGATCGTTCGACAGGTCTGGAGTCATCGTTTTTCATCCGAAAATTGATTTTTTGGACTGTACCAAAAATGATTCAAAATGTCAATTGGATCGTGCCTCATGTTGAATAACCACTTTTTAAACCCTCACAGTGACCAAAATTGCCATTTTTACAGAGTTTTGCTTACTCAAAAGCTTCCATTTTGACCCGTTTCTGGCACAGAAATGACTTTAAACACACTTATTTTAGTTGACAAAGTCATAATTCACATCCAACAGTCATTTGGAGTCAAAAGATTAAATGTTGAAATTTCATCCATATTGACCATTTTTGGATCGTTCGACAGGTCCGGAGTCATCGTTTTTCATCCGAAAATTGATTTTTTGGACTGTACCAAAAATGATTCAAAATGTCAATTGGATCATGCCTCATGTTGAATAACCACTTTTTAAACCCTCACAGTGACCAAAATTGCCATTTTTACAGAGTTTTGCTTACTCAAAAGCTTCCATTTTGACCCGTTTCAGGCACAAAAGGACTTTAAACACACTTATTTTAGTTGACAAAGTCATAATTCACATCCAACAGTCATTTGGAGTCAAAAGATTAAATGTTGAAATTTCATCCATATTGACCATTTTGGGATCGTTCGACAGGTCCGGAGTCATCGTTTTTCATCCGAAAATTGATTTTTTGGACTGTACCAAAAATGATTCAAAATGTCAATTGGATCATGCCTCATGTTGAATAACCACTTTTTAAACCCTCACAGTGACCAAAATTGCCATTTTTACAGAGTTTTGCTTACTCAAAAGCTTCCATTTTGACCCGTTTCAGGCACAAAATGACTTTAAAAACACTTATTTTAGTTGACAAAGTCATAATTCACATCCAACAGTCATTTAGAGTCAAAAGATTAAATGTTAAAATTTCATCCATATTGACCATTTTGGGATCGTTCGACAGGTCCGGAGTCATCGTTTTTCATCCGAAAATTGATTTTTTGGACTGTACCAAAAATGATTCAAAATGTCAATTGGATCGTGCCTCATGTTGAATAACCACTTTTTAAACCCTCACAGTGACCAAAATTGACATTTTTACAGAGTTTTGCTTACTCAAAAGCTTCCATTTTGATCCGTTTCAGGCACAGAAATGACTTTAAACACACTTATTTCAGTTGAAAAATTCATAATTCACATCCAACAGTCATTTGGAGTCAAAAGATTAAATGTGGAAATTTCATCCATATTGATCATTTTGGGATCGTTCGACAGGTCCGGAGTCATTGTTTTTTATCCAAAAATTGATTTTTTGGACTGTACCAAAAATGATTCGAAATGTCAATTGGATCATGCCTCATGTTGAATAACCACTTTTTAAACCCTCACAGTGACCTAAATTGCCATTTTTACAGAGTTTTGCTTACTCAAAAGCTTCCATTTTGACCCGTTTCAGGCACAGAAATGACTTTAAACACACTTATTCTAGTTGACAAAGTCATAATTCACATCCAACAGTCATTTAGAGTCAAAAGATTAAATGTTAAAATTTCATCATTATAGACCATTTTGGGATCGTTCGACAGGTCTGGAGTCATCGTTTTTCATCCGAAAATTGATTTTTTGGACTGTACCAAAAATGATTCAAAATGTCAATTGGATCGTGCCTCATGTTGAATAACCACTTTTTAAACCCTCACAGTGACCAAAATTGCCATTTTTACAGAGTTTTGCTTACTCAAAAGCTTCCATTTTGACCCGTTTCAGGCACAGAAATGACTTTAAACACACTTATTTTAGTTGACAAAGTCATAATTCACATCCAACAGTCATTTGGAGTCAAAAGATTGAATGTTGAAATTTCATCCATATTGACCATTTTGGGATCGTTCGACAGGTCCGAAGTCATCGTTTTTCATCCGAAAATTGATTTTTTGGACTGGACCAAAAATGATTCAAAATGTCAATTGGATCGTGCCTCATGTTGAATAACCACTTTTTAAACCCTCACAGTGACCAAAATTGCCATTTTTACAGAGTTTTGCTTACTCAAAAGCTTCCATTTTGACCCGTTTCAGGCACAGAAATGACTTTAAACACACTTATTTTAGTTGACAAAGTCATAATTCACATCCAACAGTCATTTAGAGTCAAAAGATTAAATGTTAAAATTTCATCCATATTGACCATTTTGGGATCGTTCGACAGGTCCGGAGTCATCGTTTTTCATCCGACAATTGATTTTTTGGACTGTACCAAAAATGATTCAAAATGTCAATTGGATCGTGCCTCATGTTGAATAACCACTTTTTAAACCCTCACAGTGACCAAAATTGCCATTTTTACAGAGTTTTGCTTACTCAAAAGCTTCCATTTTGACCCATTTCAGGCACAGAAATGACTTTAAACACACTTATTTTAGTTGACAAAGTCATAATTCACATCCAACAGTCATTTGGAGTCAAAAGATTAAATGTTGAAATTTCATCCATATTGACCATTTTGGGATCGTTCGACAGGTCCGGAGTCATCGTTTTTCATCCGAAAATTGATTTGTTGGACTGTACCAAAAATGATTCAAAATGTCAATTGGATCATGCCTCATGTTGAATAACCACTTTTTAAACCCTCACAGTGACCAAAATTGCCATTTTTACAGAGTTTTGCTTACTCAAAAGCTTCCATTTTGGCCCGTTTCAGGCACAAAATGACTTTAAACACACTTATTTTAGTTGACAAAGTCATAATTCACATCCAACAGTCATTTAGAGTCAAAAGATTAAATGTTAAAATTTCATCCATATTGACCATTTTGGGATCGTTCGACAGGTCCGGAGTCATCGTTTTTCATCCGAAAATTGATTTTTTGGACTGTACCAAAAATGATTCAAAATGTCAATTGGATCATGCCTCATGTTGAATAACCACTTTTTAAACCCTCACAGTGACCAAAATTGCCATTTTTACAGAGTTTTGCTTACTCAAAAGCTTCCATTTTGACCCGTTTCAGGCACAAAATGACTTTAAACACACTTATTTTAGTTGACAAAGTCATAATTCACATCCAACAGTCATTTAGAGTCAAAAGATTAAATGTTAAAATTTCATCCATATTGACCATTTTGGGATCGTTCGACAGGTCCGGAGTCATCGTTTTTCATCCGACAATTGATTTTTTGGACTGTACCAAAAATGATTCAAAATGTCAATTGGATCATGCCTCATGTTGAATAACCACTTTTTAAACCCTCACAGTGACCAAAATTGCCATTTTTACAGAGTTTTGCTTACTCAAAAGCTTCCATTTTGACCCGTTTCAGGCACAGAAATGACTTTAAACACACTTATTTTAGTTGACAAAGTCATAATTCACATCCAACAGTCATTTGGAGTCAAAAGATTAAACGTGGAAATTTCATCCATATTGACCATTTTGGGATCGTTCGACAGGTCCGGAGTCATCGTTTTTTATCCGAAAATTGATTTTTTGGACTGTACCAAAAATGATTCAAAATGTCAATTGGATCATGCCTCATGTTGAATAACCACTTTTTAAACCCTCACAGTGACCTAAATTGCCATTTTTACAGAGTTTTGCTTACTCAAAAGCTTCCATTTTGACCCGTTTCAGGCACAGAAATGACTTTAAACACACTTATTCTAGATGACAAAGTCATAATTCACATCCAACAGTCATTTAGAGTCAAAAGATTAAATGTTAAAATTTCATCATTATAGACCATTTTGGGATCGTTCGACAGGTCTGGAGTCATCGTTTTTCATCCGAAAATTGATTTTTTGGACTGTACCAAAAATGATTCAAAATGTCAATTGGATCGTGCCTCATGTTGAATAACCACTTTTTAAACCCTCACAGTGACCAAAATTGCCATTTTTACAGAGTTTTGCTTACTCAAAAGCTTCCATTTTGACCCGTTTCAGGCACAGAAATGACTTTAAACACACTTATTTTAGTTGACAAAGTCATAATTCACATGCAACAGTCATTTGGAGTCAAAAGATTGAATGTTGAAATTTCATCCATATTGACCATTTTGGGATCGTTCGACAGGTCCGAAGTCATCGTTTTTCATCCGAAAATTGATTTTTTGGACTGGACCAAAAATGATTCAAAATGTCAATTGGATCGTGCCTCATGTTGAATAACCACTTTTTAAACCCTCACAGTGACCAAAATTGCCATTTTTACAGAGTTTTGCTTACTCAAAAGCTTCCATTTTGACCCGTTTCAGGCACAGAAATGACTTTAAACACACTTATTTTAGTTGACAAAGTCATAATTCACATCCAACAGTCATTTAGAGTCAAAAGATTAAATGTTAAAATTTCATCCATATTGACCATTTTGGGATCGTTCGACAGGTCCGGAGTCATCGTTTTTCATCCGACAATTGATTTTTTGGACTGTACCAAAAATGATTCAAAATGTCAATTGGATCGTGCCTCATGTTGAATAACCACTTTTTAAACCCTCACAGTGACCAAAATTGCCATTTTTACAGAGTTTTGCTTACTCAAAAGCTTCCATTTTGACCCGTTTCAGGCACAGAAATGACTTTAAACACACTTATTTTAGTTGACAAAGTCATAATTCACATCCAACAGTCATTTGGAGTCAAAAGATTAAACGTGGAAATTTCATCCATATTGACCATTTTGGGATCGTTCGACAGGTCCGGAGTCATCGTTTTTTATCCGAAAATTGATTTTTTGGACTGTACCAAAAATGATTCAAAATGTCAATTGGATCATGCCTCATGTTGAATAACCACTTTTTAAACCCTCACAGTGACCAAAATTGCCATTTTTACAGAGTTTTGCTTACTCAAAAGCTTCCATTTTGACCCGTTTCAGGCACAGAAATGACTTTAAACACACTTATTCTAGTTGACAAAGTCATAATTCACATCCAACAGTCATTTAGAGTCAAAAGATTAAATGTTAAAATTTCATCATTATAGACCATTTTGGGATCGTTCGACAGGTCTGGAGTCATCGTTTTTCATCCGAAAATTGATTTTTTGGAATGTACCAAAAATGATTCAAAATGTCAATTGGATCGTGCCTCATGTTGAATAACCACTTTTTAAACCCTCACAGTGACCAAAATTGCCATTTTTACAGAGTTTTGCTTACTCAAAAGCTTCCATTTTGACCCATTTCAGGCACAGAAATGACTTTAAACACACTTATTTTAGTTGACAAAGTCATAATTCACATCCAACAGTCATTTGGAGTCAAAAGATTAAATGTTGAAATTTCATCCATATTGACCATTTTGGGATCGTTCGACAGGTCCGAAGTCATCGTTTTTCATCCGAAAATTGATTTTTTGGACTGGACCAAAAATGATTCAAAATGTCAATTGGATCGTGCCTCATGTTGAATAACCACTTTTTAAACCCTCACAGTGACCAAAATTGCCATTTTTACAGAGTTTTGCTTACTCAAAAGCTTCCATTTTGACCCGTTTCAGGCACAGAAATGACTTTAAACACACTTATTTTAGTTGACAAAGTCATAATTCACATCCAACAGTCATTTAGAGTCAAAAGATTAAATGTTAAAATTTCATCCATATTGACCATTTTGGGATCGTTCGACAGGTCCGGAGTCATCGTTTTTCATCCGACAATTGATTTTTTGGACTGTACCAAAAATGATTCAAAATGTCAATTGGATCGTGCCTCATGTTGAATAACCACTTTTTAAACCCTCACAGTGACCAAAATTGCCATTTTTACAGAGTTTTGCTTACTCAAAAGCTTCCATTTTGACCCGTTTCAGGCACAGAAATGACTTTAAACACACTTATTTTAGTTGACAAAGTCATAATTCACATCCAACAGTCATTTGGAGTCAAAAGATTAAACGTGGAAATTTCATCCATATTGACCATTTTGGGATCGTTCGACAGGTCCGGAGTCATCGTTTTTTATCCGAAAATTGATTTTTTGGACTGTACCAAAAATGATTCAAAATGTCAATTGGATCATGCCTCATGTTGAATAACCACTTTTTAAACCCTCACAGTGACCAAAATTGCCATTTTTACAGAGTTTTGCTTACTCAAAAGCTTCCATTTTGACCCGTTTCAGGCACAGAAATGACTTTAAACACACTTATTCTAGTTGACAAAGTCATAATTCACATCCAACAGTCATTTAGAGTCAAAAGATTAAATGTTAAAATTTCATCATTATAGACCATTTTGGGATCGTTCGACAGGTCTGGAGTCATCGTTTTTCATCCGAAAATTGATTTTTTGGAATGTACCAAAAATGATTCAAAATGTCAATTGGATCGTGCCTCATGTTGAATAACCACTTTTTAAACCCTCACAGTGACCAAAATTGCCATTTTTACAGAGTTTTGCTTACTCAAAAGCTTCCATTTTGACCCGTTTCAGGCACAGAAATGACTTTAAACACACTTATTTTAGTTGACAAAGTCATAATTCACATCCAACAGTCATTTAGAGTCAAAAGATTAAATGTTAAAATTTCATCCATATTGACCATTTTGGGATCGTTCGACAGGTCCGGAGTCATCGTTTTTCATCCGACAATTGATTTTTTGGACTGTACCAAAAATGATTCAAAATGTCAATTGGATCGTGCCTCATGTTGAATAACCACTTTTTAAACCCTCACAGTGACCAAAATTGCCATTTTTACAGAGTTTTGCTTACTCAAAAGCTTCCATTTTGACCCGTTTCAGGCACAGAAATGACTTTAAACACACTTATTTTAGTTGACAAAGTCATAATTCACATCCAACAGTCATTTGGAGTCAAAAGATTAAACGTGGAAATTTCATCCATATTGACCATTTTGGGATCGTTCGACAGGTCCGGAGTCATCGTTTTTTATCCGAAAATTGATTTTTTGGACTGTACCAAAAATGATTCAAAATGTCAATTGGATCATGCCTCATGTTGAATAACCACTTTTTAAACCCTCACAGTGACCAAAATTGCCATTTTTACAGAGTTTTGCTTACTCAAAAGCTTCCATTTTGACCCGTTTCAGGCACAGAAATGACTTTAAACACACTTATTCTAGTTGACAAAGTCATAATTCACATCCAACAGTCATTTAGAGTCAAAAGATTAAATGTTAAAATTTCATCATTATAGACCATTTTGGGATCGTTCGACAGGTCTGGAGTCATCGTTTTTCATCCGAAAATTGATTTTTTGGAATGTACCAAAAATGATTCAAAATGTCAATTGGATCGTGCCTCATGTTGAATAACCACTTTTTAAACCCTCACAGTGACCAAAATTGCCATTTTTACAGAGTTTTGCTTACTCAAAAGCTTCCATTTTGACCCATTTCAGGCACAGAAATGACTTTAAACACACTTATTTTAGTTGACAAAGTCATAATTCACATCCAACAGTCATTTGGAGTCAAAAGATTAAATGTTGAAATTTCATCCATATTGACCATTTTGGGATCGTTCGACAGGTCCGGAGTCATCGTTTTTCATCCGAAAATTGATTTTTTGGACTGTACCAAAAATGATTCAAAATGTCAATTGGATCATGCCTCATGTTGAATAACCACTTTTTAAACCCTCACAGTGACCAAAATTGCCATTTTTACAGAGTTTTGCTTACTCAAAAGCTTCCATTTTGGCCCGTTTCAGGCACAAAATGACTTTAAACACACTTATTTTAGTTGACAAAGTCATAATTCACATCCAACAGTCATTTAGAGTCAAAAGATTAAATGTTAAAATTTCATCCATATTGACCATTTTGGGATCGTTCGACAGGTCCGGAGTCATCGTTTTTCATCCGAAAATTGATTTTTTGGACTGTACCAAAAATTATTCAAAATGTCAATTGGATCATGCCTCATGTTGAATAACCACTTTTTAAACCCTCACAGTGACCAAAATTGCCATTTTTACAGAGTTTTGCTTACTCAAAAGCTTCCATTTTGACCCGTTTCAGGCACAAAATGACTTTAAACACACTTATTTTAGTTGACAAAGTCATAATTCACATCCAACAGTCATTTAGAGTCAAAAGATTAAATGTTAAAATTTCATCCATATTGACCATTTTGGGATCGTTCGACAGGTCCGGAGTCATCGTTTTTCATCCGACAATTGATTTTTTGGACTGTACCAAAAATGATTCAAAATGTCAATTGGATCATGCCTCATGTTGAATAACCACTTTTTAAACCCTCACAGTGACCAAAATTGCCATTTTTACAGAGTTTTGCTTACTCAAAAGCTTCCATTTTGACCCGTTTCAGGCACAGAAATGACTTTAAACACACTTATTTTAGTTGACAAAGTCATAATTCACATCCAACAGTCATTTGGAGTCAAAAGATTAAACGTGGAAATTTCATCCATATTGACCATTTTGGGATCGTTCGACAGGTCCGGAGTCATCGTTTTTTATCCGAAAATTGATTTTTTGGACTGTACCAAAAATGATTCAAAATGTCAATTGGATCATGCCTCATGTTGAATAACCACTTTTTAAACCCTCACAGTGACCTAAATTGCCATTTTTACAGAGTTTTGCTTACTCAAAAGCTTCCATTTTGACCCGTTTCAGGCACAGAAATGACTTTAAACACACTTATTCTAGTTGACAAAGTCATAATTCACATCCAACAGTCATTTAGAGTCAAAAGATTAAATGTTAAAATTTCATCATTATAGACCATTTTGGGATCGTTCGACAGGTCTGGAGTCATCGTTTTTCATCCGAAAATTGATTTTTTGGACTGTACCAAAAATGATTCAAAATGTCAATTGGATCGTGCCTCATGTTGAATAACCACTTTTTAAACCCTCACAGTGACCAAAATTGCCATTTTTACAGAGTTTTGCTTACTCAAAAGCTTCCATTTTTACCCGTTTCAGGCACAGAAATGACTTTAAACACACTTATTTTAGTTGACAAAGTCATAATTCACATCCAACAGTCATTTGGAGTCAAAAGATTGAATGTTGAAATTTCATCCATATTGACCATTTTGGTATCGTTCGACAGGTCCGAAGTCATCGTTTTTCATCCGAAAATTGATTTTTTGGACTGGACCAAAAATGATTCAAAATGTCAATTGGATCGTGCCTCATGTTGAATAACCACTTTTTAAACCCTCACAGTGACCAAAATTGCCATTTTTACAGAGTTTTGCTTACTCAAAAGCTTCCATTTTGACCCGTTTCAGGCACAGAAATGACTTTAAACACACTTATTTTAGTTGACAAAGTCATAATTCACATCCAACAGTCATTTAGAGTCAAAAGATTAAATGTTAAAATTTCATCCATATTGACCATTTTGGGATCGTTCGACAGGTCCGGAGTCATCGTTTTTCATCCGACAATTGATTTTTTGGACTGTACCAAAAATGATTCAAAATGTCAATTGGATCGTGCCTCATGTTGAATAACCACTTTTTAAACCCTCACAGTGACCAAAATTGCCATTTTTACAGAGTTTTGCTTACTCAAAAGCTTCCATTTTGACCCGTTTCAGGCACAGAAATGACTTTAAACACACTTATTTTAGTTGACAAAGTCATAATTCACATCCAACAGTCATTTGGAATCAAAAGATTAAACATGGAAATTTCATCCATATTGACCATTTTGGGATCGTTCGACAGGTCCGGAGTCATCGTTTTTTATCCGAAAATTGATTTTTTGGACTGTACCAAAAATGATTCAAATTGTCAATTGGATCATGCCTCATGTTGAATAACCACTTTTTAAACCCTCACAGTGACCAAAATTGCCATTTTTACAGAGTTTTGCTTACTCAAAAGCTTCCATTTTGACCCGTTTCAGGCACAGAAATGACTTTAAACACACTTATTCTAGTTGACAAAGTCATAATTCACATCCAACAGTCATTTAGAGTCAAAAGATTAAATGTTAAAATTTCATCATTATAGACCATTTTGGGATCGTTCGACAGGTCTGGAGTCATCGTTTTTCATCCGAAAATTGATTTTTTGGAATGTACCAAAAATGATTCAAAATGTCAATTGGATCGTGCCTCATGTTGAATAACCACTTTTTAAACCCTCACAGTGACCAAAATTGCCATTTTTACAGAGTTTTGCTTACTCAAAAGCTTCCATTTTGACCCATTTCAGGCACAGAAATGACTTTAAACACACTTATTTTAGTTGACAAAGGCATAATTCACATCCAACAGTCATTTGGAGTCAAAAGATTAAATGTTGAAATTTCATCCATATTGACCATTTTGGGATCGTTCGACAGGTCCGGAGTCATCGTTTTTCATCCGAAAATTGATTTTTTGGACTGTACCAAAAATGATTCAAAATGTCAATTGGATCATGCCTCATGTTGAATAACCACTTTTTAAACCCTCACAGTGACCAAAATTGCCATTTTTACAGAGTTTTGCTTACTCAAAAGCTTCCATTTTGATCCGTTTCAGGCACAGAAATGACTTTAAACACACTTATTTCAGTTGAAAAATTCATAATTCACATCCAACAGTCATTTGGAGTCAAAAGATTAAATGTGGAAATTTCATCCATATTGATCATTTTGGGATCGTTCGACAGGTCCGGAGTCATCGTTTTTTATCCGAAAATTGATTTTTTGGACTGTACCAAAAATGATTCGAAATGTCAATTGGATCATGCCTCATGTTGAATAACCACTTTTTAAACCCTCACAGTGACCAAAATTGCCATTTTTACAGAGTTTTGCTTACTCAAAAGCTTCCATTTTGACCCGTTTCAGGCACAGAAATGACTTTAAACACACTTATTTTAGTTGACAAAGTCATAATTCACATCCAACAGTCATTTGGAGTCAAAAGATTAAATGTTGAAATTTCATCCATATTGACCATTTTGGGATCGTTCGACAGGTCCGGAGTCATCGTTTTTCATCCGAAAATTGATTTTTTGGACTGTACCAAAAATGATTCAAAATGTCAATTGGATCGTGCCTCATGTTGAATAACCACTTTTTAAACCCTCACAGTGACCAAAATTGCCGTTTTTACAGAGTTTTGCTTACTCAAAAGCTTCCATTTTGACCCGTTTCAGGCACAGAAATGACTTTAAACACACTTATTTTAGTTGACAAAGTCATAATTCACATCCAACAGTCATTTAGAGTCAAAAGATTAAATGTTAAAATTTCATCCATATTGACCATTTTGGGATCGTTCGACAGGTCCGGAGTCATCGTTTTTCATCCGACAATTGATTTTTTGGACTGTACCAAAAATGATTCAAAATGTCAATTGGATCATGCCTCATGATGAATAACCACTTTTTAAACCCTCACAGTGACCAAAATTGCCATTTTTACAGAGTTTTGCTTACTCAAAAGCTTCCATTTTGACCCGTTTCAGGCACAGAAATGACTTTAAACACACTTATTTTAGTTGACGAAGTCATAATTCACATCCAACAGTCATTTGGAGTCAAAAGATTAAATGTGGAAATTTCATCCATATTGACCATTTTGGGATCGTTCGACAGGTCCGGAGTCATCGTTTTTTATCCGAAAATTGATTTTTTGGACTGTACCAAAAATGATTCAAAATGTCAATTGGATCATACCTCATGTTGAATAACCACTTTTTAAACCCTCACAGTGACCAAAATTGCCATTTTTACAGAGTTTTGCTTACTCAAACGCTTCCATTTTGACCCGTTTCAGGCACAGAAATGACTTTAAACACACTTATTCTAGTTGACAAAGTCATAATTCACATCCAACAGTCATTTAGAGTCAAAAGATTAAATGTTAAAATTTCATCATTATAGACCATTTTGGGATCGTTCGACAGGTCTGGAGTCATCGTTTTTCATCCGAAAATTGATTTTTTGGACTGTACCAAAAATGATTCAAAATGTCAATTGGATCGTGCCTCATGTTGAATAACCACTTTTTAAACCCTCACAGTGACCAAAATTGCCATTTTTACAGAGTTTTGCTTACTCAAAAGCTTCCATTTTGACCCATTTCAGGCACAGAAATGACTTTAAACACACTTATTTTAGTTGACAAAGTCATAATTCACATCCAACAGTCATTTGGAGTCAAAAGATTAAATGTTGAAATTTCATCCATATTGACCATTTTGGGATCGTTCGACAGGTCCGGAGTCATCGTTTTTCATCCGAAAATTGATTTTTTGGACTGTACCAAAAATGATTCAAAATGTCAATTGGATCATGCCTCATGTTGAATAACCACTTTTTAAACCCTCACAGTGACCAAAATTGCCATTTTTACAGAGTTTTGCTTACTCAAAAGCTTCCATTTTGATCCGTTTCAGGCACAGAAATGACTTTAAACACACTTATTTCAGTTGAAAAATTCATAATTCACATCCAACAGTCATTTGGAGTCAAAAGATTAAATGTGGAAATTTCATCCATATTGATCATTTTGGGATCGTTCGACAGGTCCGGAGTCATCGTTTTTTATCCGAAAATTGATTTTTTGGACTGTACCAAAAATGATTCGAAATGTCAATTGGATCATGCCTCATGTTGAATAACCACTTTTTAAACCCTCACAGTGACCAAAATTGCCATTTTTACAGAGTTTTGCTTACTCAAAAGCTTCCATTTTGACCCGTTTCAGGCACAGAAATGACTTTAAACACACTTATTTTAGTTGACAAAGTCATAATTCACATCCAACAGTCATTTGGAGTCAAAAGATTAAATGTTGAAATTTCATCCATATTGACCATTTTGGGATCGTTCGACAGGTCCGGAGTCATCGTTTTTCATCCGAAAATTGATTTTTTGGACTGTACCAAAAATGATTCAAAATGTCAATTGGATCGTGCCTCATGTTGAATAACCACTTTTTAAACCCTCACAGTGACCAAAATTGCCGTTTTTACAGAGTTTTGCTTACTCAAAAGCTTCCATTTTGACCCGTTTCAGGCACAGAAATGACTTTAAACACACTTATTTTAGTTGACAAAGTCATAATTCACATCCAACAGTCATTTAGAGTCAAAAGATTAAATGTTAAAATTTCATCCATATTGACCATTTTGGGATCGTTCGACAGGTCCGGAGTCATCGTTTTTCATCCGACAATTGATTTTTTGGACTGTACCAAAAATGATTCAAAATGTCAATTGGATCATGCCTCATGTTGAATAACCACTTTTTAAACCCTCACAGTGACCAAAATTGCCATTTTTACAGAGTTTTGCTTACTCAAAAGCTTCTATTTTGACCCGTTTCAGGCACAGAAATGACTTTAAACACACTTATTTTAGTTGACAAAGTCATAATTCACATCCAACAGTCATTTGGAGTCAAAAGATTAAATGTGGAAATTTCATCCATATTGACCATTTTGGGATCGTTCGACAGGTCCGGAGTCATCGTTTTTTATCCGAAAATTGATTTTTTGGACTGTACCAAAAATGATTCAAAATGTCAATTGGATCATGCCTCATGTTGAATAACCACTTTTTAAACCCTCACAGTGACCAAAATTGCCATTTTTACAGAGTTTTGCTTACTCAAAAGCTTCCATTTTGACCCGTTTCAGGCACAGAAATGACTTTAAACACACTTATTCTAGTTGACAAAGTCATAATTCACATCCAACAGTCATTTAGAGTCAAAAGATTAAATGTTAAAATTTCATCATTATAGACCATTTTGGGATCGTTCGACAGGTCTGGAGTCATCGTTTTTCATCCGAAAATTGATTTTTTGGACTGTACCAAAAATGATTCAAAATGTCAATTGGATCGTGCCTCATGTTGAATAACCACTTTTTAAACCCTCACAGTGACCAAAATTGCCATTTTTACAGAGTTTTGCTTACTCAAAAGCTTCCATTTTGACCCGTTTCTGGCACAGAAATGACTTTAAACACACTTATTTTAGTTGACAAAGTCATAATTCACATCCAACAGTCATTTGGAGTCAAAAGATTAAATGTTGAAATTTCATCCATATTGACCATTTTGGGATCGTTCGACAGGTCCGGAGTCATCGTTTTTCATCTGAAAATTGATTTTTTGGACTGTACCAAAAATGATTCAAAATGTCAATTGGATCGTGCCTCATGTTGAATAACCACTTTTTAAACCCTCACAGTGACCAAAATTGCCATTTTTACAGAGTTTTGCTTACTCAAAAGCTTCCATTTTGACCCGTTTCAGGCACAGAAATGACTTTAAACACACTTATTCTAGTTGACAAAGTCATAATTCACATCCAACAGTCATTTAGAGTCAAAAGATTAAATGTTAAAATTTCATCATTATAGACCATTTTGGGATCGTTCGACAGGTCTGGAGTCATCGTTTTTCATCCGAAAATTGATTTTTTGGACTGTACCAAAAATGATTCAAAATGTCAATTGGATCGTGCCTCATGTTGAATAACCACTTTTTAAACCCTCACAGTGACCAAAATTGCCATTTTTACAGAGTTTTGCTTACTCAAAAGCTTCCATTTTGACCCGTTTCAGGCACAGAAATGACTTTAAACACACTTATTTTAGTTGACAAAGTCATAATTCACATCCAACAGTCATTTGGAGTCAAAAGATTAAATGTTGAAATTTCATCCATATTGACCATTTTGGGATCGTTCGACAGGTCCGGAGTCATCGTTTTTCATCCGAAAATTGATTTTTTGGACTGTACCAAAAATGATTCAAAATGTCAATTGGATCGTGCCTCATGTTGAATAACCACTTTTTAAACCCTCACAGTGACCAAAATTGCCATTTTTACAGAGTTTTGCTTACTCAAAAGCTTCCATTTTGACCCGTTTCAGGCACAGAAATGACTTTAAACACACTTATTTTAGTTGACAAAGTCATAATTCACATCCAACAGTCATTTGGAGTCAAAAGATTAAATGTTGAAATTTCATCCATATTGACCATTTTGGGATCGTTCGACAGGTCCGGAGTCATCGTTTTTCATCCGAAAATTGATTTTTTGGACTGTACCAAAAATGATTCAAAATGTCAATTGGATCGTGCCTCATGTTGAATAACCACTTTTTAAACCCTCACAGTGACCAAAATTGCCGTTTTTACAGAGGTTTGCTTACTCAAAAGCTTCCATTTTGACCCGTTTCAGGCACAGAAATGACTTTAAACACACTTATTTTAGTTGACAAAGTCATAATTCACATCCAACAGTCATTTAGAGTCAAAAGATTAAATGTTAAAATTTCATCCATATTGACCATTTTGGGATCGTTCGACAGGTCCGGAGTCATCGTTTTTCATCCGACAATTGATTTTTTGGACTGTACCAAAAATGATTCAAAATGTCAATTGGATCATGCCTCATGTTGAATAACCACTTTTTAAACCCTCACAGTGACCAAAATTGCCATTTTTACAGAGTTTTGCTTACTCAAAAGCTTCCATTTTGACCCGTTTCAGGCACAGAAATGACTTTAAACACACTTATTTTAGTTGACAAAGTCATAATTCACATCCAACAGTCATTTGGAGTCAAAAGATTAAATGTGGAAATTTCATCCATATTGACCATTTTGGGATCGTTCGACAGGTCCGGAGTCATCGTTTTTTATCCGAAAATTGATTTTTTGGACTGTACCAAAAATGATTCAAAATGTCAATTGGATCATGCCTCATGTTGAATAACCACTTTTTAAACCCTCACAGTGACCAAAATTGCCATTTTTACAGAGTTTTGCTTACTCAAAAGCTTCCATTTTGACCCGTTTCAGGCACAGAAATGACTTTAAACACACTTATTCTAGTTGACAAAGTCATAATTCACATCCAACAGTCATTTAGAGTCAAAAGATTAAATGTTAAAATTTCATCATTATAGACCATTTTGGGATCGTTCGACAGGTCTGGAGTTATCGTTTTTCATCCGAAAATTGATTTTTTGGACTGTACCAAAAATGATTCAAAATGTCAATTGGATCGTGCCTCATGTTGAATAACCACTTTTTAAACCCTCACAGTGACCAAAATTGCCATTTTTACAGAGTTTTGCTTACTCAAAAGCTTCCATTTTGACCCGTTTCTGGCACAGAAATGACTTTAAACACACTTATTTTAGTTGACAAAGTCATAATTCACATCCAACAGTCATTTGGAGTCAAAAGATTAAATGTTGAAATTTCATCCATATTGACCATTTTGGGATCGTTCGACAGGTCCGGAGTCATCGTTTTTCATCCGAAAATTGATTTTTTGGACTGTACCAAAAATGATTCAAAATGTCAATTGGATCATGCCTCATGTTGAATAACCACTTTTTAAACCCTCACAGTGACCAAAATTGCCATTTTTACAGAGTTTTGCTTACTCAAAAGCTTCCATTTTGACCCGTTTCAGGCACAAAATGACTTTAAACACACTTATTTTAGTTGACAAAGTCATAATTCACATCCAACAGTCATTTAGAGTCAAAAGATTAAATGTTAAAATTTCATCCATATTGACCATTTTGGGATCGTTCGACAGGTCCGGAGTCATCGTTTTTCATCCGACAATTGATTTTTTGGACTGTACCAAAAATGATTCAAAATGTCAATTGGATCATGCCTCATGTTGAATAACCACTTTTTAAACCCTCACAGTGACCAAAATTGCCATTTTTACAGAGTTTTGCTTACTCAAAAGCTTCCATTTTGACCCGTTTCAGGCACAAAATGACTTTAAACACACTTATTTTAGTTGACAAAGTCATAATTCACATCCAACAGTCATTTAGAGTCAAAAGATTAAATGTTAAAATTTCATCCATATTGACCATTTTGGGATCGTTCGACAGGTCCGGAGTCATCGTTTTTCATCCGACAATTGATTTTTTGGACTGTACCAAAAATGATTCAAAATGTCAATTGGATCATGCCTCATGTTGAATAACCACTTTTTAAACCCTCACAGTGACCAAAATTGCCATTTTTACAGAGTTTTGCTTACTCAAAAGCTTCCATTTTGACCCGTTTCAGGCACAGAAATGACTTTAAACACACTTATTTTCGTTGACAAAGTCATAATTCACATCCAACAGTCATTTGGAGTCAAAAGATTAAATGTTAAAATTTCATCATTATAGACCATTTTGGGATCGTTCGACAGGTCTGGAGTCATCGTTTTTCATCCGAAAATTGATTTTTTGGACTGTACCAAAAATGATTCGAAATGTCAATTGGATCATGCCTCATGTTGAATAACCACTTTTTAAACCCTCACAGTGACCAAAATTGCCATTTTTACAGAGTTTTGCTTACTCAAAAGCTTCCATTTTGACCCGTTTCAGGCACAGAAATGACTTTAAACACACTTATTCTAGTTGACAAAGTCATAATTCACATCCAACAGTCATTTAGAGTCAAAAGATTAAATGTTAAAATTTCATCATTATAGACCATTTTGGGATCGTTCGACAGGTCTGGAGTCATCGTTTTTCATCCGAAAATTGATTTTTTGGACTGTACCAAAAATGATTCAAAATGTCAATTGGATCGTGCCTCATGTTGAATAACCACTTTTTAAACCCTCACAGTGACCAAAATTGCCATTTTTACAGAGTTTTGCTTACTCAAAAGCTTCCATTTTGACCCGTTTCTGGCACAGAAATGACTTTAAACACACTTATTTTAGTTGACAAAGTCATAATTCACATCCAACAGTCATTTGGAGTCAAAAGATTAAATGTTGAAATTTCATCCATATTGACCATTTTGGGATCGTTCGACAGGTCCGGAGTCATCGTTTTTCATCTGAAAATTGATTTTTTGGACTGTACCAAAAATGATTCAAAATGTCAATTGGATCGTGCCTCATGTTGAATAACCACTTTTTAAACCCTCACAGTGACCAAAATTGCCATTTTTACAGAGTTTTGCTTACTCAAAAGCTTCCATTTTGACCCGTTTCAGGCACAGAAATGACTTTAAACACACTTATTCTAGTTGACAAAGTCATAATTCACATCCAACAGTCATTTAGAGTCAAAAGATTAAATGTTAAAATTTCATCATTATAGACCATTTTGGGATCGTTCGACAGGTCTGGAGTCATCGTTTTTCATCCGAAAATTGATTCTTTGGACTGTACCAAAAATGATTCAAAATGTCAATTGGATCGTGCCTCATGTTGAATAACCACTTTTTAAACCCTCACAGTGACCAAAATTGCCATTTTTACAGAGTTTTGCTTACTCAAAAGCTTCCATTTTGACCCGTTTCAGGCACAGAAATGACTTTAAACACACTTATTTTAGTTGACAAAGTCATAATTCACATCCAACAGTCATTTGGAGTCAAAAGATTAAATGTTGAAATTTCATCCATATTGACCATTTTGGGATCGTTCGACAGGTCCGGAGTCATCGTTTTTCATCCGAAAATTGATTTTTTGGACTGTACCAAAAATGATTCAAAATGTCAATTGGATCGTGCCTCATGTTGAATAACCACTTTTTAAACCCTCACAGTGACCAAAATTGCCATTTTTACAGAGTTTTGCTTACTCAAAAGCTTCCATTTTGACCCGTTTCAGGCACAGAAATGACTTTAAACACACTTATTTTAGTTGACAAAGTCATAATTCACATCCAACAGTCATTTGGAGTCAAAAGATTAAATGTTGAAATTTCATCCATATTGACCATTTTGGGATCGTTCGACAGGTCCGGAGTCATCGTTTTTCATCCGAAAATTGATTTTTTGGACTGTACCAAAAATGATTCAAAATGTCAATTGGATCGTGCCTCATGTTGAATAACCACTTTTTAAACCCTCACAGTGACCAAAATTGCCGTTTTTACAGAGGTTTGCTTACTCAAAAGCTTCCATTTTGACCCGTTTCAGGCACAGAAATGACTTTAAACACACTTATTTTAGTTGACAAAGTCATAATTCACATCCAACAGTCATTTAGAGTCAAAAGATTAAATGTTAAAATTTCATCCATATTGACCATTTTGGGATCGTTCGACAGGTCCGGAGTCATCGTTTTTCATCCGACAATTGATTTTTTGGACTGTACCAAAAATGATTCAAAATGTCAATTGGATCATGCCTCATGTTGAATAACCACTTTTTAAACCCTCACAGTGACCAAAATTGCCATTTTTACAGAGTTTTGCTTACTCAAAAGCTTCCATTTTGACCCGTTTCAGGCACAGAAATGACTTTAAACACACTTATTTTAGTTGACAAAGTCATAATTCACATCCAACAGTCATTTGGAGTCAAAAGATTAAATGTGGAAATTTCATCCATATTGACCATTTTGGGATCGTTCGACAGGTCCGGAGTCATCGTTTTTTATCCGAAAATTGATTTTTTGGACTGTACCAAAAATGATTCAAAATGTCAATTGGATCATGCCTCATGTTGAATAACCACTTTTTAAACCCTCACAGTGACCAAAATTGCCATTTTTACAGAGTTTTGCTTACTCAAAAGCTTCCATTTTGACCCGTTTCAGGCACAGAAATGACTTTAAACACACTTATTCTAGTTGACAAAGTCATAATTCACATCCAACAGTCATTTAGAGTCAAAAGATTAAATGTTAAAATTTCATCATTATAGACCATTTTGGGATCGTTCGACAGGTCTGGAGTCATCGTTTTTCATCCGAAAATTGATTTTTTGGACTGTACCAAAAATGATTCAAAATGTCAATTGGATCGTGCCTCATGTTGAATAACCACTTTTTAAACCCTCACAGTGACCAAAATTGCCATTTTTACAGAGTTTTGCTTACTCAAAAGCTTCCATTTTGACCCGTTTCTGGCACAGAAATGACTTTAAACACACTTATTTTAGTTGACAAAGTCATAATTCACATCCAACAGTCATTTGGAGTCAAAAGATTAAATGTTGAAATTTCATCCATATTGACCATTTTGGGATCGTTCGACAGGTCCGGAGTCATCGTTTTTCATCCGAAAATTGATTTTTTGGACTGTACCAAAAATGATTCAAAATGTCAATTGGATCATGCCTCATGTTGAATAACCACTTTTTAAACCCTCACAGTGACCAAAATTGCCATTTTTACAGAGTTTTGCTTACTCAAAAGCTTCCATTTTGACCCGTTTCAGGCACAAAATGACTTTAAACACACTTATTTTAGTTGACAAAGTCATAATTCACATCCAACAGTCATTTAGAGTCAAAAGATTAAATGTTAAAATTTCATCCATATTGACCATTTTGGGATCGTTCGACAGGTCCGGAGTCATCGTTTTTCATCCGACAATTGATTTTTTGGACTGTACCAAAAATGATTCAAAATGTCAATTGGATCATGCCTCATGTTGAATAACCACTTTTTAAACCCTCACAGTGACCAAAATTGCCATTTTTACAGAGTTTTGCTTACTCAAAAGCTTCCATTTTGACCCGTTTCAGGCACAAAATGACTTTAAACACACTTATTTTAGTTGACAAAGTCATAATTCACATCCAACAGTCATTTAGAGTCAAAAGATTAAATGTTAAAATTTCATCCATATTGACCATTTTGGGATCGTTCGACAGGTCCGGAGTCATCGTTTTTCATCCGACAATTGATTTTTTGGACTGTACCAAAAATGATTCAAAATGTCAATTGGATCATGCCTCATGTTGAATAACCACTTTTTAAACCCTCACAGTGACCAAAATTGCCATTTTTACAGAGTTTTGCTTACTCAAAAGCTTCCATTTTGACCCGTTTCAGGCACAGAAATGACTTTAAACACACTTATTTTCGTTGACAAAGTCATAATTCACATCCAACAGTCATTTGGAGTCAAAAGATTAAACGTGGAAATTTCATCCATATTGACCATTTTGGGATCGTTCGACAGGTCCGGAGTCATCGTTTTTTATCCGAAAATTGATTTTTTGGACTGTACCAAAAATGATTCAAAATGTCAATTGGATCATACCTCATGTTGAATAACCACTTTTTAAACCCTCACAGTGACCAAAATTGCCATTTTTACAGAGTTTTGCTTACTCAAACGCTTCCATTTTGACCCGTTTCAGGCACAGAAATGACTTTAAACACACTTATTCTAGTTGACAAAGTCATAATTCACATCCAACAGTCATTTAGAGTCAAAAGATTAAATGTTAAAATTTCATCATTATAGACCATTTTGGGATCGTTCGACAGGTCTGGAGTCATCGTTTTTCATCCGAAAATTGATTTTTTGGACTGTACCAAAAATGATTCAAAATGTCAATTGGATCGTGCCTCATGTTGAATAACCACTTTTTAAACCCTCACAGTGACCAAAATTGCCATTTTTACAGAGTTTTGCTTACTCAAAAGCTTCCATTTTGACCCATTTCAGGCACAGAAATGACTTTAAACACACTTATTTTAGTTGACAAAGTCATAATTCACATCCAACAGTCATTTGGAGTCAAAAGATTAAATGTTGAAATTTCATCCATATTGACCATTTTGGGATCGTTCGACAGGTCCGGAGTCATCGTTTTTCATCCGAAAATTGATTTTTTGGACTGTACCAAAAATGATTCAAAATTTCAATTGGATCATGCCTCATGTTGAATAACCACTTTTTAAACCCTCACAGTGACCAAAATTGCCATTTTTACAGAGTTTTGCTTACTCAAAAGCTTCCATTTTGACCCGTTTCAGGCACAAAATGACTTTAAAAACACTTATTTTAGTTGACAAAGTCATAATTCACATCCAACAGTCATTTAGAGTCAAAAGATTAAATGTTAAAATTTCATCCATATTGACAATTTTGGGATCGTTCGACAGGTCCGGAGTCATCGTTTTTCATCCGAAAATTGATTTTTTGGACTGTACCAAAAATGATTCAAAATGTCATTTGGATCGTGCCTCATGTTGAATAACCACTTTTTAAACCCTCACAGTGACCAAAATTGCCATTTTTACAGAGTTTTGCTTACTCAAAAGCTTCCATTTTGATCCGTTTCAGGCACAGAAATGACTTTAAACACACTTATTTG
The DNA here is from genome assembly GCF_964263255.1 of Lissotriton vulgaris. Classification (NCBI taxonomy): domain Eukaryota; kingdom Metazoa; phylum Chordata; class Amphibia; order Caudata; family Salamandridae; genus Lissotriton; species Lissotriton vulgaris. The sequence continues at coordinate 281,529 of NW_028246499.1, forward strand.
AGTTGAAAAATTCATAATTCACATCCAACAGTCATTTGGAGTCAAAAGATTAAATGTGGAAATTTCATCCATATTGATCATTTTGGGATCGTTCGACAGGTCCGGAGTCATCGTTTTTTATCCGAAAATTGATTTTTTGGACTGTACCAAAAATGATTCGAAATGTCAATTGGATCATGCCTCATGTTGAATAACCACTTTTTAAACCCTCACAGTGACCAAAATTGCCATTTTTACAGAGTTTTGCTTACTCAAAAGCTTCCATTTTGACCCGTTTCAGGCACAGAAATGACTTTAAACACACTTATTTTAGTTGACAAAGTCATAATTCACATCCAACAGTCATTTGGAGTCAAAAGATTAAATGTTGAAATTTCATCCATATTGACCATTTTGGGATCGTTCGACAGGTCCGGAGTCATCGTTTTTCATCCGAAAATTGATTTTTTGGACTGTACCAAAAATGATTCAAAATGTCAATTGGATCGTGCCTCATGTTGAATAACCACTTTTTAAACCCTCACAGTGACCAAAATTGCAGTTTTTACAGAGTTTTGCTTACTCAAAAGCTTCCATTTTGACCCGTTTCAGGCACAGAAATGACTTTAAACACACTTATTTTAGTTGACAAAGTCATAATTCACATCCAACAGTCATTTAGAGTCAAAAGATTAAATGTTAAAATTTCATCCATATTGACCATTTTGGGATCGTTCGACAGGTCCGGAGTCATCGTTTTTCATCCGAAAATTGATTTTTTGGACTGTACCAAAAATGATTCAAAATGTCAATTGGATCATGCCTCATGTTGAATAACCACTTTTTAAACCCTCACAGTGACCAAAATTGCCATTTTTACAGAGTTTTGCTTACTCAAAAGCTTCCATTTTGACCCGTTTCTGGCACAGAAATGACTTTAAACACACTTATTTTAGTTGACAAAGTCATAATTCACATCCAACAGTCATTTGGAGTCAAAAGATTAAATGTTGAAATTTCATCCATATTGACCATTTTGGGATCGTTCGACAGGTCCGGAGTCATCGTTTTTCATCTGAAAATTGATTTTTTGGACTGTACCAAAAATGATTCAAAATGTCAATTGGATCGTGCCTCATGTTGAATAACCACTTTTTAAACCCTCACAGTGACCAAAATTGCCATTTTTACAGAGTTTTGCTTACTCAAAAGCTTCCATTTTGACCCGTTTCAGGCACAGAAATGACTTTAAACACACTTATTCTAGTTGACAAAGTCATAATTCACATCCAACAGTCATTTAGAGTCAAAAGATTAAATGTTAAAATTTCATCATTATAGACCATTTTGGGATCGTTCGACAGGTCTGGAGTCATCGTTTTTCATCCGAAAATTGATTTTTTGGACTGTACCAAAAATGATTCAAAATGTCAATTGGATCGTGCCTCATGTTGAATAACCACTTTTTAAACCCTCACAGTGACCAAAATTGCCATTTTTACAGAGTTTTGCTTACTCAAAAGCTTCCATTTTGACCCGTTTCAGGCACAGAAATGACTTTAAACACACTTATTTTAGTTGACAAAGTCATAATTCACATCCAACAGTCATTTGGAGTCAAAAGATTAAATGTTGAAATTTCATCCATATTGACCATTTTGGGATCGTTCGACAGGTCCGGAGTCATCGTTTTTCATCCGAAAATTGATTTTTTGGACTGTACCAAAAATGATTCAAAATGTCAATTGGATCGTGCCTCATGTTGAATAACCACTTTTTAAACCCTCACAGTGACCAAAATTGCCATTTTTACAGAGTTTTGCTTACTCAAAAGCTTCCATTTTGACCCGTTTCAGGCACAGAAATGACTTTAAACACACTTATTTTAGTTGACAAAGTCATAATTCACATCCAACAGTCATTTAGAGTCAAAAGATTAAATGTTAAAATTTCATCCATATTGACCATTTTGGGATCGTTCGACAGGTCCGGAGTCATCGTTTTTCATCCGACAATTGATTTTTTGGACTGTACCAAAAATGATTCAAAATGTCAATTGGATCATGCCTCATGTTGAATAACCACTTTTTAAACCCTCACAGTGACCAAAATTGCCATTTTTACAGAGTTTTGCTTACTCAAAAGCTTCCATTTTGACCCGTTTCAGGCACAGAAATGACTTTAAACACACTTATTTTAGTTGACAAAGTCATAATTCACATCCAACAGTCATTTGGAGTCAAAAGATTAAATGTTGAAATTTCATCCATATTGACCATTTTGGGATCGTTCGACAGGTCCGGAGTCATCGTTTTTCATCCGAAAATTGATTTTTTGGACTGTACCAAAAATGATTCAAAATGTCAATTGGATCGTGCCTCATGTTGAATAACCACTTTTTAAACCCTCACAGTGACCAAAATTGCCGTTTTTACAGAGTTTTGCTTACTCAAAAGCTTCCATTTTGACCCGTTTCAGGCACAGAAATGACTTTAAACACACTTATTTTAGTTGACAAAGTCATAATTCACATCCAACAGTCATTTAGAGTCAAAAGATTAAATGTTAAAATTTCATCCATATTGACCATTTTGGGATCGTTCGACAGGTCCGGAGTCATCGTTTTTCATCCGACAATTGATTTTTTGGACTGTACCAAAAATGATTCAAAATGTCAATTGGATCATGCCTCATGTTGAATAACCACTTTTTAAACCCTCACAGTGACCAAAATTGCCATTTTTACAGAGTTTTGCTTACTCAAAAGCTTCCATTTTGACCCGTTTCAGGCACAGAAATGACTTTAAACACACTTATTTTAGTTGACAAAGTCATAATTCACATCCAACAGTCATTTGGAGTCAAAAGATTAAATGTGGAAATTTCATCCATATTGACCATTTTGGGATCGTTCGACAGGTCCGGAGTCATCGTTTTTTATCCGAAAATTGATTTTTTGGACTGTACCAAAAATGATTCAAAATGTCAATTGGATCATGCCTCATGTTGAATAACCACTTTTTAAACCCTCACAGTGACCAAAATTGCCATTTTTACAGAGTTTTGCTTACTCAAAAGCTTCCATTTTGACCCGTTTCAGGCACAGAAATGACTTTAAACACACTTATTCTAGTTGACAAAGTCATAATTCACATCCAACAGTCATTTAGAGTCAAAAGATTAAATGTTAAAATTTCATCATTATAGACCATTTTGGGATCGTTCGACAGGTCTGGAGTCATCGTTTTTCATCCGAAAATTGATTTTTTGGACTGTACCAAAAATGATTCAAAATGTCAATTGGATCGTGCCTCATGTTGAATAACCACTTTTTAAACCCTCACAGTGACCAAAATTGCCATTTTTACAGAGTTTTGCTTACTCAAAAGCTTCCATTTTGACCCGTTTCTGGCACAGAAATGACTTTAAACACACTTATTTTAGTTGACAAAGTCATAATTCACATCCAACAGTCATTTGGAGTCAAAAGATTAAATGTTGAAATTTCATCCATATTGACCATTTTGGGATCGTTCGACAGGTCCGGAGTCATCGTTTTTCATCCGAAAATTGATTTTTTGGACTGTACCAAAAATGATTCAAAATGTCAATTGGATCATGCCTCATGTTGAATAACCACTTTTTAAACCCTCACAGTGACCAAAATTGCCATTTTTACAGAGTTTTGCTTACTCAAAAGCTTCCATTTTGACCCGTTTCAGGCACAAAATGACTTTAAACACACTTATTTTAGTTGACAAAGTCATAATTCACATCCAACAGTCATTTAGAGTCAAAAGATTAAATGTTAAAATTTCATCCATATTGACCATTTTGGGATCGTTCGACAGGTCCGGAGTCATCGTTTTTCATCCGACAATTGATTTTTTGGACTGTACCAAAAATGATTCAAAATGTCAATTGGATCATGCCTCATGTTGAATAACCACTTTTTAAACCCTCACAGTGACCAAAATTGCCATTTTTACAGAGTTTTGCTTACTCAAAAGCTTCCATTTTGACCCGTTTCAGGCACAGAAATGACTTTAAACACACTTATTTTAGTTGACAAAGTCATAATTCACATCCAACAGTCATTTGGAGTCAAAAGATTAAACGTGGAAATTTCATCCATATTGACCATTTTGGGATCGTTCGACAGGTCCGGAGTCATCGTTTTTTATCCGAAAATTGATTTTTTGGACTGTACCAAAAATGATTCAAAATGTCAATTGGATCATGCCTCATGTTGAATAACCACTTTTTAAACCCTCACAGTGACCAAAATTGCCATTTTTACAGAGTTTTCCTTACTCAAAAGCTTCCATTTTGACCCGTTTCAGGCACAGAAATGACTTTAAACACACTTATTCTAGTTGACAAAGTCATAATTCACATCCAACAGTCATTTAGAGTCAAAAGATTAAATGTTAAAATTTCATCATTATAGACCATTTTGGGATCGTTCGACAGGTCTGGAGTCATCGTTTTTCATCCGAAAATTGATTTTTTGGACTGTACCAAAAATGATTCAAAATGTCAATTGGATCGTGCCTCATGTTGAATAACCACTTTTTAAACCCTCACAGTGACCAAAATTGCCATTTTTACAGAGTTTTGCTTACTCAAAAGCTTCCATTTTGACCCATTTCAGGCACAGAAATGACTTTAAACACACTTATTTTAGTTGACAAAGTCATAATTCACATCCAACAGTCATTTGGAGTCAAAAGATTAAATGTTGAAATTTCATCCATATTGACCATTTTGGGATCGTTCGACAGGTCCGGAGTCATCGTTTTTCATCCGAAAATTGATTTTTTGGACTGTACCAAAAATGATTCAAAATGTCAATTGGATCATGCCTCATGTTGAATAACCACTTTTTAAACCCTCACAGTGACCAAAATTGCCATTTTTACAGAGTTTTGCTTACTCAAAAGCTTCCATTTTGACCCGTTTCAGGCACAAAATGACTTTAAAAACACTTATTTTAGTTGACAAAGTCATAATTCACATCCAACAGTCATTTAGAGTCAAAAGATTAAATGTTAAAATTTCATCCATATTGACCATTTTGGGATCGTTCGACAGGTCCGGAGTCATCGTTTTTCATCCGAAAATTGATTTTTTGGACTGTACCAAAAATGATTCAAAATGTCAATTGGATCATGCCTCATGTTGAATAACCACTTTTTAAACCCTCACAGTGACCAAAATTGCCATTTTTACAGAGTTTTGCTTACTCAAAAGCTTCCATTTTGACCCGTTTCAGGCACAAAATGACTTTAAACACACTTATTTTAGTTGACAAAGTCATAATTCACATCCAACAGTCATTTAGAGTCAAAAGATTAAATGTTAAAATTTCATCCATATTGACCATTTTGGGATCGTTCGACAGGTCCGGAGTCATCGTTTTTCATCCGACAATTGATTTTTTGGACTGTACCAAAAATGATTCAAAATGTCAATTGGATCATGCCTCATGTTGAATAACCACTTTTTAAACCCTCACAGTGACCAAAATTGCCATTTTTACAGAGTTTTGCTTACTCAAAAGCTTCCATTTTGACCCGTTTCAGGCACAGAAATGACTTTAAACACACTTATTTTAGTTGACAAAGTCATAATTCACATCCAACAGTCATTTGGAGTCAAAAGATTAAACGTGGAAATTTCATCCATATTGACCATTTTGGGATCGTTCGACAGGTCCGGAGTCATCGTTTTTTATCCGAAAATTGATTTTTTGGACTGTACCAAAAATGATTCAAAATGTCAATTGGATCATGCCTCATGTTGAATAACCACTTTTTAAACCCTCACAGTGACCAAAATTGCCATTTTTACAGAGTTTTCCTTACTCAAAAGCTTCCATTTTGACCCGTTTCAGGCACAGAAATGACTTTAAACACACTTATTCTAGTTGACAAAGTCATAATTCACATCCAACAGTCATTTAGAGTCAAAAGATTAAATGTTAAAATTTCATCATTATAGACCATTTTGGGATCGTTCGACAGGTCTGGAGTCATCGTTTTTCATCCGAAAATTGATTTTTTGGACTGTACCAAAAATGATTCAAAATGTCAATTGGATCGTGCCTCATGTTGAATAACCACTTTTTAAACCCTCACAGTGACCAAAATTGCCATTTTTACAGAGTTTTGCTTACTCAAAAGCTTCCATTTTGACCCATTTCAGGCACAGAAATGACTTTAAACACACTTATTTTAGTTGACAAAGTCATAATTCACATCCAACAGTCATTTGGAGTCAAAAGATTAAATGTTGAAATTTCATCCATATTGACCATTTTGGGATCGTTCGACAGGTCCGGAGTCATCGTTTTTCATCCGAAAATTGATTTTTTGGACTGTACCAAAAATGATTCAAAATGTCAATTGGATCATGCCTCATGTTGAATAACCACTTTTTAAACCCTCACAGTGACCAAAATTGCCATTTTTACAGAGTTTTGCTTACTCAAAAGCTTCCATTTTGACCCGTTTCAGGCACAAAATGACTTTAAAAACACTTATTTTAGTTGACAAAGTCATAATTCACATCCAACAGTCATTTAGAGTCAAAAGATTAAATGTTAAAATTTCATCCATATTGACCATTTTGGGATCGTTCGACAGGTCCGGAGTCATCGTTTTTCATCCGAAAATTGATTTTTTGGACTGTACCAAAAATGATTCAAAATGTCAATTGGATCGTGCCTCATGTTGAATAACCACTTTTTAAACCCTCACAGTGACCAAAATTGACATTTTTACAGAGTTTTGCTTACTCAAAAGCTTCCATTTTGATCCGTTTCAGGCACAGAAATGACTTTAAACACACTTATTTCAGTTGAAAAATTCATAATTCACATCCAACAGTCATTTGGAGTCAAAAGATTAAATGTGGAAATTTCATCCATATTGATCATTTTGGGATCGTTCGACAGGTCCGGAGTCATTGTTTTTTATCCGAAAATTGATTTTTTGGACTGTACCAAAAATGATTCGAAATGTCAATTGGATCATGCCTCATGTTGAATAACCACTTTTTAAACCCTCACAGTGACCTAAATTGCCATTTTTACAGAGTTTTGCTTACTCAAAAGCTTCCATTTTGACCCGTTTCAGGCACAGAAATGACTTTAAACACACTTATTCTAGTTGACAAAGTCATAATTCACATCCAACAGTCATTTAGAGTCAAAAGATTAAATGTTAAAATTTCATCATTATAGACCATTTTGGGATCGTTCGACAGGTCTGGAGTCATCGTTTTTCATCCGAAAATTGATTTTTTGGACTGTACCAAAAATGATTCAAAATGTCAATTGGATCGTGCCTCATGTTGAATAACCACTTTTTAAACCCTCACAGTGACCAAAATTGCCATTTTTACAGAGTTTTGCTTACTCAAAAGCTTCCATTTTGACCCGTTTCAGGCACAGAAATGACTTTAAACACACTTATTTTAGTTGACAAAGTCATAATTCACATCCAACAGTCATTTGGAGTCAAAAGATTGAATGTTGAAATTTCATCCATATTGACCATTTTGGGATCGTTCGACAGGTCCGAAGTCATCGTTTTTCATCCGAAAATTGATTTTTTGGACTGGACCAAAAATGATTCAAAATGTCAATTGGATCGTGCCTCATGTTGAATAACCACTTTTTAAACCCTCACAGTGACCAAAATTGCCATTTTTACAGAGTTTTGCTTACTCAAAAGCTTCCATTTTGACCCGTTTCAGGCACAGAAATGACTTTAAACACACTTATTTTAGTTGACAAAGTCATAATTCACATCCAACAGTCATTTAGAGTCAAAAGATTAAATGTTAAAATTTCATCCATATTGACCATTTTGGGATCGTTCGACAGGTCCGGAGTCATCGTTTTTCATCCGACAATTGATTTTTTGGACTGTACCAAAAATGATTCAAAATGTCAATTGGATCATGCCTCATGTTGAATAACCACTTTTTAAACCCTCACAGTGACCAAAATTGCCATTTTTACAGAGTTTTGCTTACTCAAAAGCTTCCATTTTGACCCGTTTCAGGCACAGAAATGACTTTAAACACACTTATTTTAGTTGACAAAGTCATAATTCACATCCAACAGTCATTTGGAGTCAAAAGATTAAACGTGGAAATTTCATCCATATTGACCATTTTGGGATCGTTCGACAGGTCCGGAGTCATCGTTTTTTATCCGAAAATTGATTTTTTGGACTGTACCAAAAATGATTCAAAATGTCAATTGGATCATGCCTCATGTTGAATAACCACTTTTTAAACCCTCACAGTGACCAAAATTGCCATTTTTACAGAGTTTTCCTTACTCAAAAGCTTCCATTTTGACCCGTTTCAGGCACAGAAATGACTTTAAACACACTTATTCTAGTTGACAAAGTCATAATTCACATCCAACAGTCATTTAGAGTCAAAAGATTAAATGTTAAAATTTCATCATTATAGACCATTTTGGGATCGTTCGACAGGTCTGGAGTCATCGTTTTTCATCCGAAAATTGATTTTTTGGACTGTACCAAAAATGATTCAAAATGTCAATTGGATCGTGCCTCATGTTGAATAACCACTTTTTAAACCCTCACAGTGACCAAAATTGCCATTTTTACAGAGTTTTGCTTACTCAAAAGCTTCCATTTTGACCCATTTCAGGCACAGAAATGACTTTAAACACACTTATTTTAGTTGACAAAGTCATAATTCACATCCAACAGTCATTTGGAGTCAAAAGATTAAATGTTGAAATTTCATCCATATTGACCATTTTGGGATTGTTCGACAGGTCCGGAGTCATCGTTTTTCATCCGAAAATTGATTTTTTGGACTGTACCAAAAATGATTCAAAATGTCAATTGGATCATGCCTCATGTTGAATAACCACTTTTTAAACCCTCACAGTGACCAAAATTGCCATTTTTACAGAGTTTTGCTTACTCAAAAGCTTCCATTTTGACCCGTTTCAGGCACAAAATGACTTTAAAAACACTTATTTTAGTTGACAAAGTCATAATTCACATCCAACAGTCATTTAGAGTCAAAAGATTAAATGTTAAAATTTCATCCATATTGACCATTTTGGGATCGTTCGACAGGTCCGGAGTCATCGTTTTTCATCCGAAAATTGATTTTTTGGACTGTACCAAAAATGATTCAAAATGTCAATTGGATCATGCCTCATGTTGAATAACCACTTTTTAAACCCTCACAGTGACCAAAATTGCCATTTTTACAGAGTTTTGCTTACTCAAAAGCTTCCATTTTGACCCGTTTCAGGCACAAAATGACTTTAAACACACTTATTTTAGTTGACAAAGTCATAATTCACATCCAACAGTCATTTAGAGTCAAAAGATTAAATGTTAAAATTTCATCCATATTGACCATTTTGGGATCGTTCGACAGGTCCGGAGTCATCGTTTTTCATCCGACAATTGATTTTTTGGACTGTACCAAAAATGATTCAAAATGTCAATTGGATCATGCCTCATGTTGAATAACCACTTTTTAAACCCTCACAGTGACCAAAATTGCCATTTTTACAGAGTTTTGCTTACTCAAAAGCTTCCATTTTGACCCGTTTCAGGCACAGAAATGACTTTAAACACACTTATTTTAGTTGACAAAGTCATAATTCACATCCAACAGTCATTTGGAGTCAAAAGATTAAACGTGGAAATTTCATCCATATTGACCATTTTGGGATCGTTCGACAGGTCCGGAGTCATCGTTTTTTATCCGAAAATTGATTTTTTGGACTGTACCAAAAATGATTCAAAATGTCAATTGGATCATGCCTCATGTTGAATAACCACTTTTTAAACCCTCACAGTGACCAAAATTGCCATTTTTACAGAGTTTTCCTTACTCAAAAGCTTCCATTTTGACCCGTTTCAGGCACAGAAATGACTTTAAACAAACTTATTCTAGTTGACAAAGTCATAATTCACATCCAACAGTCATTTAGAGTCAAAAGATTAAATGTTAAAATTTCATCATTATAGACCATTTTGGGATCGTTCGACAGGTCTGGAGTCATCGTTTTTCATCCGAAAATTGATTTTTTGGACTGTACCAAAAATGATTCAAAATGTCAATTGGATCGTGCCTCATGTTGAATAACCACTTTTTAAACCCTCACAGTGACCAAAATTGCCATTTTTACAGAGTTTTGCTTACTCAAAAGCTTCCATTTTGACCCATTTCAGGCACAGAAATGACTTTAAACACACTTATTTTAGTTGACAAAGTCATAATTCACATCCAACAGTCATTTGGAGTCAAAAGATTAAATGTTAAAATTTCATCCATATTGACCATTTTGGGATCGTTCGACAGGTCCGGAGTCATCGTTTTTCATCCGAAAATTGATTTTTTGGACTGTACCAAAAATGATTCAAAATGTCAATTGGATCGTGCCTCATGTTGAATAACCACTTTTTAAACCCTCACAGTGACCAAAATTGACATTTTTACAGAGTTTTGCTTACTCAAAAGCTTCCATTTTGATCCGTTTCAGGCACAGAAATGACTTTAAACACACTTATTTCAGTTGAAAAATTCATAATTCACATCCAACAGTCATTTGGAGTCAAAAGATTAAATGTGGAAATTTCATCCATATTGATCATTTTGGGATCGTTCGACAGGTCCGGAGTCATTGTTTTTTATCCGAAAATTGATTTTTTGGACTGTACCAAAAATGATTCGAAATGTCAATTGGATCATGCCTCATGTTGAATAACCACTTTTTAAACCCTCACAGTGACCTAAATTGCCATTTTTACAGAGTTTTGCTTACTCAAAAGCTTCCATTTTGACCCGTTTCAGGCACAGAAATGACTTTAAACACACTTATTCTAGTTGACAAAGTCATAATTCACATCCAACAGTCATTTAGAGTCAAAAGATTAAATGTTAAAATTTCATCATTATAGACCATTTTGGGATCGTTCGACAGGTCTGGAGTCATCGTTTTTCATCCGAAAATTGATTTTTTGGACTGTACCAAAAATGATTCAAAATGTCAATTGGATCGTGCCTCATGTTGAATAACCACTTTTTAAACCCTCACAGTGACCAAAATTGCCATTTTTACAGAGTTTTGCTTACTCAAAAGCTTCCATTTTGACCCGTTTCAGGCACAGAAATGACTTTAAACACACTTATTTTAGTTGACAAAGTCATAATTCACATCCAACAGTCATTTGGAGTCAAAAGATTGAATGTTGAAATTTCATCCATATTGACCATTTTGGGATCGTTCGACAGGTCCGAAGTCATCGTTTTTCATCCGAAAATTGATTTTTTGGACTGGACCAAAAATGATTCAAAATGTCAATTGGATCGTGCCTCATGTTGAATAACCACTTTTTAAACCCTCACAGTGACCAAAATTGCCATTTTTACAGAGTTTTGCTTACTCAAAAGCTTCCATTTTGACCCGTTTCAGGCACAGAAATGACTTTAAACACACTTATTTTAGTTGACAAAGTCATAATTCACATCCAACAGTCATTTAGAGTCAAAAGATTAAATGTTAAAATTTCATCCATATTGACCATTTTGGGATCGTTCGACAGGTCCGGAGTCATCGTTTTTCATCCGACAATTGATTTTTTGGACTGTACCAAAAATGATTCAAAATGTCAATTGGATCGTGCCTCATGTTGAATAACCACTTTTTAAACCCTCACAGTGACCAAAATTGCCATTTTTACAGAGTTTTGCTTACTCAAAAGCTTCCATTTTGACCCGTTTCAGGCACAGAAATGACTTTAAACACACTTATTTTAGTTGACAAAGTCATAATTCACATCCAACAGTCATTTGGAGTCAAAAGATTAAACGTGGAAATTTCATCCATATTGACCATTTTGGGATCGTTCGACAGGTCCGGAGTCATCGTTTTTTATCCGAAAATTGATTTTTTGGACTGTACCAAAAATGATTCAAAATGTCAATTGGATCATGCCTCATGTTGAATAACCACTTTTTAAACCCTCACAGTGACCAAAATTGCCATTTTTACAGAGTTTTGCTTACTCAAAAGCTTCCATTTTGACCCGTTTCAGGCAAGAAATGACTTTAAACACACTTATTCTAGTTGACAAAGTCATAATTCACATCCAACAGTCATTTAGAGTCAAAAGATTAAATGTTAAAATTTCATCATTATAGACCATTTTGGGATCGTTCGACAGGTCTGGAGTCATCGTTTTTCATCCGAAAATTGATTTTTTGGAATGTACCAAAAATGATTCAAAATGTCAATTGGATCGTGCCTCATGTTGAATAACCACTTTTTAAACCCTCACAGTGACCAAAATTGCCATTTTTACAGAGTTTTGCTTACTCAAAAGCTTCCATTTTGACCCATTTCAGGCACAGAAATGACTTTAAACACACTTATTTTAGTTGACAAAGTCATAATTCACATCCAACAGTCATTTGGAGTCAAAAGATTAAATGTTGAAATTTCATCCATATTGACCATTTTGGGATCGTTCGACAGGTCCGAAGTCATCGTTTTTCATCCGAAAATTGATTTTTTGGACTGGACCAAAAATGATTCAAAATGTCAATTGGATCGTGCCTCATGTTGAATAACCACTTTTTAAACCCTCACAGTGACCAAAATTGCCATTTTTACAGAGTTTTGCTTACTCAAAAGCTTCCATTTTGACCCGTTTCAGGCACAGAAATGACTTTAAACACACTTATTTTAGTTGACAAAGTCATAATTCACATCCAACAGTCATTTAGAGTCAAAAGATTAAATGTTAAAATTTCATCCATATTGACCATTTTGGGATCGTTCGACAGGTCCGGAGTCATCGTTTTTCATCCGACAATTGATTTTTTGGACTGTACCAAAAATGATTCAAAATGTCAATTGGATCGTGCCTCATGTTGAATAACCACTTTTTAAACCCTCACAGTGACCAAAATTGCCATTTTTACAGAGTTTTGCTTACTCAAAAGCTTCCATTTTGACCCGTTTCAGGCACAGAAATGACTTTAAACACACTTATTTTAGTTGACAAAGTCATAATTCACATCCAACAGTCATTTGGAGTCAAAAGATTAAACGTGGAAATTTCATCCATATTGACCATTTTGGGATCGTTCGACAGGTCCGGAGTCATCGTTTTTTATCCGAAAATTGATTTTTTGGACTGTACCAAAAATGATTCAAAATGTCAATTGGATCATGCCTCATGTTGAATAACCACTTTTTAAACCCTCACAGTGACCAAAATTGCCATTTTTACAGAGTTTTGCTTACTCAAAAGCTTCCATTTTGACCCGTTTCAGGCACAGAAATGACTTTAAACACACTTATTCTAGTTGACAAAGTCATAATTCACATCCAACAGTCATTTAGAGTCAAAAGATTAAATGTTAAAATTTCATCATTATAGACCATTTTGGGATCGTTCGACAGGTCTGGAGTCATCGTTTTTCATCCGAAAATTGATTTTTTGGAATGTACCAAAAATGATTCAAAATGTCAATTGGATCGTGCCTCATGTTGAATAACCACTTTTTAAACCCTCACAGTGACCAAAATTGCCATTTTTACAGAGTTTTGCTTACTCAAAAGCTTCCATTTTGACCCATTTCAGGCACAGAAATGACTTTAAACACACTTATTTTAGTTGACAAAGTCATAATTCACATCCAACAGTCATTTGGAGTCAAAAGATTAAATGTTGAAATTTCATCCATATTGACCATTTTGGGATCGTTCGACAGGTCCGGAGTCATCGTTTTTCATCCGAAAATTGATTTTTTGGACTGTACCAAAAATGATTCAAAATGTCAATTGGATCATGCCTCATGTTGAATAACCACTTTTTAAACCCTCACAGTGACCAAAATTGCCATTTTTACAGAGTTTTGCTTACTCAAAAGCTTCCATTTTGGCCCGTTTCAGGCACAAAATGACTTTAAACACACTTATTTTAGTTGACAAAGTCATAATTCACATCCAACAGTCATTTAGAGTCAAAAGATTAAATGTTAAAATTTCATCCATATTGACCATTTTGGGATCGTTCGACAGGTCCGGAGTCATCGTTTTTCATCCGAAAATTGATTTTTTGGACTGTACCAAAAATGATTCAAAATGTCAATTGGATCATGCCTCATGTTGAATAACCACTTTTTAAACCCTCACAGTGACCAAAATTGCCATTTTTACAGAGTTTTGCTTACTCAAAAGCTTCCATTTTGACCCGTTTCAGGCACAAAATGACTTTAAACACACTTATTTTAGTTGACAAAGTCATAATTCACATCCAACAGTCATTTAGAGTCAAAAGATTAAATGTTAAAATTTCATCCATATTGACCATTTTGGGATCGTTCGACAGGTCCGGAGTCATCGTTTTTCATCCGACAATTGATTTTTTGGACTGTACCAAAAATGATTCAAAATGTCAATTGGATCATGCCTCATGTTGAATAACCACTTTTTAAACCCTCACAGTGACCAAAATTGCCATTTTTACAGAGTTTTGCTTACTCAAAAGCTTCCATTTTGACCCGTTTCAGGCACAGAAATGACTTTAAACACACTTATTTTAGTTGACAAAGTCATAATTCACATCCAACAGTCATTTGGAGTCAAAAGATTAAACGTGGAAATTTCATCCATATTGACCATTTTGGGATCGTTCGACAGGTCCGGAGTCATCGTTTTTTATCCGAAAATTGATTTTTTGGACTGTACCAAAAATGATTCAAAATGTCAATTGGATCATGCCTCATGTTGAATAACCACTATTTAAACCCTCACAGTGACCAAAATTGCCATTTTTACAGAGTTTTGCTTACTCAAAAGCTTCCATTTTGACCCGTTTCAGGCACAGAAATGACTTTAAACACACTTATTCTAGTTGACAAAGTCATAATTCACATCCAACAGTCATTTAGAGTCAAAAGATTAAATGTTAAAATTTCATCATTATAGACCATTTTGGGATCGTTCGACAGGTCTGGAGTCATCGTTTTTCATCCGAAAATTGATTTTTTGGACTGTACCAAAAATGATTCAAAATGTCAATTGGATCGTGCCTCATGTTGAATAACCACTTTTTAAACCCTCACAGTGACCAAAATTGCCATTTTTACAGAGTTTTGCTTACTCAAAAGCTTCCATTTTGACCCATTTCAGGCACAGAAATGACTTTAAACACACTTATTTTAGTTGACAAAGTCATAATTCACATCCAACAGTCATTTGGAGTCAAAAGATTAAATGTTGAAATTTCATCCATATTGACCATTTTGGGATCGTTCGACAGGTCCGGAGTCATCGTTTTTCATCCGAAAATTGATTTTTTGGACTGTACCAAAAATGATTCGAAATGTCAATTGGATCATGCCTCATGTTGAATAACCACTTTTTAAACCCTCACAGTGACCAAAATTGCCATTTTTACAGAGTTTTGCTTACTCAAAAGCTTCCATTTTGACCCGTTTCAGGCACAGAAATGACTTTAAACACACTTATTTTAGTTGACAAAGTCATAATTCACATCCAACAGTCATTTGGAGTCAAAAGATTAAATGTTGAAATTTCATCCATATTGACCATTTTGGGATCGTTCGACAGGTCCGGAGTCATCGTTTTTCATCCGAAAATTGATTTTTTGGACTGTACCAAAAATGATTCAAAATGTCAATTGGATCGTGCCTCATGTTGAATAACCACTTTTTAAACCCTCACAGTGACCAAAATTGCCGTTTTTACAGAGTTTTGCTTACTCAAAAGCTTCCATTTTGACCCGTTTCAGGCACAGAAATGACTTTAAACACACTTATTTTAGTTGACAAAGTCATAATTCACATCCAACAGTCATTTAGAGTCAAAAGATTAAATGTTAAAATTTCATCCATATTGACCATTTTGGGATCGTTCGACAGGTCCGGAGTCATCGTTTTTCATCCGACAATTGATTTTTTGGACTGTACCAAAAATGATTCAAAATGTCAATTGGATCATGCCTCATGTTGAATAACCACTTTTTAAACCCTCACAGTGACCAAAATTGCCATTTTTACAGAGTTTTGCTTACTCAAAAGCTTCCATTTTGACCCGTTTCAGGCACAGAAATGACTTTAAACACACTTATTTTAGTTGACAAAGTCATAATTCACATCCAACAGTCATTTGGAGTCAAAAGATTAAATGTGGAAATTTCATCCATATTGACCATTTTGGGATCGTTCGACAGGTCCGGAGTCATCGTTTTTTATCCGAAAATTGATTTTTTGGACTGTACCAAAAATGATTCAAAATGTCAATTGGATCGTGCCTCATGTTGAATAACCACTTTTTAAACCCTCACAGTGACCAAAATTGCAATTTTTACAGAGTTTTGCTTACTCAAAAGCTTCCATTTTGACCCATTTCAGGCACAGAAATGACTTTAAACACACTTATTTTAGTTGACAAAGTCATAATTCACATCCAACAGTCATTTGGAGTCAAAAGATTAAATGTTGAAATTTCATCCATATTGACCATTTTGGGATCGTTCGACAGGTCCGGAGTCATCGTTTTTCATCCGAAAATTGATTTTTTGGACTGTACCAAAAATGATTCAAAATGTCAATTGGATCATGCCTCATGTTGAATAACCACTTTTTAAACCCTCACAGTGACCAAAATTGCCATTTTTACAGAGTTTTGCTTACTCAAAAGCTTCCATTTTGACCCGTTTCAGGCACAAAATGACTTTAAAAACACTTATTTTAGTTGACAAAGTCATAATTCACATCCAACAGTCATTTAGAGTCAAAAGATTAAATGTTAAAATTTCATCCATATTGACCATTTTGGGATCGTTCGACAGGTCCGGAGTCATCGTTTTTCATCCGAAAATTGATTTTTTGGACTGTACCAAAAATGATTCAAAATGTCAATTGGATCGTGCCTCATGTTGAATAACCACTTTTTAAACCCTCACAGTGACCAAAATTGACATTTTTACAGAGTTTTGCTTACTCAAAAGCTTCCATTTTGATCCGTTTCAGGCACAGAAATGACTTTAAACACACTTATTTCAGTTGAAAAATTCATAATTCACATCCAACAGTCATTTGGAGTCAAAAGATTAAATGTGGAAATTTCATCCATATTGATCATTTTGGGATCGTTCGACAGGTCCGGAGTCATTGTTTTTTATCCGAAAATTGATTTTTTGGACTGTACCAAAAATGATTCGAAATGTCAATTGGATCATGCCTCATGTTGAATAACCACTTTTTAAACCCTCACAGTGACCTAAATTGCCATTTTTACAGAGTTTTGCTTACTCAAAAGCTTCCATTTTGACCCGTTTCAGGCACAGAAATGACTTTAAACACACTTATTCTAGTTGACAAAGTCATAATTCACATCCAACAGTCATTTAGAGTCAAAAGATTAAATGTTAAAATTTCATCATTATAGACCATTTTGGGATCGTTCGACAGGTCTGGAGTCATCGTTTTTCATCCGAAAATTGATTTTTTGGACTGTACCAAAAATGATTCAAAATGTCAATTGGATCGTGCCTCATGTTGAATAACCACTTTTTAAACCCTCACAGTGACCAAAATTGCCATTTTTACAGAGTTTTGCTTACTCAAAAGCTTCCATTTTGACCCGTTTCAGGCACAGAAATGACTTTAAACACACTTATTTTAGTTGACAAAGTCATAATTCACATCCAACAGTCATTTGGAGTCAAAAGATTGAATGTTGAAATTTCATCCATATTGACCATTTTGGGATCGTTCGACAGGTCCGAAGTCATCGTTTTTCATCCGAAAATTGATTTTTTGGACTGGACCAAAAATGATTCAAAATGTCAATTGGATCGTGCCTCATGTTGAATAACCACTTTTTAAACCCTCACAGTGACCAAAATTGCCATTTTTACAGAGTTTTGCTTACTCAAAAGCTTCCATTTTGACCCGTTTCAGGCACAGAAATGACTTTAAACACACTTATTTTAGTTGACAAAGTCATAATTCACATCCAACAGTCATTTAGAGTCAAAAGATTAAATGTTAAAATTTCATCCATATTGACCATTTTGGGATCGTTCGACAGGTCCGGAGTCATCGTTTTTCATCCGACAATTGATTTTTTGGACTGTACCAAAAATGATTCAAAATGTCAATTGGATCATGCCTCATGTTGAATAACCACTTTTTAAACCCTCACAGTGACCAAAATTGCCATTTTTACAGAGTTATGCTTACTCAAAAGCTTCCATTTTGACCCGTTTCAGGCACAGAAATGACTTTAAACACACTTATTTTAGTTGACAAAGTCATAATTCACATCCAACAGTCATTTGGAGTCAAAAGATTAAACGTGGAAATTTCATCCATATTGACCATTTTGGGATCGTTCGACAGGTCCGGAGTCATCGTTTTTTATCCGAAAATTGATTTTTTGGACTGTACCAAAAATGATTCAAAATGTCAATTGGATCATGCCTCATGTTGAATAACCACTTTTTAAACCCTCACAGTGACCAAAATTGCCATTTTTACAGAGTTTTCCTTACTCAAAAGCTTCCATTTTGACCCGTTTCAGGCACAGAAATGACTTTAAACACACTTATTCTAGTTGACAAAGTCATAATTCACATCCAACAGTCATTTAGAGTCAAAAGATTAAATGTTAAAATTTCATCATTATAGACCATTTTGGGATCGTTCGACAGGTCTGGAGTCATCGTTTTTCATCCGAAAATTGATTTTTTGGACTGTACCAAAAATGATTCAAAATGTCAATTGGATCGTGCCTCATGTTGAATAACCACTTTTTAAACCCTCACAGTGACCAAAATTGCCATTTTTACAGAGTTTTGCTTACTCAAAAGCTTCCATTTTGACCCATTTCAGGCACAGAAATGACTTTAAACACACTTATTTTAGTTGACAAAGTCATAATTCACATCCAACAGTCATTTGGAGTCAAAAGATTAAATGTTGAAATTTCATCCATATTGACCATTTTGGGATCGTTCGACAGGTCCGGAGTCATCGTTTTTCATCCGAAAATTGATTTTTTGGACTGTACCAAAAATGATTCAAAATGTCAATTGGATCATGCCTCATGTTGAATAACCACTTTTTAAACCCTCACAGTGACCAAAATTGCCATTTTTACAGAGTTTTGCTTACTCAAAAGCTTCCATTTTGACCCGTTTCAGGCACAAAATGACTTTAAAAACACTTATTTTAGTTGACAAAGTCATAATTCACATCCAACAGTCATTTAGAGTCAAAAGATTAAATGTTAAAATTTCATCCATATTGACCATTTTGGGATCGTTCGACAGGTCCGGAGTCATCGTTTTTCATCCGAAAATTGATTTTTTGGACTGTACCAAAAATGATTCAAAATGTCAATTGGATCATGCCTCATGTTGAATAACCACTTTTTAAACCCTCACAGTGACCAAAATTGCCATTTTTACAGAGTTTTGCTTACTCAAAAGCTTCCATTTTGACCCGTTTCAGGCACAAAATGACTTTAAACACACTTATTTTAGTTGACAAAGTCATAATTCACATCCAACAGTCATTTAGAGTCAAAAGATTAAATGTTAAAATTTCATCCATATTGACCATTTTGGGATCGTTCGACAGGTCCGGAGTCATCGTTTTTCATCCGACAATTGATTTTTTGGACTGTACCAAAAATGATTCAAAATGTCAATTGGATCATGCCTCATGTTGAATAACCACTTTTTAAACCCTCACAGTGACCAAAATTGCCATTTTTACAGAGTTTTGCTTACTCAAAAGCTTCCATTTTGACCCATTTCAGGCACAGAAATGACTTTAAACACACTTATTTTAGTTGACAAAGTCATAATTCACATCCAACAGTCATTTGGAGTCAAAAGATTAAATGTTAAAATTTCATCCATATTGACCATTTTGGGATCGTTCGACAGGTCCGGAGTCATCGTTTTTCATCCGAAAATTGATTTTTTGGACTGTACCAAAAATGATTCAAAATGTCAATTGGATCGTGCCTCATGTTGAATAACCACTTTTTAAACCCTCACAGTGACCAAAATTGACATTTTTACAGAGTTTTGCTTACTCAAAAGCTTCCATTTTGATCCGTTTCAGGCACAGAAATGACTTTAAACACACTTATTTCAGTTGAAAAATTCATAATTCACATCCAACAGTCATTTGGAGTCAAAAGATTAAATGTGGAAATTTCATCCATATTGATCATTTTGGGATCGTTCGACAGGTCCGGAGTCATTGTTTTTTATCCGAAAATTGATTTTTTGGACTGTACCAAAAATGATTCGAAATGTCAATTGGATCATGCCTCATGTTGAATAACCACTTTTTAAACCCTCACAGTGACCTAAATTGCCATTTTTACAGAGTTTTGCTTACTCAAAAGCTTCCATTTTGACCCGTTTCAGGCACAGAAATGACTTTAAACACACTTATTCTAGTTGACAAAGTCATAATTCACATCCAACAGTCATTTAGAGTCAAAAGATTAAATGTTAAAATTTCATCATTATAGACCATTTTGGGATCGTTCGACAGGTCTGGAGTCATCGTTTTTCATCCGAAAATTGATTTTTTGGACTGTACCAAAAATGATTCAAAATGTCAATTGGATCGTGCCTCATGTTGAATAACCACTTTTTAAACCCTCACAGTGACCAAAATTGCCATTTTTACAGAGTTTTGCTTACTCAAAAGCTTCCATTTTGACCCGTTTCAGGCACAGAAATGACTTTAAACACACTTATTTTAGTTGACAAAGTCATAATTCACATCCAACAGTCATTTGGAGTCAAAAGATTGAATGTTGAAATTTCATCCATATTGACCATTTTGGGATCGTTCGACAGGTCCGAAGTCATCGTTTTTCATCCGAAAATTGATTTTTTGGACTGGACCAAAAATGATTCAAAATGTCAATTGGATCGTGCCTCATGTTGAATAACCACTTTTTAAACCCTCACAGTGACCAAAATTGCCATTTTTACAGAGTTTTGCTTACTCAAAAGCTTCCATTTTGACCCGTTTCAGGCACAGAAATGACTTTAAACACACTTATTTTAGTTGACAAAGTCATAATTCACATCCAACAGTCATTTAGAGTCAAAAGATTAAATGTTAAAATTTCATCCATATTGACCATTTTGGGATCGTTCGACAGGTCCGGAGTCATCGTTTTTCATCCGACAATTGATTTTTTGGACTGTACCAAAAATGATTCAAAATGTCAATTGGATCGTGCCTCATGTTGAATAACCACTTTTTAAACCCTCACAGTGACCAAAATTGCCATTTTTACAGAGTTTTGCTTACTCAAAAGCTTCCATTTTGACCCGTTTCAGGCACAGAAATGACTTTAAACACACTTATTTTAGTTGACAAAGTCATAATTCACATCCAACAGTCATTTGGAGTCAAAAGATTAAACGTGGAAATTTCATCCATATTGACCATTTTGGGATCGTTCGACAGGTCCGGAGTCATCGTTTTTTATCCGAAAATTGATTTTTTGGACTGTACCAAAAATGATTCAAAATGTCAATTGGATCATGCCTCATGTTGAATAACCACTTTTTAAACCCTCACAGTGACCAAAATTGCCATTTTTACAGAGTTTTGCTTACTCAAAAGCTTCCATTTTGACCCGTTTCAGGCAAGAAATGACTTTAAACACACTTATTCTAGTTGACAAAGTCATAATTCACATCCAACAGTCATTTAGAGTCAAAAGATTAAATGTTAAAATTTCATCATTATAGACCATTTTGGGATCGTTCGACAGGTCTGGAGTCATCGTTTTTCATCCGAAAATTGATTTTTTGGAATGTACCAAAAATGATTCAAAATGTCAATTGGATCGTGCCTCATGTTGAATAACCACTTTTTAAACCCTCACAGTGACCAAAATTGCCATTTTTACAGAGTTTTGCTTACTCAAAAGCTTCCATTTTGACCCATTTCAGGCACAGAAATGACTTTAAACACACTTATTTTAGTTGACAAAGTCATAATTCACATCCAACAGTCATTTGGAGTCAAAAGATTAAATGTTGAAATTTCATCCATATTGACCATTTTGGGATCGTTCGACAGGTCCGAAGTCATCGTTTTTCATCCGAAAATTGATTTTTTGGACTGGACCAAAAATGATTCAAAATGTCAATTGGATCGTGCCTCATGTTGAATAACCACTTTTTAAACCCTCACAGTGACCAAAATTGCCATTTTTACAGAGTTTTGCTTACTCAAAAGCTTCCATTTTGACCCGTTTCAGGCACAGAAATGACTTTAAACACACTTATTTTAGTTGACAAAGTCATAATTCACATCCAACAGTCATTTAGAGTCAAAAGATTAAATGTTAAAATTTCATCCATATTGACCATTTTGGGATCGTTCGACAGGTCCGGAGTCATCGTTTTTCATCCGACAATTGATTTTTTGGACTGTACCAAAAATGATTCAAAATGTCAATTGGATCATGCCTCATGTTGAATAACCACTTTTTAAACCCTCACAGTGACCAAAATTGCCATTTTTACAGAGTTTTGCTTACTCAAAAGCTTCCATTTTGACCCGTTTCAGGCACAGAAATGACTTTAAACACACTTATTTTAGTTGACAAAGTCATAATTCACATCCAACAGTCATTTGGAGTCAAAAGATTAAACGTGGAAATTTCATCCATATTGACCATTTTGGGATCGTTCGACAGGTCCGGAGTCATCGTTTTTTATCCGAAAATTGATTTTTTGGACTGTACCAAAAATGATTCAAAATGTCAATTGGATCATGCCTCATGTTGAATAACCACTTTTTAAACCCTCACAGTGACCAAAATTGCCATTTTTACAGAGTTTTCCTTACTCAAAAGCTTCCATTTTGACCCGTTTCAGGCACAGAAATGACTTTAAACACACTTATTCTAGTTGACAAAGTCATAATTCACATCCAACAGTCATTTAGAGTCAAAAGATTAAATGTTAAAATTTCATCATTATAGACCATTTTGGGATCGTTCGACAGGTCTGGAGTCATCGTTTTTCATCCGAAAATTGATTTTTTGGACTGTACCAAAAATGATTCAAAATGTCAATTGGATCGTGCCTCATGTTGAATAACCACTTTTTAAACCCTCACAGTGACCAAAATTGCCATTTTTACAGAGTTTTGCTTACTCAAAAGCTTCCATTTTGACCCATTTCAGGCACAGAAATGACTTTAAACACACTTATTTTAGTTGACAAAGTCATAATTCACATCCAACAGTCATTTGGAGTCAAAAGATTAAATGTTGAAATTTCATCCATATTGACCATTTTGGGATCGTTCGACAGGTCCGGAGTCATCGTTTTTCATCCGAAAATTGATTTTTTGGACTGTACCAAAAATGATTCAAAATGTCAATTGGATCATGCCTCATGTTGAATAACCACTTTTTAAACCCTCACAGTGACCAAAATTGCCATTTTTACAGAGTTTTGCTTACTCAAAAGCTTCCATTTTGACCCGTTTCAGGCACAAAATGACTTTAAAAACACTTATTTTAGTTGACAAAGTCATAATTCACATCCAACAGTCATTTAGAGTCAAAAGATTAAATGTTAAAATTTCATCCATATTGACCATTTTGGGATCGTTCGACAGGTCCGGAGTCATCGTTTTTCATCCGAAAATTGATTTTTTGGACTGTACCAAAAATGATTCAAAATGTCAATTGGATCATGCCTCATGTTGAATAACCACTTTTTAAACCCTCACAGTGACCAAAATTGCCATTTTTACAGAGTTTTGCTTACTCAAAAGCTTCCATTTTGACCCGTTTCAGGCACAAAATGACTTTAAACACACTTATTTTAGTTGACAAAGTCATAATTCACATCCAACAGTCATTTAGAGTCAAAAGATTAAATGTTAAAATTTCATCCATATTGACCATTTTGGGATCGTTCGACAGGTCCGGAGTCATCGTTTTTCATCCGACAATTGATTTTTTGGACTGTACCAAAAATGATTCAAAATGTCAATTGGATCATGCCTCATGTTGAATAACCACTTTTTAAACCCTCACAGTGACCAAAATTGCCATTTTTACAGAGTTTTGCTTACTCAAAAGCTTCCATTTTGACCCATTTCAGGCACAGAAATGACTTTAAACACACTTATTTTAGTTGACAAAGTCATAATTCACATCCAACAGTCATTTGGAGTCAAAAGATTAAATGTTAAAATTTCATCCATATTGACCATTTTGGGATCGTTCGACAGGTCCGGAGTCATCGTTTTTCATCCGAAAATTGATTTTTTGGACTGTACCAAAAATGATTCAAAATGTCAATTGGATCGTGCCTCATGTTGAATAACCACTTTTTAAACCCTCACAGTGACCAAAATTGACATTTTTACAGAGTTTTGCTTACTCAAAAGCTTCCATTTTGATCCGTTTCAGGCACAGAAATGACTTTAAACACACTTATTTCAGTTGAAAAATTCATAATTCACATCCAACAGTCATTTGGAGTCAAAAGATTAAATGTGGAAATTTCATCCATATTGATCATTTTGGGATCGTTCGACAGGTCCGGAGTCATTGTTTTTTATCCGAAAATTGATTTTTTGGACTGTACCAAAAATGATTCGAAATGTCAATTGGATCATGCCTCATGTTGAATAACCACTTTTTAAACCCTCACAGTGACCTAAATTGCCATTTTTACAGAGTTTTGCTTACTCAAAAGCTTCCATTTTGACCCGTTTCAGGCACAGAAATGACTTTAAACACACTTATTCTAGTTGACAAAGTCATAATTCACATCCAACAGTCATTTAGAGTCAAAAGATTAAATGTTAAAATTTCATCATTATAGACCATTTTGGGATCGTTCGACAGGTCTGGAGTCATCGTTTTTCATCCGAAAATTGATTTTTTGGACTGTACCAAAAATGATTCAAAATGTCAATTGGATCGTGCCTCATGTTGAATAACCACTTTTTAAACCCTCACAGTGACCAAAATTGCCATTTTTACAGAGTTTTGCTTACTCAAAAGCTTCCATTTTGACCCGTTTCAGGCACAGAAATGACTTTAAACACACTTATTTTAGTTGACAAAGTCATAATTCACATCCAACAGTCATTTGGAGTCAAAAGATTGAATGTTGAAATTTCATCCATATTGACCATTTTGGGATCGTTCGACAGGTCCGAAGTCATCGTTTTTCATCCGAAAATTGATTTTTTGGACTGGACCAAAAATGATTCAAAATGTCAATTGGATCGTGCCTCATGTTGAATAACCACTTTTTAAACCCTCACAGTGACCAAAATTGCCATTTTTACAGAGTTTTGCTTACTCAAAAGCTTCCATTTTGACCCGTTTCAGGCACAGAAATGACTTTAAACACACTTATTTTAGTTGACAAAGTCATAATTCACATCCAACAGTCATTTAGAGTCAAAAGATTAAATGTTAAAATTTCATCCATATTGACCATTTTGGGATCGTTCGACAGGTCCGGAGTCATCGTTTTTCATCCGACAATTGATTTTTTGGACTGTACCAAAAATGATTCAAAATGTCAATTGGATCGTGCCTCATGTTGAATAACCACTTTTTAAACCCTCACAGTGACCAAAATTGCCATTTTTACAGAGTTTTGCTTACTCAAAAGCTTCCATTTTGACCCGTTTCAGGCACAGAAATGACTTTAAACACACTTATTTTAGTTGACAAAGTCATAATTCACATCCAACAGTCATTTGGAGTCAAAAGATTAAACGTGGAAATTTCATCCATATTGACCATTTTGGGATCGTTCGACAGGTCCGGAGTCATCGTTTTTTATCCGAAAATTGATTTTTTGGACTGTACCAAAAATGATTCAAAATGTCAATTGGATCATGCCTCATGTTGAATAACCACTTTTTAAACCCTCACAGTGACCAAAATTGCCATTTTTACAGAGTTTTGCTTACTCAAAAGCTTCCATTTTGACCCGTTTCAGGCAAGAAATGACTTTAAACACACTTATTCTAGTTGACAAAGTCATAATTCACATCCAACAGTCATTTAGAGTCAAAAGATTAAATGTTAAAATTTCATCATTATAGACCATTTTGGGATCGTTCGACAGGTCTGGAGTCATCGTTTTTCATCCGAAAATTGATTTTTTGGAATGTACCAAAAATGATTCAAAATGTCAATTGGATCGTGCCTCATGTTGAATAACCACTTTTTAAACCCTCACAGTGACCAAAATTGCCATTTTTACAGAGTTTTGCTTACTCAAAAGCTTCCATTTTGACCCATTTCAGGCACAGAAATGACTTTAAACACACTTATTTTAGTTGACAAAGTCATAATTCACATCCAACAGTCATTTGGAGTCAAAAGATTAAATGTTGAAATTTCATCCATATTGACCATTTTGGGATCGTTCGACAGGTCCGAAGTCATCGTTTTTCATCCGAAAATTGATTTTTTGGACTGGACCAAAAATGATTCAAAATGTCAATTGGATCGTGCCTCATGTTGAATAACCACTTTTTAAACCCTCACAGTGACCAAAATTGCCATTTTTACAGAGTTTTGCTTACTCAAAAGCTTCCATTTTGACCCGTTTCAGGCACAGAAATGACTTTAAACACACTTATTTTAGTTGACAAAGTCATAATTCACATCCAACAGTCATTTAGAGTCAAAAGATTAAATGTTAAAATTTCATCCATATTGACCATTTTGGGATCGTTCGACAGGTCCGGAGTCATCGTTTTTCATCCGACAATTGATTTTTTGGACTGTACCAAAAATGATTCAAAATGTCAATTGGATCGTGCCTCATGTTGAATAACCACTTTTTAAACCCTCACAGTGACCAAAATTGCCATTTTTACAGAGTTTTGCTTACTCAAAAGCTTCCATTTTGACCCGTTTCAGGCACAGAAATGACTTTAAACACACTTATTTTAGTTGACAAAGTCATAATTCACATCCAACAGTCATTTGGAGTCAAAAGATTAAACGTGGAAATTTCATCCATATTGACCATTTTGGGATCGTTCGACAGGTCCGGAGTCATCGTTTTTTATCCGAAAATTGATTTTTTGGACTGTACCAAAAATGATTCAAAATGTCAATTGGATCATGCCTCATGTTGAATAACCACTTTTTAAACCCTCACAGTGACCAAAATTGCCATTTTTACAGAGTTTTGCTTACTCAAAAGCTTCCATTTTGACCCGTTTCAGGCACAGAAATGACTTTAAACACACTTATTCTAGTTGACAAAGTCATAATTCACATCCAACAGTCATTTAGAGTCAAAAGATTAAATGTTAAAATTTCATCATTATAGACCATTTTGGGATCGTTCGACAGGTCTGGAGTCATCGTTTTTCATCCGAAAATTGATTTTTTGGAATGTACCAAAAATGATTCAAAATGTCAATTGGATCGTGCCTCATGTTGAATAACCACTTTTTAAACCCTCACAGTGACCAAAATTGCCATTTTTACAGAGTTTTGCTTACTCAAAAGCTTCCATTTTGACCCATTTCAGGCACAGAAATGACTTTAAACACACTTATTTTAGTTGACAAAGTCATAATTCACATCCAACAGTCATTTGGAGTCAAAAGATTAAATGTTGAAATTTCATCCATATTGACCATTTTGGGATCGTTCGACAGGTCCGGAGTCATCGTTTTTCATCCGAAAATTGATTTTTTGGACTGTACCAAAAATGATTCAAAATGTCAATTGGATCATGCCTCATGTTGAATAACCACTTTTTAAACCCTCACAGTGACCAAAATTGCCATTTTTACAGAGTTTTGCTTACTCAAAAGCTTCCATTTTGGCCCGTTTCAGGCACAAAATGACTTTAAACACACTTATTTTAGTTGACAAAGTCATAATTCACATCCAACAGTCATTTAGAGTCAAAAGATTAAATGTTAAAATTTCATCCATATTGACCATTTTGGGATCGTTCGACAGGTCCGGAGTCATCGTTTTTCATCCGAAAATTGATTTTTTGGACTGTACCAAAAATGATTCAAAATGTCAATTGGATCATGCCTCATGTTGAATAACCACTTTTTAAACCCTCACAGTGACCAAAATTGCCATTTTTACAGAGTTTTGCTTACTCAAAAGCTTCCATTTTGACCCGTTTCAGGCACAAAATGACTTTAAACACACTTATTTTAGTTGACAAAGTCATAATTCACATCCAACAGTCATTTAGAGTCAAAAGATTAAATGTTAAAATTTCATCCATATTGACCATTTTGGGATCGTTCGACAGGTCCGGAGTCATCGTTTTTCATCCGACAATTGATTTTTTGGACTGTACCAAAAATGATTCAAAATGTCAATTGGATCATGCCTCATGTTGAATAACCACTTTTTAAACCCTCACAGTGACCAAAATTGCCATTTTTACAGAGTTTTGCTTACTCAAAAGCTTCCATTTTGACCCGTTTCAGGCACAGAAATGACTTTAAACACACTTATTTTAGTTGACAAAGTCATAATTCACATCCAACAGTCATTTGGAGTCAAAAGATTAAACGTGGAAATTTCATCCATATTGACCATTTTGGGATCGTTCGACAGGTCCGGAGTCATCGTTTTTTATCCGAAAATTGATTTTTTGGACTGTACCAAAAATGATTCAAAATGTCAATTGGATCATGCCTCATGTTGAATAACCACTATTTAAACCCTCACAGTGACCAAAATTGCCATTTTTACAGAGTTTTGCTTACTCAAAAGCTTCCATTTTGACCCGTTTCAGGCACAGAAATGACTTTAAACACACTTATTCTAGTTGACAAAGTCATAATTCACATCCAACAGTCATTTAGAGTCAAAAGATTAAATGTTAAAATTTCATCATTATAGACCATTTTGGGATCGTTCGACAGGTCTGGAGTCATCGTTTTTCATCCGAAAATTGATTTTTTGGACTGTACCAAAAATGATTCAAAATGTCAATTGGATCGTGCCTCATGTTGAATAACCACTTTTTAAACCCTCACAGTGACCAAAATTGCCATTTTTACAGAGTTTTGCTTACTCAAAAGCTTCCATTTTGACCCATTTCAGGCACAGAAATGACTTTAAACACACTTATTTTAGTTGACAAAGTCATAATTCACATCCAACAGTCATTTGGAGTCAAAAGATTAAATGTTGAAATTTCATCCATATTGACCATTTTGGGATCGTTCGACAGGTCCGGAGTCATCGTTTTTCATCCGAAAATTGATTTTTTGGACTGTACCAAAAATGATTCGAAATGTCAATTGGATCATGCCTCATGTTGAATAACCACTTTTTAAACCCTCACAGTGACCAAAATTGCCATTTTTACAGAGTTTTGCTTACTCAAAAGCTTCCATTTTGACCCGTTTCAGGCACAGAAATGACTTTAAACACACTTATTTTAGTTGACAAAGTCATAATTCACATCCAACAGTCATTTGGAGTCAAAAGATTAAATGTTGAAATTTCATCCATATTGACCATTTTGGGATCGTTCGACAGGTCCGGAGTCATCGTTTTTCATCCGAAAATTGATTTTTTGGACTGTACCAAAAATGATTCAAAATGTCAATTGGATCGTGCCTCATGTTGAATAACCACTTTTTAAACCCTCACAGTGACCAAAATTGCCGTTTTTACAGAGTTTTGCTTACTCAAAAGCTTCCATTTTGACCCGTTTCAGGCACAGAAATGACTTTAAACACACTTATTTTAGTTGACAAAGTCATAATTCACATCCAACAGTCATTTAGAGTCAAAAGATTAAATGTTAAAATTTCATCCATATTGACCATTTTGGGATCGTTCGACAGGTCCGGAGTCATCGTTTTTCATCCGACAATTGATTTTTTGGACTGTACCAAAAATGATTCAAAATGTCAATTGGATCATGCCTCATGTTGAATAACCACTTTTTAAACCCTCACAGTGACCAAAATTGCCATTTTTACAGAGTTTTGCTTACTCAAAAGCTTCCATTTTGACCCGTTTCAGGCACAGAAATGACTTTAAACACACTTATTTTAGTTGACAAAGTCATAATTCACATCCAACAGTCATTTGGAGTCAAAAGATTAAATGTGGAAATTTCATCCATATTGACCATTTTGGGATCGTTCGACAGGTCCGGAGTCATCGTTTTTTATCCGAAAATTGATTTTTTGGACTGTACCAAAAATGATTCAAAATGTCAATTGGATCGTGCCTCATGTTGAATAACCACTTTTTAAACCCTCACAGTGACCAAAATTGCAATTTTTACAGAGTTTTGCTTACTCAAAAGCTTCCATTTTGACCCGTTTCAGGCACAGAAATGACTTTAAACACACTTATTCTAGTTGACAAAGTCATAATTCACATCCAACAGTCATTTAGAGTCAAAAGATTAAATGTTAAAATTTCATCATTATAGACCATTTTGGGATCGTTCGACAGGTCTGGAGTCATCGTTTTTCATCCGAAAATTGATTTTTTGGACTGTACCAAAAATGATTCAAAATGTCAATTGGATCGTGCCTCATGTTGAATAACCACTTTTTAAACCCTCACAGTGACCAAAATTGCCATTTTTACAGAGTTTTGCTTACTCAAAAGCTTCCATTTTGACCCGTTTCAGGCACAGAAATGACTTTAAACACACTTATTTTAGTTGACAAAGTCATAATTCACATCCAACAGTCATTTAGAGTCAAAAGATTAAATGTTAAAATTTCATCCATATTGACCATTTTGGGATCGTTCGACAGGTCCGGAGTCATCGTTTTTCATCCGAAAATTGATTTTTTGGACTGTACCAAAAATGATTCAAAATGTCAATTGGATCGTGCCTCATGTTGAATAACCACTTTTTAAACCCTCACAGTGACCAAAATTGCCGTTTTTACAGAGTTTTGCTTACTCAAAAGCTTCCATTTTGACCCGTTTCAGGCACAGAAATGACTTTAAACACACTTATTTTAGTTGACAAAGTCATAATTCACATCCAACAGTCATTTAGAGTCAAAAGATTAAATGTTAAAATTTCATCCATATTGACCATTTTGGGATCGTTCGACAGGTCCGGAGTCATCGTTTTTCATCCGACAATTGATTTTTTTGGACTGTACCAAAAATGATTCAAAATGTCAATTGGATCATGCCTCATGTTGAATAACCACTTTTTAAACCCTCACAGTGACCAAAATTGCCATTTTTACAGAGTTTTGCTTACTCAAAAGCTTCCATTTTGACCCGTTTCAGGCACAGAAATGACTTTAAACACACTTATTCTAGTTGACAAAGTCATAATTCACATCCAACAGTCATTTAGAGTCAAAAGATTAAATGTTAAAATTTCATCATTATAGACCATTTTGGGATCGTTCGACAGGTCTGGAGTCATCGTTTTTCATCCGAAAATTGATTTTTTGGACTGTACCAAAAATGATTCAAAATGTCAATTGGATCGTGCCTCATGTTGAATAACCACTTTTTAAACCCTCACAGTGACCAAAATTGCCATTTTTACAGAGTTTTGCTTACTCAAAAGCTTCCATTTTGACCCGTTTCTGGCACAGAAATGACTTTAAACACACTTATTTTAGTTGACAAAGTCATAATTCACATCCAACAGTCATTTGGAGTCAAAAGATTAAATGTTGAAATTTCATCCATATTGACCATTTTGGGATCGTTCGACAGGTCCGGAGTCATCGTTTTTCATCTGAAAATTGATTTTTTGGACTGTACCAAAAATGATTCAAAATGTCAATTGGATCGTGCCTCATGTTGAATAACCACTTTTTAAACCCTCACAGTGACCAAAATTGCCATTTTTACAGAGTTTTGCTTACTCAAAAGCTTCCATTTTGACCCGTTTCAGGCACAGAAATGACTTTAAACACACTTATTCTAGTTGACAAAGTCATAATTCACATCCAACAGTCATTTAGAGTCAAAAGATTAAATGTTAAAATTTCATCATTATAGACCATTTTGGGATCGTTCGACAGGTCTGGAGTCATCGTTTTTCATCCGAAAATTGATTTTTTGGACTGTACCAAAAATGATTCAAAATGTCAATTGGATCGTGCCTCATGTTGAATAACCACTTTTTAAACCCTCACAGTGACCAAAATTGCCATTTTTACAGAGTTTTGCTTACTCAAAAGCTTCCATTTTGACCCGTTTCAGGCACAGAAATGACTTTAAACACACTTATTTTAGTTGACAAAGTCATAATTCACATCCAACAGTCATTTGGAGTCAAAAGATTAAATGTTGAAATTTCATCCATATTGACCATTTTGGGATCGTTCGACAGGTCCGGAGTCATCGTTTTTCATCCGAAAATTGATTTTTTGGACTGTACCAAAAATGATTCAAAATGT
Source organism: Lissotriton vulgaris (assembly GCF_964263255.1). Classification (NCBI taxonomy): domain Eukaryota; kingdom Metazoa; phylum Chordata; class Amphibia; order Caudata; family Salamandridae; genus Lissotriton; species Lissotriton vulgaris. The sequence continues at coordinate 314,022 of NW_028246499.1, forward strand.
CAATTGGATCGTGCCTCATGTTGAATAACCACTTTTTAAACCCTCACAGTGACCAAAATTGCCATTTTTACAGAGTTTTGCTTACTCAAAAGCTTCCATTTTGACCCGTTTCAGGCACAGAAATGACTTTAAACACACTTATTTCAGTTGACAAAGTCATAATTCACATCCAACAGTCATTTAGAGTCAAAAGATTAAATGTTAAAATTTCATCCATATTGACCATTTTGGGATCGTTCGACAGGTCCGGAGTCATCGTTTTTCATCCGACAATTGATTTTTTGGACTGTACCAAAAATGATTCAAAATGTCAATTGGATCATGCCTCATGTTGAATAACCACTTTTTAAACCCTCACAGTGACCAAAATTGCCATTTTTACAGAGTTTTGCTTACTCAAAAGCTTCCATTTTGACCCGTTTCAGGCACAGAAATGACTTTAAACACACTTATTTTAGTTGACAAAGTCATAATTCACATCCAACAGTCATTTGGAGTCAAAAGATTAAATGTTGAAATTTCATCCATATTGACCATTTTGGGATCGTTCGACAGGTCCGGAGTCATCGTTTTTCATCCGAAAATTGATTTTTTGGACTGTACCAAAAATGATTCAAAATGTCAATTGGATCGTGCCTCATGTTGAATAACCACTTTTTAAACCCTCACAGTGACCAAAATTGCCGTTTTTACAGAGTTTTGCTTACTCAAAAGCTTCCATTTTGACCCGTTTCAGGCACAGAAATGACTTTAAACACACTTATTTTAGTTGACAAAGTCATAATTCACATCCAACAGTCATTTAGAGTCAAAAGATTAAATGTTAAAATTTCATCCATATTGACCATTTTGGGATCGTTCGACAGGTCCGGAGTCATCGTTTTTCATCCGACAATTGATTTTTTGGACTGTACCAAAAATGATTCAAAATGTCAATTGGATCATGCCTCATGTTGAATAACCACTTTTTAAACCCTCACAGTGACCAAAATTGCCATTTTTACAGAGTTTTGCTTACTCAAAAGCTTCCATTTTGACCCGTTTCAGGCACAGAAATGACTTTAAACACACTTATTTTAGTTGACAAAGTCATAATTCACATCCAACAGTCATTTGGAGTCAAAAGATTAAATGTGGAAATTTCATCCATATTGACCATTTTGGGATCGTTCGACAGGTCCGGAGTCATCGTTTTTTATCCGAAAATTGATTTTTTGGACTGTACCAAAAATGATTCAAAATGTCAATTGGATCATGCCTCATGTTGAATAACCACTTTTTAAACCCTCACAGTGACCAAAATTGCCATTTTTACAGAGTTTTGCTTACTCAAAAGCTTCCATTTTGACCCGTTTCAGGCACAGAAATGACTTTAAACACACTTATTCTAGTTGACAAAGTCATAATTCACATCCAACAGTCATTTAGAGTCAAAAGATTAAATGTTAAAATTTCATCATTATAGACCATTTTGGGATCGTTCGACAGGTCTGGAGTCATCGTTTTTCATCCGAAAATTGATTTTTTGGACTGTACCAAAAATGATTCAAAATGTCAATTGGATCGTGCCTCATGTTGAATAACCACTTTTTAAACCCTCACAGTGACCAAAATTGCCATTTTTACAGAGTTTTGCTTACTCAAAAGCTTCCATTTTGACCCGTTTCTGGCACAGAAATGACTTTAAACACACTTATTTTAGTTGACAAAGTCATAATTCACATCCAACAGTCATTTGGAGTCAAAAGATTAAATGTTGAAATTTCATCCATATTGACCATTTTGGGATCGTTCGACAGGTCCGGAGTCATCGTTTTTCATCCGAAAATTGATTTTTTGGACTGTACCAAAAATGATTCAAAATGTCAATTGGATCATGCCTCATGTTGAATAACCACTTTTTAAACCCTCACAGTGACCAAAATTGCCATTTTTACAGAGTTTTGCTTACTCAAAAGCTTCCATTTTGACCCGTTTCAGGCACAAAATGACTTTAAACACACTTATTTTAGTTGACAAAGTCATAATTCACATCCAACAGTCATTTAGAGTCAAAAGATTAAATGTTAAAATTTCATCCATATTGACCATTTTGGGATCGTTCGACAGGTCCGGAGTCATCGTTTTTCATCCGACAATTGATTTTTTGGACTGTACCAAAAATGATTCAAAATGTCAATTGGATCATGCCTCATGTTGAATAACCACTTTTTAAACCCTCACAGTGACCAAAATTGCCATTTTTACAGAGTTTTGCTTACTCAAAAGCTTCCATTTTGACCCGTTTCAGGCACAAAATGACTTTAAACACACTTATTTTAGTTGACAAAGTCATAATTCACATCCAACAGTCATTTAGAGTCAAAAGATTAAATGTTAAAATTTCATCCATATTGACCATTTTGGGATCGTTCGACAGGTCCGGAGTCATCGTTTTTCATCCGACAATTGATTTTTTGGACTGTACCAAAAATGATTCAAAATGTCAATTGGATCATGCCTCATGTTGAATAACCACTTTTTAAACCCTCACAGTGACCAAAATTGCCATTTTTACAGAGTTTTGCTTACTCAAAAGCTTCCATTTTGACCCGTTTCAGGCACAGAAATGACTTTAAACACACTTATTTTCGTTGACAAAGTCATAATTCACATCCAACAGTCATTTGGAGTCAAAAGATTAAACGTGGAAATTTCATCCATATTGACCATTTTGGGATCGTTCGACAGGTCCGGAGTCATCGTTTTTTATCCGAAAATTGATTTTTTGGACTGTACCAAAAATGATTCAAAATGTCAATTGGATCATACCTCATGTTGAATAACCACTTTTTAAACCCTCACAGTGACCAAAATTGCCATTTTTACAGAGTTTTGCTTACTCAAACGCTTCCATTTTGACCCGTTTCAGGCACAGAAATGACTTTAAACACACTTATTCTAGTTGACAAAGTCATAATTCACATCCAACAGTCATTTAGAGTCAAAAGATTAAATGTTAAAATTTCATCATTATAGACCATTTTGGGATCGTTCGACAGGTCTGGAGTCATCGTTTTTCATCCGAAAATTGATTTTTTGGACTGTACCAAAAATGATTCAAAATGTCAATTGGATCGTGCCTCATGTTGAATAACCACTTTTTAAACCCTCACAGTGACCAAAATTGCCATTTTTACAGAGTTTTGCTTACTCAAAAGCTTCCATTTTGACCCATTTCAGGCACAGAAATGACTTTAAACACACTTATTTTAGTTGACAAAGTCATAATTCACATCCAACAGTCATTTGGAGTCAAAAGATTAAATGTTGAAATTTCATCCATATTGACCATTTTGGGATCGTTCGACAGGTCCGGAGTCATCGTTTTTCATCCGAAAATTGATTTTTTGGACTGTACCAAAAATGATTCAAAATTTCAATTGGATCATGCCTCATGTTGAATAACCACTTTTTAAACCCTCACAGTGACCAAAATTGCCATTTTTACAGAGTTTTGCTTACTCAAAAGCTTCCATTTTGACCCGTTTCAGGCACAAAATGACTTTAAAAACACTTATTTTAGTTGACAAAGTCATAATTCACATCCAACAGTCATTTAGAGTCAAAAGATTAAATGTTAAAATTTCATCCATATTGACAATTTTGGGATCGTTCGACAGGTCCGGAGTCATCGTTTTTCATCCGAAAATTGATTTTTTGGACTGTACCAAAAATGATTCAAAATGTCAATTGGATCGTGCCTCATGTTGAATAACCACTTTTTAAACCCTCACAGTGACCAAAATTGCCATTTTTACAGAGTTTTGCTTACTCAAAAGCTTCCATTTTGATCCGTTTCAGGCACAGAAATGACTTTAAACACACTTATTTCAGTTGAAAAATTCATAATTCACATCCAACAGTCATTTGGAGTCAAAAGATTAAATGTGGAAATTTCATCCATATTGATCATTTTGGGATCGTTCGACAGGTCCGGAGTCATCGTTTTTTATCCGAAAATTGATTTTTTGGACTGTACCAAAAATGATTCGAAATGTCAATTGGATCATGCCTCATGTTGAATAACCACTTTTTAAACCCTCACAGTGACCAAAATTGCCATTTTTACAGAGTTTTGCTTACTCAAAAGCTTCCATTTTGACCCGTTTCAGGCACAGAAATGACTTTAAACACACTTATTTTAGTTGACAAAGTCATAATTCACATCCAACAGTCATTTGGAGTCAAAAGATTAAATGTTGAAATTTCATCCATATTGACCATTTTGGGATCGTTCGACAGGTCCGGAGTCATCGTTTTTCATCCGAAAATTGATTTTTTGGACTGTACCAAAAATGATTCAAAATGTCAATTGGATCGTGCCTCATGTTGAATAACCACTTTTTAAACCCTCACAGTGACCAAAATTGCCGTTTTTACAGAGTTTTGCTTACTCAAAAGCTTCCATTTTGACCCGTTTCAGGCACAGAAATGACTTTAAACACACTTATTTTAGTTGACAAAGTCATAATTCACATCCAACAGTCATTTAGAGTCAAAAGATTAAATGTTAAAATTTCATCCATATTGACCATTTTGGGATCGTTCGACAGGTCCGGAGTCATCGTTTTTCATCCGACAATTGATTTTTTGGACTGTACCAAAAATGATTCAAAATGTCAATTGGATCATGCCTCATGTTGAATAACCACTTTTTAAACCCTCACAGTGACCAAAATTGCCATTTTTACAGAGTTTTGCTTACTCAAAAGCTTCCATTTTGACCCGTTTCAGGCACAGAAATGACTTTAAACACACTTATTTTAGTTGACAAAGTCATAATTCACATCCAACAGTCATTTGGAGTCAAAAGATTAAATGTGGAAATTTCATCCATATTGACCATTTTGGGATCGTTCGACAGGTCCGGAGTCATCGTTTTTTATCCGAAAATTGATTTTTTGGACTGTACCAAAAATGATTCAAAATGTCAATTGGATCGTGCCTCATGTTGAATAACCACTTTTTAAACCCTCACAGTGACCAAAATTGCCATTTTTACAGAGTTTTGCTTACTCAAAAGCTTCCATTTTGACCCGTTTCAGGCACAGAAATGACTTTAAACACACTTATTCTAGTTGACAAAGTCATAATTCACATCCAACAGTCATTTAGAGTCAAAAGATTAAATGTTAAAATTTCATCATTATAGACCATTTTGGGATCGTTCGACAGGTCTGGAGTCATCGTTTTTCATCCGAAAATTGATTTTTTGGACTGTACCAAAAATGATTCAAAATGTCAATTGGATCGTGCCTCATGTTGAATAACCACTTTTTAAACCCTCACAGTGACCAAAATTGCCATTTTTACAGAGTTTTGCTTACTCAAAAGCTTCCATTTTGACCCGTTTCTGGCACAGAAATGACTTTAAACACACTTATTTTAGTTGACAAAGTCATAATTCACATCCAACAGTCATTTGGAGTCAAAAGATTAAATGTTGAAATTTCATCCATATTGACCATTTTGGGATCGTTCGACAGGTCCGGAGTCATCGTTTTTCATCTGAAAATTGATTTTTTGGACTGTACCAAAAATGATTCAAAATGTCAATTGGATCGTGCCTCATGTTGAATAACCACTTTTTAAACCCTCACAGTGACCAAAATTGCCATTTTTACAGAGTTTTGCTTACTCAAAAGCTTCCATTTTGACCCGTTTCAGGCACAGAAATGACTTTAAACACACTTATTCTAGTTGACAAAGTCATAATTCACATCCAACAGTCATTTAGAGTCAAAAGATTAAATGTTAAAATTTCATCATTATAGACCATTTTGGGATCGTTCGACAGGTCTGGAGTCATCGTTTTTCATCCGAAAATTGATTTTTTGGACTGTACCAAAAATGATTCAAAATGTCAATTGGATCGTGCCTCATGTTGAATAACCACTTTTTAAACCCTCACAGTGACCAAAATTGCCATTTTTACAGAGTTTTGCTTACTCAAAAGCTTCCATTTTGACCCGTTTCAGGCACAGAAATGACTTTAAACACACTTATTTTAGTTGACAAAGTCATAATTCACATCCAACAGTCATTTGGAGTCAAAAGATTAAATGTTGAAATTTCATCCATATTGACCATTTTGGGATCGTTCGACAGGTCCGGAGTCATCGTTTTTCATCCGAAAATTGATTTTTTGGACTGTACCAAAAATGATTCAAAATGTCAATTGGATCGTGCCTCATGTTGAATAACCACTTTTTAAACCCTCACAGTGACCAAAATTGCCATTTTTACAGAGTTTTGCTTACTCAAAAGCTTCCATTTTGACCCGTTTCAGGCACAGAAATGACTTTAAACACACTTATTTCAGTTGACAAAGTCATAATTCACATCCAACAGTCATTTAGAGTCAAAAGATTAAATGTTAAAATTTCATCCATATTGACCATTTTGGGATCGTTCGACAGGTCCGGAGTCATCGTTTTTCATCCGACAATTGATTTTTTGGACTGTACCAAAAATGATTCAAAATGTCAATTGGATCATGCCTCATGTTGAATAACCACTTTTTAAACCCTCACAGTGACCAAAATTGCCATTTTTACAGAGTTTTGCTTACTCAAAAGCTTCCATTTTGACCCGTTTCAGGCACAGAAATGACTTTAAACACACTTATTTTAGTTGACAAAGTCATAATTCACATCCAACAGTCATTTGGAGTCAAAAGATTAAATGTTGAAATTTCATCCATATTGACCATTTTGGGATCGTTCGACAGGTCCGGAGTCATCGTTTTTCATCCGAAAATTGATTTTTTGGACTGTACCAAAAATGATTCAAAATGTCAATTGGATCGTGCCTCATGTTGAATAACCACTTTTTAAACCCTCACAGTGACCAAAATTGCCGTTTTTACAGAGTTTTGCTTACTCAAAAGCTTCCATTTTGACCCGTTTCAGGCACAGAAATGACTTTAAACACACTTATTTTAGTTGACAAAGTCATAATTCACATCCAACAGTCATTTAGAGTCAAAAGATTAAATGTTAAAATTTCATCCATATTGACCATTTTGGGATCGTTCGACAGGTCCGGAGTCATCGTTTTTCATCCGACAATTGATTTTTTGGACTGTACCAAAAATGATTCAAAATGTCAATTGGATCATGCCTCATGTTGAATAACCACTTTTTAAACCCTCACAGTGACCAAAATTGCCATTTTTACAGAGTTTTGCTTACTCAAAAGCTTCCATTTTGACCCGTTTCAGGCACAGAAATGACTTTAAACACACTTATTTTAGTTGACAAAGTCATAATTCACATCCAACAGTCATTTGGAGTCAAAAGATTAAATGTGGAAATTTCATCCATATTGACCATTTTGGGATCGTTCGACAGGTCCGGAGTCATCGTTTTTTATCCGAAAATTGATTTTTTGGACTGTACCAAAAATGATTCAAAATGTCAATTGGATCATGCCTCATGTTGAATAACCACTTTTTAAACCCTCACAGTGACCAAAATTGCCATTTTTACAGAGTTTTGCTTACTCAAAAGCTTCCATTTTGACCCGTTTCAGGCACAGAAATGACTTTAAACACACTTATTCTAGTTGACAAAGTCATAATTCACATCCAACAGTCATTTAGAGTCAAAAGATTAAATGTTAAAATTTCATCATTATAGACCATTTTGGGATCGTTCGACAGGTCTGGAGTCATCGTTTTTCATCCGAAAATTGATTTTTTGGACTGTACCAAAAATGATTCAAAATGTCAATTGGATCGTGCCTCATGTTGAATAACCACTTTTTAAACCCTCACAGTGACCAAAATTGCCATTTTTACAGAGTTTTGCTTACTCAAAAGCTTCCATTTTGACCCGTTTCTGGCACAGAAATGACTTTAAACACACTTATTTTAGTTGACAAAGTCATAATTCACATCCAACAGTCATTTGGAGTCAAAAGATTAAATGTTGAAATTTCATCCATATTGACCATTTTGGGATCGTTCGACAGGTCCGGAGTCATCGTTTTTCATCCGAAAATTGATTTTTTGGACTGTACCAAAAATGATTCAAAATGTCAATTGGATCATGCCTCATGTTGAATAACCACTTTTTAAACCCTCACAGTGACCAAAATTGCCATTTTTACAGAGTTTTGCTTACTCAAAAGCTTCCATTTTGACCCGTTTCAGGCACAAAATGACTTTAAACACACTTATTTTAGTTGACAAAGTCATAATTCACATCCAACAGTCATTTAGAGTCAAAAGATTAAATGTTAAAATTTCATCCATATTGACCATTTTGGGATCGTTCGACAGGTCCGGAGTCATCGTTTTTCATCCGACAATTGATTTTTTGGACTGTACCAAAAATGATTCAAAATGTCAATTGGATCATGCCTCATGTTGAATAACCACTTTTTAAACCCTCACAGTGACCAAAATTGCCATTTTTACAGAGTTTTGCTTACTCAAAAGCTTCCATTTTGACCCGTTTCAGGCACAAAATGACTTTAAACACACTTATTTTAGTTGACAAAGTCATAATTCACATCCAACAGTCATTTAGAGTCAAAAGATTAAATGTTAAAATTTCATCCATATTGACCATTTTGGGATCGTTCGACAGGTCCGGAGTCATCGTTTTTCATCCGACAATTGATTTTTTGGACTGTACCAAAAATGATTCAAAATGTCAATTGGATCATGCCTCATGTTGAATAACCACTTTTTAAACCCTCACAGTGACCAAAATTGCCATTTTTACAGAGTTTTGCTTACTCAAAAGCTTCCATTTTGACCCGTTTCAGGCACAGAAATGACTTTAAACACACTTATTTTCGTTGACAAAGTCATAATTCACATCCAACAGTCATTTGGAGTCAAAAGATTAAACGTGGAAATTTCATCCATATTGACCATTTTGGGATCGTTCGACAGGTCCGGAGTCATCGTTTTTTATCCGAAAATTGATTTTTTGGACTGTACCAAAAATGATTCAAAATGTCAATTGGATCATACCTCATGTTGAATAACCACTTTTTAAACCCTCACAGTGACCAAAATTGCCATTTTTACAGAGTTTTGCTTACTCAAACGCTTCCATTTTGACCCGTTTCAGGCACAGAAATGACTTTAAACACACTTATTCTAGTTGACAAAGTCATAATTCACATCCAACAGTCATTTAGAGTCAAAAGATTAAATGTTAAAATTTCATCATTATAGACCATTTTGGGATCGTTCGACAGGTCTGGAGTCATCGTTTTTCATCCGAAAATTGATTTTTTGGACTGTACCAAAAATGATTCAAAATGTCAATTGGATCGTGCCTCATGTTGAATAACCACTTTTTAAACCCTCACAGTGACCAAAATTGCCATTTTTACAGAGTTTTGCTTACTCAAAAGCTTCCATTTTGACCCATTTCAGGCACAGAAATGACTTTAAACACACTTATTTTAGTTGACAAAGTCATAATTCACATCCAACAGTCATTTGGAGTCAAAAGATTAAATGTTGAAATTTCATCCATATTGACCATTTTGGGATCGTTCGACAGGTCCGGAGTCATCGTTTTTCATCCGAAAATTGATTTTTTGGACTGTACCAAAAATGATTCAAAATTTCAATTGGATCATGCCTCATGTTGAATAACCACTTTTTAAACCCTCACAGTGACCAAAATTGCCATTTTTACAGAGTTTTGCTTACTCAAAAGCTTCCATTTTGACCCGTTTCAGGCACAAAATGACTTTAAAAACACTTATTTTAGTTGACAAAGTCATAATTCACATCCAACAGTCATTTAGAGTCAAAAGATTAAATGTTAAAATTTCATCCATATTGACAATTTTGGGATCGTTCGACAGGTCCGGAGTCATCGTTTTTCATCCGAAAATTGATTTTTTGGACTGTACCAAAAATGATTCAAAATGTCAATTGGATCGTGCCTCATGTTGAATAACCACTTTTTAAACCCTCACAGTGACCAAAATTGCCATTTTTACAGAGTTTTGCTTACTCAAAAGCTTCCATTTTGATCCGTTTCAGGCACAGAAATGACTTTAAACACACTTATTTCAGTTGAAAAATTCATAATTCACATCCAACAGTCATTTGGAGTCAAAAGATTAAATGTGGAAATTTCATCCATATTGATCATTTTGGGATCGTTCGACAGGTCCGGAGTCATCGTTTTTTATCCGAAAATTGATTTTTTGGACTGTACCAAAAATGATTCGAAATGTCAATTGGATCATGCCTCATGTTGAATAACCACTTTTTAAACCCTCACAGTGACCAAAATTGCCATTTTTACAGAGTTTTGCTTACTCAAAAGCTTCCATTTTGACCCGTTTCAGGCACAGAAATGACTTTAAACACACTTATTTTAGTTGACAAAGTCATAATTCACATCCAACAGTCATTTGGAGTCAAAAGATTAAATGTTGAAATTTCATCCATATTGACCATTTTGGGATCGTTCGACAGGTCCGGAGTCATCGTTTTTCATCCGAAAATTGATTTTTTGGACTGTACCAAAAATGATTCAAAATGTCAATTGGATCGTGCCTCATGTTGAATAACCACTTTTTAAACCCTCACAGTGACCAAAATTGCCGTTTTTACAGAGTTTTGCTTACTCAAAAGCTTCCATTTTGACCCGTTTCAGGCACAGAAATGACTTTAAACACACTTATTTTAGTTGACAAAGTCATAATTCACATCCAACAGTCATTTAGAGTCAAAAGATTAAATGTTAAAATTTCATCCATATTGACCATTTTGGGATCGTTCGACAGGTCCGGAGTCATCGTTTTTCATCCGACAATTGATTTTTTGGACTGTACCAAAAATGATTCAAAATGTCAATTGGATCATGCCTCATGTTGAATAACCACTTTTTAAACCCTCACAGTGACCAAAATTGCCATTTTTACAGAGTTTTGCTTACTCAAAAGCTTCCATTTTGACCCGTTTCAGGCACAGAAATGACTTTAAACACACTTATTTTAGTTGACAAAGTCATAATTCACATCCAACAGTCATTTGGAGTCAAAAGATTAAATGTGGAAATTTCATCCATATTGACCATTTTGGGATCGTTCGACAGGTCCGGAGTCATCGTTTTTTATCCGAAAATTGATTTTTTGGACTGTACCAAAAATGATTCAAAATGTCAATTGGATCGTGCCTCATGTTGAATAACCACTATTTAAACCCTCACAGTGACCAAAATTGCCATTTTTACAGAGTTTTGCTTACTCAAAAGCTTCCATTTTGACCCGTTTCAGGCACAGAAATGACTTTAAACACACTTATTCTAGTTGACAAAGTCATAATTCACATCCAACAGTCATTTAGAGTCAAAAGATTAAATGTTAAAATTTCATCATTATAGACCATTTTGGGATCGTTCGACAGGTCTGGAGTCATCGTTTTTCATCCGAAAATTGATTTTTTGGACTGTACCAAAAATGATTCAAAATGTCAATTGGATCGTGCCTCATGTTGAATAACCACTTTTTAAACCCTCACAGTGACCAAAATTGCCATTTTTACAGAGTTTTGCTTACTCAAAAGCTTCCATTTTGACCCATTTCAGGCACAGAAATGACTTTAAACACACTTATTTTAGTTGACAAAGTCATAATTCACATCCAACAGTCATTTGGAGTCAAAAGATTAAATGTTGAAATTTCATCCATATTGACCATTTTGGGATCGTTCGACAGGTCCGGAGTCATCGTTTTTCATCCGAAAATTGATTTTTTGGACTGTACCAAAAATGATTCGAAATGTCAATTGGATCATGCCTCATGTTGAATAACCACTTTTTAAACCCTCACAGTGACCAAAATTGCCATTTTTACAGAGTTTTGCTTACTCAAAAGCTTCCATTTTGACCCGTTTCAGGCACAGAAATGACTTTAAACACACTTATTTTAGTTGACAAAGTCATAATTCACATCCAACAGTCATTTGGAGTCAAAAGATTAAATGTTGAAATTTCATCCATATTGACCATTTTGGGATCGTTCGACAGGTCCGGAGTCATCGTTTTTCATCCGAAAATTGATTTTTTGGACTGTACCAAAAATGATTCAAAATGTCAATTGGATCGTGCCTCATGTTGAATAACCACTTTTTAAACCCTCACAGTGACCAAAATTGCCGTTTTTACAGAGTTTTGCTTACTCAAAAGCTTCCATTTTGACCCGTTTCAGGCACAGAAATGACTTTAAACACACTTATTTTAGTTGACAAAGTCATAATTCACATCCAACAGTCATTTAGAGTCAAAAGATTAAATGTTAAAATTTCATCCATATTGACCATTTTGGGATCGTTCGACAGGTCCGGAGTCATCGTTTTTCATCCGACAATTGATTTTTTGGACTGTACCAAAAATGATTCAAAATGTCAATTGGATCATGCCTCATGTTGAATAACCACTTTTTAAACCCTCACAGTGACCAAAATTGCCATTTTTACAGAGTTTTGCTTACTCAAAAGCTTCCATTTTGACCCGTTTCAGGCACAGAAATGACTTTAAACACACTTATTTTAGTTGACAAAGTCATAATTCACATCCAACAGTCATTTGGAGTCAAAAGATTAAATGTGGAAATTTCATCCATATTGACCATTTTGGGATCGTTCGACAGGTCCGGAGTCATCGTTTTTTATCCGAAAATTGATTTTTTGGACTGTACCAAAAATGATTCAAAATGTCAATTGGATCGTGCCTCATGTTGAATAACCACTTTTTAAACCCTCACAGTGACCAAAATTGCAATTTTTACAGAGTTTTGCTTACTCAAAAGCTTCCATTTTGACCCGTTTCAGGCACAGAAATGACTTTAAACACACTTATTCTAGTTGACAAAGTCATAATTCACATCCAACAGTCATTTAGAGTCAAAAGATTAAATGTTAAAATTTCATCATTATAGACCATTTTGGGATCGTTCGACAGGTCTGGAGTCATCGTTTTTCATCCGAAAATTGATTTTTTGGACTGTACCAAAAATGATTCAAAATGTCAATTGGATCGTGCCTCATGTTGAATAACCACTTTTTAAACCCTCACAGTGACCAAAATTGCCATTTTTACAGAGTTTTGCTTACTCAAAAGCTTCCATTTTGACCCGTTTCAGGCACAGAAATGACTTTAAACACACTTATTTTAGTTGACAAAGTCATAATTCACATCCAACAGTCATTTAGAGTCAAAAGATTAAATGTTAAAATTTCATCCATATTGACCATTTTGGGATCGTTCGACAGGTCCGGAGTCATCGTTTTTCATCCGAAAATTGATTTTTTGGACTGTACCAAAAATGATTCAAAATGTCAATTGGATCGTGCCTCATGTTGAATAACCACTTTTTAAACCCTCACAGTGACCAAAATTGCCGTTTTTACAGAGTTTTGCTTACTCAAAAGCTTCCATTTTGACCCGTTTCAGGCACAGAAATGACTTTAAACACACTTATTTTAGTTGACAAAGTCATAATTCACATCCAACAGTCATTTAGAGTCAAAAGATTAAATGTTAAAATTTCATCCATATTGACCATTTTGGGATCGTTCGACAGGTCCGGAGTCATCGTTTTTCATCCGACAATTGATTTTTTTGGACTGTACCAAAAATGATTCAAAATGTCAATTGGATCATGCCTCATGTTGAATAACCACTTTTTAAACCCTCACAGTGACCAAAATTGCCATTTTTACAGAGTTTTGCTTACTCAAAAGCTTCCATTTTGACCCGTTTCAGGCACAGAAATGACTTTAAACACACTTATTCTAGTTGACAAAGTCATAATTCACATCCAACAGTCATTTAGAGTCAAAAGATTAAATGTTAAAATTTCATCATTATAGACCATTTTGGGATCGTTCGACAGGTCTGGAGTCATCGTTTTTCATCCGAAAATTGATTTTTTGGACTGTACCAAAAATGATTCAAAATGTCAATTGGATCGTGCCTCATGTTGAATAACCACTTTTTAAACCCTCACAGTGACCAAAATTGCCATTTTTACAGAGTTTTGCTTACTCAAAAGCTTCCATTTTGACCCGTTTCTGGCACAGAAATGACTTTAAACACACTTATTTTAGTTGACAAAGTCATAATTCACATCCAACAGTCATTTGGAGTCAAAAGATTAAATGTTGAAATTTCATCCATATTGACCATTTTGGGATCGTTCGACAGGTCCGGAGTCATCGTTTTTCATCTGAAAATTGATTTTTTGGACTGTACCAAAAATGATTCAAAATGTCAATTGGATCGTGCCTCATGTTGAATAACCACTTTTTAAACCCTCACAGTGACCAAAATTGCCATTTTTACAGAGTTTTGCTTACTCAAAAGCTTCCATTTTGACCCGTTTCAGGCACAGAAATGACTTTAAACACACTTATTCTAGTTGACAAAGTCATAATTCACATCCAACAGTCATTTAGAGTCAAAAGATTAAATGTTAAAATTTCATCATTATAGACCATTTTGGGATCGTTCGACAGGTCTGGAGTCATCGTTTTTCATCCGAAAATTGATTTTTTGGACTGTACCAAAAATGATTCAAAATGTCAATTGGATCGTGCCTCATGTTGAATAACCACTTTTTAAACCCTCACAGTGACCAAAATTGCCATTTTTACAGAGTTTTGCTTACTCAAAAGCTTCCATTTTGACCCGTTTCAGGCACAGAAATGACTTTAAACACACTTATTTTAGTTGACAAAGTCATAATTCACATCCAACAGTCATTTGGAGTCAAAAGATTAAATGTTGAAATTTCATCCATATTGACCATTTTGGGATCGTTCGACAGGTCCGGAGTCATCGTTTTTCATCCGAAAATTGATTTTTTGGACTGTACCAAAAATGATTCAAAATGTCAATTGGATCGTGCCTCATGTTGAATAACCACTTTTTAAACCCTCACAGTGACCAAAATTGCCATTTTTACAGAGTTTTGCTTACTCAAAAGCTTCCATTTTGACCCGTTTCAGGCACAGAAATGACTTTAAACACACTTATTTCAGTTGACAAAGTCATAATTCACATCCAACAGTCATTTAGAGTCAAAAGATTAAATGTTAAAATTTCATCCATATTGACCATTTTGGGATCGTTCGACAGGTCCGGAGTCATCGTTTTTCATCCGACAATTGATTTTTTGGACTGTACCAAAAATGATTCAAAATGTCAATTGGATCATGCCTCATGTTGAATAACCACTTTTTAAACCCTCACAGTGACCAAAATTGCCATTTTTACAGAGTTTTGCTTACTCAAAAGCTTCCATTTTGACCCGTTTCAGGCACAGAAATGACTTTAAACACACTTATTTTAGTTGACAAAGTCATAATTCACATCCAACAGTCATTTGGAGTCAAAAGATTAAATGTTGAAATTTCATCCATATTGACCATTTTGGGATCGTTCGACAGGTCCGGAGTCATCGTTTTTCATCCGAAAATTGATTTTTTGGACTGTACCAAAAATGATTCAAAATGTCAATTGGATCGTGCCTCATGTTGAATAACCACTTTTTAAACCCTCACAGTGACCAAAATTGCCGTTTTTACAGAGTTTTGCTTACTCAAAAGCTTCCATTTTGACCCGTTTCAGGCACAGAAATGACTTTAAACACACTTATTTTAGTTGACAAAGTCATAATTCACATCCAACAGTCATTTAGAGTCAAAAGATTAAATGTTAAAATTTCATCCATATTGACCATTTTGGGATCGTTCGACAGGTCCGGAGTCATCGTTTTTCATCCGACAATTGATTTTTTGGACTGTACCAAAAATGATTCAAAATGTCAATTGGATCATGCCTCATGTTGAATAACCACTTTTTAAACCCTCACAGTGACCAAAATTGCCATTTTTACAGAGTTTTGCTTACTCAAAAGCTTCCATTTTGACCCGTTTCAGGCACAGAAATGACTTTAAACACACTTATTTTAGTTGACAAAGTCATAATTCACATCCAACAGTCATTTGGAGTCAAAAGATTAAATGTGGAAATTTCATCCATATTGACCATTTTGGGATCGTTCGACAGGTCCGGAGTCATCGTTTTTTATCCGAAAATTGATTTTTTGGACTGTACCAAAAATGATTCAAAATGTCAATTGGATCATGCCTCATGTTGAATAACCACTTTTTAAACCCTCACAGTGACCAAAATTGCCATTTTTACAGAGTTTTGCTTACTCAAAAGCTTCCATTTTGACCCGTTTCAGGCACAGAAATGACTTTAAACACACTTATTCTAGTTGACAAAGTCATAATTCACATCCAACAGTCATTTAGAGTCAAAAGATTAAATGTTAAAATTTCATCATTATAGACCATTTTGGGATCGTTCGACAGGTCTGGAGTCATCGTTTTTCATCCGAAAATTGATTTTTTGGACTGTACCAAAAATGATTCAAAATGTCAATTGGATCGTGCCTCATGTTGAATAACCACTTTTTAAACCCTCACAGTGACCAAAATTGCCATTTTTACAGAGTTTTGCTTACTCAAAAGCTTCCATTTTGACCCGTTTCTGGCACAGAAATGACTTTAAACACACTTATTTTAGTTGACAAAGTCATAATTCACATCCAACAGTCATTTGGAGTCAAAAGATTAAATGTTGAAATTTCATCCATATTGACCATTTTGGGATCGTTCGACAGGTCCGGAGTCATCGTTTTTCATCCGAAAATTGATTTTTTGGACTGTACCAAAAATGATTCAAAATGTCAATTGGATCATGCCTCATGTTGAATAACCACTTTTTAAACCCTCACAGTGACCAAAATTGCCATTTTTACAGAGTTTTGCTTACTCAAAAGCTTCCATTTTGACCCGTTTCAGGCACAAAATGACTTTAAACACACTTATTTTAGTTGACAAAGTCATAATTCACATCCAACAGTCATTTAGAGTCAAAAGATTAAATGTTAAAATTTCATCCATATTGACCATTTTGGGATCGTTCGACAGGTCCGGAGTCATCGTTTTTCATCCGACAATTGATTTTTTGGACTGTACCAAAAATGATTCAAAATGTCAATTGGATCATGCCTCATGTTGAATAACCACTTTTTAAACCCTCACAGTGACCAAAATTGCCATTTTTACAGAGTTTTGCTTACTCAAAAGCTTCCATTTTGACCCGTTTCAGGCACAAAATGACTTTAAACACACTTATTTTAGTTGACAAAGTCATAATTCACATCCAACAGTCATTTAGAGTCAAAAGATTAAATGTTAAAATTTCATCCATATTGACCATTTTGGGATCGTTCGACAGGTCCGGAGTCATCGTTTTTCATCCGACAATTGATTTTTTGGACTGTACCAAAAATGATTCAAAATGTCAATTGGATCATGCCTCATGTTGAATAACCACTTTTTAAACCCTCACAGTGACCAAAATTGCCATTTTTACAGAGTTTTGCTTACTCAAAAGCTTCCATTTTGACCCGTTTCAGGCACAGAAATG
Source organism: Lissotriton vulgaris (assembly GCF_964263255.1). Lineage (NCBI taxonomy): Eukaryota > Metazoa > Chordata > Amphibia > Caudata > Salamandridae > Lissotriton > Lissotriton vulgaris. The sequence continues at coordinate 331,556 of NW_028246499.1, forward strand.
ACTTTAAACACACTTATTTTCGTTGACAAAGTCATAATTCACATCCAACAGTCATTTGGAGTCAAAAGATTAAACGTGGAAATTTCATCCATATTGACCATTTTGGGATCGTTCGACAGGTCCGGAGTCATCGTTTTTTATCCGAAAATTGATTTTTTGGACTGTACCAAAAATGATTCAAAATGTCAATTGGATCATACCTCATGTTGAATAACCACTTTTTAAACCCTCACAGTGACCAAAATTGCCATTTTTACAGAGTTTTGCTTACTCAAACGCTTCCATTTTGACCCGTTTCAGGCACAGAAATGACTTTAAACACACTTATTCTAGTTGACAAAGTCATAATTCACATCCAACAGTCATTTAGAGTCAAAAGATTAAATGTTAAAATTTCATCATTATAGACCATTTTGGGATCGTTCGACAGGTCTGGAGTCATCGTTTTTCATCCGAAAATTGATTTTTTGGACTGTACCAAAAATGATTCAAAATGTCAATTGGATCGTGCCTCATGTTGAATAACCACTTTTTAAACCCTCACAGTGACCAAAATTGCCATTTTTACAGAGTTTTGCTTACTCAAAAGCTTCCATTTTGACCCATTTCAGGCACAGAAATGACTTTAAACACACTTATTTTAGTTGACAAAGTCATAATTCACATCCAACAGTCATTTGGAGTCAAAAGATTAAATGTTGAAATTTCATCCATATTGACCATTTTGGGATCGTTCGACAGGTCCGGAGTCATCGTTTTTCATCCGAAAATTGATTTTTTGGACTGTACCAAAAATGATTCAAAATTTCAATTGGATCATGCCTCATGTTGAATAACCACTTTTTAAACCCTCACAGTGACCAAAATTGCCATTTTTACAGAGTTTTGCTTACTCAAAAGCTTCCATTTTGACCCGTTTCAGGCACAAAATGACTTTAAAAACACTTATTTTAGTTGACAAAGTCATAATTCACATCCAACAGTCATTTAGAGTCAAAAGATTAAATGTTAAAATTTCATCCATATTGACAATTTTGGGATCGTTCGACAGGTCCGGAGTCATCGTTTTTCATCCGAAAATTGATTTTTTGGACTGTACCAAAAATGATTCAAAATGTCAATTGGATCGTGCCTCATGTTGAATAACCACTTTTTAAACCCTCACAGTGACCAAAATTGCCATTTTTACAGAGTTTTGCTTACTCAAAAGCTTCCATTTTGATCCGTTTCAGGCACAGAAATGACTTTAAACACACTTATTTCAGTTGAAAAATTCATAATTCACATCCAACAGTCATTTGGAGTCAAAAGATTAAATGTGGAAATTTCATCCATATTGATCATTTTGGGATCGTTCGACAGGTCCGGAGTCATCGTTTTTTATCCGAAAATTGATTTTTTGGACTGTACCAAAAATGATTCGAAATGTCAATTGGATCATGCCTCATGTTGAATAACCACTTTTTAAACCCTCACAGTGACCAAAATTGCCATTTTTACAGAGTTTTGCTTACTCAAAAGCTTCCATTTTGACCCGTTTCAGGCACAGAAATGACTTTAAACACACTTATTTTAGTTGACAAAGTCATAATTCACATCCAACAGTCATTTGGAGTCAAAAGATTAAATGTTGAAATTTCATCCATATTGACCATTTTGGGATCGTTCGACAGGTCCGGAGTCATCGTTTTTCATCCGAAAATTGATTTTTTGGACTGTACCAAAAATGATTCAAAATGTCAATTGGATCGTGCCTCATGTTGAATAACCACTTTTTAAACCCTCACAGTGACCAAAATTGCCGTTTTTACAGAGTTTTGCTTACTCAAAAGCTTCCATTTTGACCCGTTTCAGGCACAGAAATGACTTTAAACACACTTATTTTAGTTGACAAAGTCATAATTCACATCCAACAGTCATTTAGAGTCAAAAGATTAAATGTTAAAATTTCATCCATATTGACCATTTTGGGATCGTTCGACAGGTCCGGAGTCATCGTTTTTCATCCGACAATTGATTTTTTGGACTGTACCAAAAATGATTCAAAATGTCAATTGGATCATGCCTCATGTTGAATAACCACTTTTTAAACCCTCACAGTGACCAAAATTGCCATTTTTACAGAGTTTTGCTTACTCAAAAGCTTCCATTTTGACCCGTTTCAGGCACAGAAATGACTTTAAACACACTTATTTTAGTTGACAAAGTCATAATTCACATCCAACAGTCATTTGGAGTCAAAAGATTAAATGTGGAAATTTCATCCATATTGACCATTTTGGGATCGTTCGACAGGTCCGGAGTCATCGTTTTTTATCCGAAAATTGATTTTTTGGACTGTACCAAAAATGATTCAAAATGTCAATTGGATCGTGCCTCATGTTGAATAACCACTTTTTAAACCCTCACAGTGACCAAAATTGCCATTTTTACAGAGTTTTGCTTACTCAAAAGCTTCCATTTTGACCCGTTTCAGGCACAGAAATGACTTTAAACACACTTATTCTAGTTGACAAAGTCATAATTCACATCCAACAGTCATTTAGAGTCAAAAGATTAAATGTTAAAATTTCATCATTATAGACCATTTTGGGATCGTTCGACAGGTCTGGAGTCATCGTTTTTCATCCGAAAATTGATTTTTTGGACTGTACCAAAAATGATTCAAAATGTCAATTGGATCGTGCCTCATGTTGAATAACCACTTTTTAAACCCTCACAGTGACCAAAATTGCCATTTTTACAGAGTTTTGCTTACTCAAAAGCTTCCATTTTGACCCGTTTCTGGCACAGAAATGACTTTAAACACACTTATTTTAGTTGACAAAGTCATAATTCACATCCAACAGTCATTTGGAGTCAAAAGATTAAATGTTGAAATTTCATCCATATTGACCATTTTGGGATCGTTCGACAGGTCCGGAGTCATCGTTTTTCATCTGAAAATTGATTTTTTGGACTGTACCAAAAAGGATTCAAAATGTCAATTGGATCGTGCCTCATGTTGAATAACCACTTTTTAAACCCTCACAGTGACCAAAATTGCCATTTTTACAGAGTTTTGCTTACTCAAAAGCTTCCATTTTGACCCGTTTCAGGCACAGAAATGACTTTAAACACACTTATTCTAGTTGACAAAGTCATAATTCACATCCAACAGTCATTTAGAGTCAAAAGATTAAATGTTAAAATTTCATCATTATAGACCATTTTGGGATCGTTCGACAGGTCTGGAGTCATCGTTTTTCATCCGAAAATTGATTTTTTGGACTGTACCAAAAATGATTCAAAATGTCAATTGGATCGTGCCTCATGTTGAATAACCACTTTTTAAACCCTCACAGTGACCAAAATTGCCATTTTTACAGAGTTTTGCTTACTCAAAAGCTTCCATTTTGACCCGTTTCAGGCACAGAAATGACTTTAAACACACTTATTTTAGTTGACAAAGTCATAATTCACATCCAACAGTCATTTGGAGTCAAAAGATTAAATGTTGAAATTTCATCCATATTGACCATTTTGGGATCGTTCGACAGGTCCGGAGTCATCGTTTTTCATCCGAAAATTGATTTTTTGGACTGTACCAAAAATGATTCAAAATGTCAATTGGATCGTGCCTCATGTTGAATAACCACTTTTTAAACCCTCACAGTGACCAAAATTGCCATTTTTACAGAGTTTTGCTTACTCAAAAGCTTCCATTTTGACCCGTTTCAGGCACAGAAATGACTTTAAACACACTTATTTCAGTTGACAAAGTCATAATTCACATCCAACAGTCATTTAGAGTCAAAAGATTAAATGTTAAAATTTCATCCATATTGACCATTTTGGGATCGTTCGACAGGTCCGGAGTCATCGTTTTTCATCCGACAATTGATTTTTTGGACTGTACCAAAAATGATTCAAAATGTCAATTGGATCATGCCTCATGTTGAATAACCACTTTTTAAACCCTCACAGTGACCAAAATTGCCATTTTTACAGAGTTTTGCTTACTCAAAAGCTTCCATTTTGACCCGTTTCAGGCACAGAAATGACTTTAAACACACTTATTTTAGTTGACAAAGTCATAATTCACATCCAACAGTCATTTGGAGTCAAAAGATTAAATGTTGAAATTTCATCCATATTGACCATTTTGGGATCGTTCGACAGGTCCGGAGTCATCGTTTTTCATCCGAAAATTGATTTTTTGGACTGTACCAAAAATGATTCAAAATGTCAATTGGATCGTGCCTCATGTTGAATAACCACTTTTTAAACCCTCACAGTGACCAAAATTGCCGTTTTTACAGAGTTTTGCTTACTCAAAAGCTTCCATTTTGACCCGTTTCAGGCACAGAAATGACTTTAAACACACTTATTTTAGTTGACAAAGTCATAATTCACATCCAACAGTCATTTAGAGTCAAAAGATTAAATGTTAAAATTTCATCCATATTGACCATTTTGGGATCGTTCGACAGGTCCGGAGTCATCGTTTTTCATCCGACAATTGATTTTTTGGACTGTACCAAAAATGATTCAAAATGTCAATTGGATCATGCCTCATGTTGAATAACCACTTTTTAAACCCTCACAGTGACCAAAATTGCCATTTTTACAGAGTTTTGCTTACTCAAAAGCTTCCATTTTGACCCGTTTCAGGCACAGAAATGACTTTAAACACACTTATTTTAGTTGACAAAGTCATAATTCACATCCAACAGTCATTTGGAGTCAAAAGATTAAATGTGGAAATTTCATCCATATTGACCATTTTGGGATCGTTCGACAGGTCCGGAGTCATCGTTTTTTATCCGAAAATTGATTTTTTGGACTGTACCAAAAATGATTCAAAATGTCAATTGGATCATGCCTCATGTTGAATAACCACTTTTTAAACCCTCACAGTGACCAAAATTGCCATTTTTACAGAGTTTTGCTTACTCAAAAGCTTCCATTTTGACCCGTTTCAGGCACAGAAATGACTTTAAACACACTTATTCTAGTTGACAAAGTCATAATTCACATCCAACAGTCATTTAGAGTCAAAAGATTAAATGTTAAAATTTCATCATTATAGACCATTTTGGGATCGTTCGACAGGTCTGGAGTCATCGTTTTTCATCCGAAAATTGATTTTTTGGACTGTACCAAAAATGATTCAAAATGTCAATTGGATCGTGCCTCATGTTGAATAACCACTTTTTAAACCCTCACAGTGACCAAAATTGCCATTTTTACAGAGTTTTGCTTACTCAAAAGCTTCCATTTTGACCCGTTTCTGGCACAGAAATGACTTTAAACACACTTATTTTAGTTGACAAAGTCATAATTCACATCCAACAGTCATTTGGAGTCAAAAGATTAAATGTTGAAATTTCATCCATATTGACCATTTTGGGATCGTTCGACAGGTCCGGAGTCATCGTTTTTCATCCGAAAATTGATTTTTTGGACTGTACCAAAAATGATTCAAAATGTCAATTGGATCATGCCTCATGTTGAATAACCACTTTTTAAACCCTCACAGTGACCAAAATTGCCATTTTTACAGAGTTTTGCTTACTCAAAAGCTTCCATTTTGACCCGTTTCAGGCACAAAATGACTTTAAACACACTTATTTTAGTTGACAAAGTCATAATTCACATCCAACAGTCATTTAGAGTCAAAAGATTAAATGTTAAAATTTCATCCATATTGACCATTTTGGGATCGTTCGACAGGTCCGGAGTCATCGTTTTTCATCCGACAATTGATTTTTTGGACTGTACCAAAAATGATTCAAAATGTCAATTGGATCATGCCTCATGTTGAATAACCACTTTTTAAACCCTCACAGTGACCAAAATTGCCATTTTTACAGAGTTTTGCTTACTCAAAAGCTTCCATTTTGACCCGTTTCAGGCACAAAATGACTTTAAACACACTTATTTTAGTTGACAAAGTCATAATTCACATCCAACAGTCATTTAGAGTCAAAAGATTAAATGTTAAAATTTCATCCATATTGACCATTTTGGGATCGTTCGACAGGTCCGGAGTCATCGTTTTTCATCCGACAATTGATTTTTTGGACTGTACCAAAAATGATTCAAAATGTCAATTGGATCATGCCTCATGTTGAATAACCACTTTTTAAACCCTCACAGTGACCAAAATTGCCATTTTTACAGAGTTTTGCTTACTCAAAAGCTTCCATTTTGACCCGTTTCAGGCACAGAAATGACTTTAAACACACTTATTTTCGTTGACAAAGTCATAATTCACATCCAACAGTCATTTGGAGTCAAAAGATTAAACGTGGAAATTTCATCCATATTGACCATTTTGGGATCGTTCGACAGGTCCGGAGTCATCGTTTTTTATCCGAAAATTGATTTTTTGGACTGTACCAAAAATGATTCAAAATGTCAATTGGATCATACCTCATGTTGAATAACCACTTTTTAAACCCTCACAGTGACCAAAATTGCCATTTTTACAGAGTTTTGCTTACTCAAACGCTTCCATTTTGACCCGTTTCAGGCACAGAAATGACTTTAAACACACTTATTCTAGTTGACAAAGTCATAATTCACATCCAACAGTCATTTAGAGTCAAAAGATTAAATGTTAAAATTTCATCATTATAGACCATTTTGGGATCGTTCGACAGGTCTGGAGTCATCGTTTTTCATCCGAAAATTGATTTTTTGGACTGTACCAAAAATGATTCAAAATGTCAATTGGATCGTGCCTCATGTTGAATAACCACTTTTTAAACCCTCACAGTGACCAAAATTGCCATTTTTACAGAGTTTTGCTTACTCAAAAGCTTCCATTTTGACCCATTTCAGGCACAGAAATGACTTTAAACACACTTATTTTAGTTGACAAAGTCATAATTCACATCCAACAGTCATTTGGAGTCAAAAGATTAAATGTTGAAATTTCATCCATATTGACCATTTTGGGATCGTTCGACAGGTCCGGAGTCATCGTTTTTCATCCGAAAATTGATTTTTTGGACTGTACCAAAAATGATTCAAAATTTCAATTGGATCATGCCTCATGTTGAATAACCACTTTTTAAACCCTCACAGTGACCAAAATTGCCATTTTTACAGAGTTTTGCTTACTCAAAAGCTTCCATTTTGACCCGTTTCAGGCACAAAATGACTTTAAAAACACTTATTTTAGTTGACAAAGTCATAATTCACATCCAACAGTCATTTAGAGTCAAAAGATTAAATGTTAAAATTTCATCCATATTGACAATTTTGGGATCGTTCGACAGGTCCGGAGTCATCGTTTTTCATCCGAAAATTGATTTTTTGGACTGTACCAAAAATGATTCAAAATGTCAATTGGATCGTGCCTCATGTTGAATAACCACTTTTTAAACCCTCACAGTGACCAAAATTGCCATTTTTACAGAGTTTTGCTTACTCAAAAGCTTCCATTTTGATCCGTTTCAGGCACAGAAATGACTTTAAACACACTTATTTCAGTTGAAAAATTCATAATTCACATCCAACAGTCATTTGGAGTCAAAAGATTAAATGTGGAAATTTCATCCATATTGATCATTTTGGGATCGTTCGACAGGTCCGGAGTCATCGTTTTTTATCCGAAAATTGATTTTTTGGACTGTACCAAAAATGATTCGAAATGTCAATTGGATCATGCCTCATGTTGAATAACCACTTTTTAAACCCTCACAGTGACCAAAATTGCCATTTTTACAGAGTTTTGCTTACTCAAAAGCTTCCATTTTGACCCGTTTCAGGCACAGAAATGACTTTAAACACACTTATTTTAGTTGACAAAGTCATAATTCACATCCAACAGTCATTTGGAGTCAAAAGATTAAATGTTGAAATTTCATCCATATTGACCATTTTGGGATCGTTCGACAGGTCCGGAGTCATCGTTTTTCATCCGAAAATTGATTTTTTGGACTGTACCAAAAATGATTCAAAATGTCAATTGGATCGTGCCTCATGTTGAATAACCACTTTTTAAACCCTCACAGTGACCAAAATTGCCGTTTTTACAGAGTTTTGCTTACTCAAAAGCTTCCATTTTGACCCGTTTCAGGCACAGAAATGACTTTAAACACACTTATTTTAGTTGACAAAGTCATAATTCACATCCAACAGTCATTTAGAGTCAAAAGATTAAATGTTAAAATTTCATCCATATTGACCATTTTGGGATCGTTCGACAGGTCCGGAGTCATCGTTTTTCATCCGACAATTGATTTTTTGGACTGTACCAAAAATGATTCAAAATGTCAATTGGATCATGCCTCATGTTGAATAACCACTTTTTAAACCCTCACAGTGACCAAAATTGCCATTTTTACAGAGTTTTGCTTACTCAAAAGCTTCCATTTTGACCCGTTTCAGGCACAGAAATGACTTTAAACACACTTATTTTAGTTGACAAAGTCATAATTCACATCCAACAGTCATTTGGAGTCAAAAGATTAAATGTGGAAATTTCATCCATATTGACCATTTTGGGATCGTTCGACAGGTCCGGAGTCATCGTTTTTTATCCGAAAATTGATTTTTTGGACTGTACCAAAAATGATTCAAAATGTCAATTGGATCGTGCCTCATGTTGAATAACCACTTTTTAAACCCTCACAGTGACCAAAATTGCCATTTTTACAGAGTTTTGCTTACTCAAAAGCTTCCATTTTGACCCGTTTCAGGCACAGAAATGACTTTAAACACACTTATTCTAGTTGACAAAGTCATAATTCACATCCAACAGTCATTTAGAGTCAAAAGATTAAATGTTAAAATTTCATCATTATAGACCATTTTGGGATCGTTCGACAGGTCTGGAGTCATCGTTTTTCATCCGAAAATTGATTTTTTGGACTGTACCAAAAATGATTCAAAATGTCAATTGGATCGTGCCTCATGTTGAATAACCACTTTTTAAACCCTCACAGTGACCAAAATTGCCATTTTTACAGAGTTTTGCTTACTCAAAAGCTTCCATTTTGACCCGTTTCTGGCACAGAAATGACTTTAAACACACTTATTTTAGTTGACAAAGTCATAATTCACATCCAACAGTCATTTGGAGTCAAAAGATTAAATGTTGAAATTTCATCCATATTGACCATTTTGGGATCGTTCGACAGGTCCGGAGTCATCGTTTTTCATCTGAAAATTGATTTTTTGGACTGTACCAAAAATGATTCAAAATGTCAATTGGATCGTGCCTCATGTTGAATAACCACTTTTTAAACCCTCACAGTGACCAAAATTGCCATTTTTACAGAGTTTTGCTTACTCAAAAGCTTCCATTTTGACCCGTTTCAGGCACAGAAATGACTTTAAACACACTTATTCTAGTTGACAAAGTCATAATTCACATCCAACAGTCATTTAGAGTCAAAAGATTAAATGTTAAAATTTCATCATTATAGACCATTTTGGGATCGTTCGACAGGTCTGGAGTCATCGTTTTTCATCCGAAAATTGATTTTTTGGACTGTACCAAAAATGATTCAAAATGTCAATTGGATCGTGCCTCATGTTGAATAACCACTTTTTAAACCCTCACAGTGACCAAAATTGCCATTTTTACAGAGTTTTGCTTACTCAAAAGCTTCCATTTTGACCCGTTTCAGGCACAGAAATGACTTTAAACACACTTATTTTAGTTGACAAAGTCATAATTCACATCCAACAGTCATTTGGAGTCAAAAGATTAAATGTTAAAATTTCATCCATATTGACCATTTTGGGATCGTTCGACAGGTCCGGAGTCATCGTTTTTCATCCGAAAATTGATTTTTTGGACTGTACCAAAAATGATTCAAAATGTCAATTGGATCGTGCCTCATGTTGAATAACCACTTTTTAAACCCTCACAGTGACCAAAATTGCCATTTTTACAGAGTTTTGCTTACTCAAAAGCTTCCATTTTGACCCGTTTCAGGCACAGAAATGACTTTAAACACACTTATTTTAGTTGACAAAGTCATAATTCACATCCAACAGTCATTTAGAGTCAAAAGATTAAATGTTAAAATTTCATCCATATTGACCATTTTGGGATCGTTCGACAGGTCCGGAGTCATCGTTTTTCATCCGACAATTGATTTTTTGGACTGTACCAAAAATGATTCAAAATGTCAATTGGATCATGCCTCATGTTGAATAACCACTTTTTAAACCCTCACAGTGACCAAAATTGCCATTTTTACAGAGTTTTGCTTACTCAAAAGCTTCCATTTTGACCCGTTTCAGGCACAGAAATGACTTTAAACACACTTATTTTAGTTGACAAAGTCATAATTCACATCCAACAGTCATTTGGAGTCAAAAGATTAAATGTTGAAATTTCATCCATATTGACCATTTTGGGATCGTTCGACAGGTCCGGAGTCATCGTTTTTCATCCGAAAATTGATTTTTTGGACTGTACCAAAAATGATTCAAAATGTCAATTGGATCGTGCCTCATGTTGAATAACCACTTTTTAAACCCTCACAGTGACCAAAATTGCCGTTTTTACAGAGTTTTGCTTACTCAAAAGCTTCCATTTTGACCCGTTTCAGGCACAGAAATGACTTTAAACACACTTATTTTAGTTGACAAAGTCATAATTCACATCCAACAGTCATTTAGAGTCAAAAGATTAAATGTTAAAATTTCATCCATATTGACCATTTTGGGATCGTTCGACAGGTCCGGAGTCATCGTTTTTCATCCGACAATTGATTTTTTGGACTGTACCAAAAATGATTCAAAATGTCAATTGGATCATGCCTCATGTTGAATAACCACTTTTTAAACCCTCACAGTGACCAAAATTGCCATTTTTACAGAGTTTTGCTTACTCAAAAGCTTCCATTTTGACCCGTTTCAGGCACAGAAATGACTTTAAACACACTTATTTTAGTTGACAAAGTCATAATTCACATCCAACAGTCATTTAGAGTCAAAAGATTAAATGTTAAAATTTCATCATTATAGACCATTTTGGGATCGTTCGACAGGTCTGGAGTCATCGTTTTTCATCCGAAAATTGATTTTTTGGACTGTACCAAAAATGATTCAAAATGTCAATTGGATCGTGCCTCATGTTGAATAACCACTTTTTAAACCCTCACAGTGACCAAAATTGCCATTTTTACAGAGTTTTGCTTACTCAAAAGCTTCCATTTTGACCCATTTCAGGCACAGAAATGACTTTAAACACACTTATTTTAGTTGACAAAGTCATAATTCACATCCAACAGTCATTTGGAGTCAAAAGATTAAATGTTGAAATTTCATCCATATTGACCATTTTGGGATCGTTCGACAGGTCCGGATTCATCGTTTTTCATCCGAAAATTGATTTTTTGGACTGTACCAAAAATGATTCAAAATGTCAATTGGATCATGCCTCATGTTGAATAACCACTTTTTAAACCCTCACAGTGACCAAAATTGCCATTTTTACAGAGTTTTGCTTACTCAAAAGCTTCCATTTTGACCCGTTTCAGGCACAAAATGACTTTAAAAACACTTATTTTAGTTGACAAAGTCATAATTCACATCCAACAGTCATTTAGAGTCAAAAGATTAAATGTTAAAATTTCATCCATATTGACCATTTTGGGATCGTTCGACAGGTCCGGAGTCATCGTTTTTCATCCGAAAATTGATTTTTTGGACTGTACCAAAAATGATTCAAAATGTCAATTGGATCGTGCCTCATGTTGAATAACCACTTTTTAAACCCTCACAGTGACCAAAATTGACATTTTTACAGAGTTTTGCTTACTCAAAAGCTTCCATTTTGATCCGTTTCAGGCACAGAAATGACTTTAAACACACTTATTTCAGTTGAAAAATTCATAATTCACATCCAACAGTCATTTGGAGTCAAAAGATTAAATGTGGAAATTTCATCCATATTGATCATTTTGGGATCGTTCGACAGGTCCGGAGTCATTGTTTTTTATCCGAAAATTGATTTTTTGGACTGTACCAAAAATGATTCGAAATGTCAATTGGATCATGCCTCATGTTGAATAACCACTTTTTAAACCCTCACAGTGACCTAAATTGCCATTTTTACAGAGTTTTGCTTACTCAAAAGCTTCCATTTTGACCCGTTTCAGGCACAGAAATGACTTTAAACACACTTATTCTAGTTGACAAAGTCATAATTCACATCCAACAGTCATTTAGAGTCAAAAGATTAAATGTTAAAATTTCATCATTATAGACCATTTTGGGATCGTTCGACAGGTCTGGAGTCATCGTTTTTCATCCGAAAATTGATTTTTTGGACTGGACCAAAAATGATTCAAAATGTCAATTGGATCGTGCCTCATGTTGAATAACCACTTTTTAAACCCTCACAGTGACCAAAATTGCCATTTTTACAGAGTTTTGCTTACTCAAAAGCTTCCATTTTGACCCGTTTCAGGCACAGAAATGAACACACTTATTTTAGTTGACAAAGTCATAATTCACATCCAACAGTCATTTAGAGTCAAAAGATTAAATGTTAAAATTTCATCCATATTGACCATTTTGGGATCGTTCGACAGGTCCGGAGTCATCGTTTTTCATCCGACAATTGATTTTTTGGACTGTACCAAAAATGATTCAAAATGTCAATTGGATCGTGCCTCATGTTGAATAACCACTTTTTAAACCCTCACAGTGACCAAAATTGCCATTTTTACAGAGTTTTGCTTACTCAAAAGCTTCCATTTTGACCCGTTTCAGGCACAGAAATGACTTTAAACACACTTATTTTAGTTGACAAAGTCATAATTCACATCCAACAGTCATTTGGAGTCAAAAGATTAAACGTGGAAATTTCATCCATATTGACCATTTTGGGATCGTTCGACAGGTCCGGAGTCATCGTTTTTTATCCGAAAATTGATTTTTTGGACTGTACCAAAAATGATTCAAAATGTCAATTGGATCATGCCTCATGTTGAATAACCACTTTTTAAACCCTCACAGTGACCAAAATTGCCATTTTTACAGAGTTTTGCTTACTCAAAAGCTTCCATTTTGACCCGTTTCAGGCACAGAAATGACTTTAAACACACTTATTCTAGTTGACAAAGTCATAATTCACATCCAACAGTCATTTAGAGTCAAAAGATTAAATGTTAAAATTTCATCATTATAGACCATTTTGGGATCGTTCGACAGGTCTGGAGTCATCGTTTTTCATCCGAAAATTGATTTTTTGGACTGTACCAAAAATGATTCAAAATGTCAATTGGATCGTGCCTCATGTTGAATAACCACTTTTTAAACCCTCACAGTGACCAAAATTGCCATTTTTACAGAGTTTTGCTTACTCAAAAGCTTCCATTTTGACCCATTTCAGGCACAGAAATGACTTTAAACACACTTATTTTAGTTGACAAAGTCATAATTCACATCCAACAGTCATTTGGAGTCAAAAGATTAAATGTTGAAATTTCATCCATATTGACCATTTTGGGATCGTTCGACAGGTCCGGAGTCATCGTTTTTCATCCGAAAATTGATTTTTTGGACTGTACCAAAAATGATTCAAAATGTCAATTGGATCATGCCTCATGTTGAATAACCACTTTTTAAACCCTCACAGTGACCAAAATTGCCATTTTTACAGAGTTTTGCTTACTCAAAAGCTTCCATTTTGACCCGTTTCAGGCACAAAATGACTTTAAAAACACTTATTTTAGTTGACAAAGTCATAATTCACATCCAACAGTCATTTAGAGTCAAAAGACTAAATGTTAAAATTTCATCCATATTGACCAATTTGGTATCGTTCGACAGGTCCGGAGTCATCGTTTTTCATCCGAAAATTGATTTTTTGGACTGTACCAAAAATGATTCAAAATGTCAATTGGATCGTGCCTCATGTTGAATAACCACTTTTTAAACCCTCACAGTGACCAAAATTGACATTTTTACAGAGTTTTGCTTACTCAAAAGCTTCCATTTTGATCCGTTTCAGGCACAGAAATGACTTTAAACACACTTATTTCAGTTGAAAAATTCATAATTCACATCCAACAGTCATTTGGAGTCAAAAGATTAAATGTGGAAATTTCATCCATATTGATCATTTTGGGATCGTTCGACAGGTCCGGAGTCATTGTTTTTTATCCGAAAATTGATTTTTTGGACTGTACCAAAAATGATTCGAAATGTCAATTGGATCATGCCTCATGTTGAATAACCACTTTTTAAACCCTCACAGTGACCTAAATTGCCATTTTTACAGAGTTTTGCTTACTCAAAAGCTTCCATTTTGACCCGTTTCAGGCACAGAAATGACTTTAAACACACTTATTCTAGTTGACAAAGTCATAATTCACATGCAACAGTCATTTAGAGTCAAAAGATTAAATGTTAAAATTTCATCATTATAGACCATTTTGGGATCGTTCGACAGGTCTGGAGTCATCGTTTTTCATCCGAAAATTGATTTTTTGGACTGTACCAAAAATGATTCAAAATGTCAATTGGATCGTGCCTCATGTTGAATAACCACTTTTTAAACCCTCACAGTGACCAATATTGCCATTTTTACAGAGTTTTGCTTACTCAAAAGCTTCCATTTTGACCCGTTTCAGGCACAGAAATGACTTTAAACACACTTATTTTAGTTGACAAAGTCATAATTCACATCCAACAGTCATTTGGAGTCAAAAGATTGAATGTTGAAATTTCATCCATATTGACCATTTTGGGATCGTTCGACAGGCCCGAAGTCATCGTTTTTCATCCGAAAATTGATTTTTTGGACTGGACCAAAAATGATTCAAAATGTCAATTGGATCGTGCCTCATGTTGAATAACCACTTTTTAAACCCTCACAGTGACCAAAATTGCCATTTTTACAGAGTTTTGCTTACTCAAAAGCTTCCATTTTGACCCGTTTCAGGCACAGAAATGACTTTAAACACACTTATTTTAGTTGACAAAGTCATAATTCACATCCAACAGTCATTTAGAGTCAAAAGATTAAATGTTAAAATTTCATCCATATTGACCATTTTGGGATCGTTCGACAGGTCCGGAGTCATCGTTTTTCATCCGACAATTGATTTTTTGGACTGTACCAAAAATGATTCAAAATGTCAATTGGATCGTGCCTCATGTTGAATAACCACTTTTTAAACCCTCACAGTGACCAAAATTGCCATTTTTACAGAGTTTTGCTTACTCAAAAGCTTCCATTTTGACCCGTTTCAGGCACAGAAATGACTTTAAACACACTTATTTTAGTTGACAAAGTCATAATTCACATCCAACAGTCATTTGGAGTCAAAAGATTAAACGTGGAAATTTCATCCATATTGACCATTTTGGGATCGTTCGACAGGTCCGGAGTCATCGTTTTTTATCCGAAAATTGATTTTTTGGACTGTACCAAAAATGATTCAAAATGTCAATTGGATCATGCCTCATGTTGAATAACCACTTTTTAAACCCTCACAGTGACCAAAATTGCCATTTTTACAGAGTTTTGCTTACTCAAAAGCTTCCATTTTGACCCGTTTCAGGCACAGAAATGACTTTAAACACACTTATTCTAGTTGACAAAGTCATAATTCACATCCAACAGTCATTTAGAGTCAAAAGATTAAATGTTAAAATTTCATCATTATAGACCATTTTGGGATCGTTCGACAGGTCTGGAGTCATCGTTTTTCATCCGAAAATTGATTTTTTGGAATGTACCAAAAATGATTCAAAATGTCAATTGGATCGTGCCTCATGTTGAATAACCACTTTTTAAACCCTCACAGTGACCAAAATTGCCATTTTTACAGAGTTTTGCTTACTCAAAAGCTTCCATTTTGACCCATTTCAGGCACAGAAATGACTTTAAACACACTTATTTTAGTTGACAAAGTCATAATTCACATCCAACAGTCATTTGGAGTCAAAAGATTAAATGTTGAAATTTCATCCATATTGACCATTTTGGGATCGTTCGACAGGTCCGAAGTCATCGTTTTTCATCCGAAAATTGATTTTTTGGACTGGACCAAAAATGATTCAAAATGTCAATTGGATCGTGCCTCATGTTGAATAACCACTTTTTAAACCCTCACAGTGACCAAAATTGCCATTTTTACAGAGTTTTGCTTACTCAAAAGCTTCCATTTTGACCCGTTTCAGGCACAGAAATGACTTTAAACACACTTATTTTAGTTGACAAAGTCATAATTCACATCCAACAGTCATTTAGAGTCAAAAGATTAAATGTTAAAATTTCATCCATATTGACCATTTTGGGATCGTTCGACAGGTCCGGAGTCATCGTTTTTCATCCGACAATTGATTTTTTGGACTGTACCAAAAATGATTCAAAATGTCAATTGGATCGTGCCTCATGTTGAATAACCACTTTTTAAACCCTCACAGTGACCAAAATTGCCATTTTTACAGAGTTTTGCTTACTCAAAAGCTTCCATTTTGACCCGTTTCAGGCACAGAAATGACTTTAAACACACTTATTTTAGTTGACAAAGTCATAATTCACATCCAACAGTCATTTGGAGTCAAAAGATTAAACGTGGAAATTTCATCCATATTGACCATTTTGGGATCGTTCGACAGGTCCGGAGTCATCGTTTTTCATCCGACAATTGATTTTTTGGACTGTACCAAAAATGATTCAAAATGTCAATTGGATCGTGCCTCATGTTGAATAACCACTTTTTAAACCCTCACAGTGACCAAAATTGCCATTTTTACAGAGTTTTGCTTACTCAAAAGCTTCCATTTTGACCCGTTTCAGGCACAGAAATGACTTTAAACACACTTATTTTAGTTGACAAAGTCATAATTCACATCCAACAGTCATTTGGAGTCAAAAGATTAAACGTGGAAATTTCATCCATATTGACCATTTTGGGATCGTTCGACAGGTCCGGAGTCATCGTTTTTTATCCGAAAATTGATTTTTTGGACTGTACCAAAAATGATTCAAAATGTCAATTGGATCATGCCTCATGTTGAATAACCACTTTTTAAACCCTCACAGTGACCAAAATTGCCATTTTTACAGAGTTTTGCTTACTCAAAAGCTTCCATTTTGACCCGTTTCAGGCACAGAAATGACTTTAAACACACTTATTCTAGTTGACAAAGTCATAATTCACATCCAACAGTCATTTAGAGTCAAAAGATTAAATGTTAAAATTTCATCATTATAGACCATTTTGGGATCGTTCGACAGGTCTGGAGTCATCGTTTTTCATCCGAAAATTGATTTTTTGGAATGTACCAAAAATGATTCAAAATGTCAATTGGATCGTGCCTCATGTTGAATAACCACTTTTTAAACCCTCACAGTGACCAAAATTGCCATTTTTACAGAGTTTTGCTTACTCAAAAGCTTCCATTTTGACCCATTTCAGGCACAGAAATGACTTTAAA
Source organism: Lissotriton vulgaris (assembly GCF_964263255.1). Taxonomy (NCBI): domain Eukaryota; kingdom Metazoa; phylum Chordata; class Amphibia; order Caudata; family Salamandridae; genus Lissotriton; species Lissotriton vulgaris. The sequence goes on from NW_028246499.1 coordinate 348,968, forward strand.
CACACTTATTTTAGTTGACAAAGTCATAATTCACATCCAACAGTCATTTGGAGTCAAAAGATTAAATGTTGAAATTTCATCCATATTGACCATTTTGGGATCGTTCGACAGGTCCGAAGTCATCGTTTTTCATCCGAAAATTGATTTTTTGGACTGGACCAAAAATGATTCAAAATGTCAATTGGATCGTGCCTCATGTTGAATAACCACTTTTTAAACCCTCACAGTGACCAAAATTGCCATTTTTACAGAGTTTTGCTTACTCAAAAGCTTCCATTTTGACCCGTTTCAGGCACAGAAATGACTTTAAACACACTTATTTTAGTTGACAAAGTCATAATTCACATCCAACAGTCATTTAGAGTCAAAAGATTAAATGTTAAAATTTCATCCATATTGACCATTTTGGGATCGTTCGACAGGTCCGGAGTCATCGTTTTTCATCCGACAATTGATTTTTTGGACTGTACCAAAAATGATTCAAAATGTCAATTGGATCGTGCCTCATGTTGAATAACCACTTTTTAAACCCTCACAGTGACCAAAATTGCCATTTTTACAGAGTTTTGCTTACTCAAAAGCTTCCATTTTGACCCGTTTCAGGCACAGAAATGACTTTAAACACACTTATTTTAGTTGACAAAGTCATAATTCACATCCAACAGTCATTTGGAGTCAAAAGATTAAACGTGGAAATTTCATCCATATTGACCATTTTGGGATCGTTCGACAGGTCCGGAGTCATCGTTTTTTATCCGAAAATTGATTTTTTGGACTGTACCAAAAATGATTCAAAATGTCAATTGGATCATGCCTCATGTTGAATAACCACTTTTTAAACCCTCACAGTGACCAAAATTGCCATTTTTACAGAGTTTTGCTTACTCAAAAGCTTCCATTTTGACCCGTTTCAGGCACAGAAATTACTTTAAACACACTTATTCTAGTTGACAAAGTCATAATTCACATCCAACAGTCATTTAGAGTCAAAAGATTAAATGTTAAAATTTCATCATTATAGACCATTTTGGGATCGTTCGACAGGTCTGGAGTCATCGTTTTTCATCCGAAAATTGATTTTTTGGAATGTACCAAAAATGATTCAAAATGTCAATTGGATCGTGCCTCATGTTGAATAACCACTTTTTAAACCCTCACAGTGACCAAAATTGCCATTTTTACAGAGTTTTGCTTACTCAAAAGCTTCCATTTTGACCCATTTCAGGCACAGAAATGACTTTAAACACACTTATTTTAGTTGACAAAGTCATAATTCACATCCAACAGTCATTTGGAGTCAAAAGATTAAATGTTGAAATTTCATCCATATTGACCATTTTGGGATCGTTCGACAGGTCCGGAGTCATCGTTTTTCATCCGAAAATTGATTTTTTGGACTGTACCAAAAATGATTCAAAATGTCAATTGGATCATGCCTCATGTTGAATAACCACTTTTTAAACCCTCACAGTGACCAAAATTGCCATTTTTACAGAGTTTTGCTTACTCAAAAGCTTCCATTTTGGCCCGTTTCAGGCACAAAATGACTTTAAACACACTTATTTTAGTTGACAAAGTCATAATTCACATCCAACAGTCATTTAGAGTCAAAAGATTAAATGTTAAAATTTCATCCATATTGACCATTTTGGGATCGTTCGACAGGTCCGGAGTCATCGTTTTTCATCCGAAAATTGATTTTTTGGACTGTACCAAAAATGATTCAAAATGTCAATTGGATCATGCCTCATGTTGAATAACCACTTTTTAAACCCTCACAGTGACCAAAATTGCCATTTTTACAGAGTTTTGCTTACTCAAAAGCTTCCATTTTGACCCGTTTCAGGCACAAAATGACTTTAAACACACTTATTTTAGTTGACAAAGTCATAATTCACATCCAACAGTCATTTAGAGTCAAAAGATTAAATGTTAAAATTTCATCCATATTGACCATTTTGGGATCGTTCGACAGGTCCGGAGTCATCGTTTTTCATCCGACAATTGATTTTTTGGACTGTACCAAAAATGATTCAAAATGTCAATTGGATCATGCCTCATGTTGAATAACCACTTTTTAAACCCTCACAGTGACCAAAATTGCCATTTTTACAGAGTTTTGCTTACTCAAAAGCTTCCATTTTGACCCGTTTCAGGCACAGAAATGACTTTAAACACACTTATTTTAGTTGACAAAGTCATAATTCACATCCAACAGTCATTTGGAGTCAAAAGATTAAACGTGGAAATTTCATCCATATTGACCATTTTGGGATCGTTCGACAGGTCCGGAGTCATCGTTTTTTATCCGAAAATTGATTTTTTGGACTGTACCAAAAATGATTCAAAATGTCAATTGGATCATGCCTCATGTTGAATAACCACTATTTAAACCCTCACAGTGACCAAAATTGCCATTTTTACAGAGTTTTGCTTACTCAAAAGCTTCCATTTTGACCCGTTTCAGGCACAGAAATGACTTTAAACACACTTATTCTAGTTGACAAAGTCATAATTCACATCCAACAGTCATTTAGAGTCAAAAGATTAAATGTTAAAATTTCATCATTATAGACCATTTTGGGATCGTTCGACAGGTCTGGAGTCATCGTTTTTCATCCGAAAATTGATTTTTTGGACTGTACCAAAAATGATTCAAAATGTCAATTGGATCGTGCCTCATGTTGAATAACCACTTTTTAAACCCTCACAGTGACCAAAATTGCCATTTTTACAGAGTTTTGCTTACTCAAAAGCTTCCATTTTGACCCATTTCAGGCACAGAAATGACTTTAAACACACTTATTTTAGTTGACAAAGTCATAATTCACATCCAACAGTCATTTGGAGTCAAAAGATTAAATGTTGAAATTTCATCCATATTGACCATTTTGGGATCGTTCGACAGGTCCGGAGTCATCGTTTTTCATCCGAAAATTGATTTTTTGGACTGTACCAAAAATGATTCAAAATGTCAATTGGATCATGCCTCATGTTGAATAACCACTTTTTAAACCCTCACAGTGACCAAAATTGCCATTTTTACAGAGTTTTGCTTACTCAAAAGCTTCCATTTTGACCCGTTTCAGGCACAAAATGACTTTAAAAACACTTATTTTAGTTGACAAAGTCATAATTCACATCCAACAGTCATTTAGAGTCAAAAGATTAAATGTTAAAATTTCATCCATATTGACCATTTTGGGATCGTTCGACAGGTCCGGAGTCATCGTTTTTCATCCGAAAATTGATTTTTTGGACTGTACCAAAAATGATTCAAAATGTCAATTGGATCGTGCCTCATGTTGAATAACCACTTTTTAAACCCTCACAGTGACCAAAATTGCCATTTTTACAGAGTTTTGCTTACTCAAAAGCTTCCATTTTGATCCGTTTCAGGCACAGAAATGACTTTAAACACACTTATTTCAGTTGAAAAATTCATAATTCACATCCAACAGTCATTTGGAGTCAAAAGATTAAATGTGGAAATTTCATCCATATTGATCATTTTGGGATCGTTCGACAGGTCCGGAGTCATTGTTTTTTATCCGAAAATTGATTTTTTGGACTGTACCAAAAATGATTCGAAATGTCAATTGGATCATGCCTCATGTTGAATAACCACTTTTTAAACCCTCACAGTGACCTAAATTGCCATTTTTACAGAGTTTTGCTTACTCAAAAGCTTCCATTTTGACCCGTTTCAGGCACAGAAATGACTTTAAACACACTTATTCTAGTTGACAAAGTCATAATTCACATCCAACAGTCATTTAGAGTCAAAAGATTAAATGTTAAAATTTCATCATTATAGACCATTTTGGGATCGTTCGACAGGTCTGGAGTCATCGTTTTTTATCCGAAAATTGATTTTTTGGACTGTACCAAAAATGATTCAAAATGTCAATTGGATCGTGCCTCATGTTGAATAACCACTTTTTAAACCCTCACAGTGACCAAAATTGCCATTTTTACAGAGTTTTGCTTACTCAAAAGCTTCCATTTTGACCCGTTTCAGGCACAGAAATGACTTTAAACACACTTATTTTAGTTGACAAAGTCATAATTCACATCCAACAGTCATTTGGAGTCAAAAGATTGAATGTTGAAATTTCATCCATATTGACCATTTTGGGATCGTTCGACAGGTCCGAAGTCATCGTTTTTCATCCGAAAATTGATTTTTTGGACTGGACCAAAAATGATTCAAAATGTCAATTGGATCGTGCCTCATGTTGAATAACCACTTTTTAAACCCTCACAGTGACCAAAATTGCCATTTTTACAGAGTTTTGCTTATTCAAAAGCTTCCATTTTGACCCGTTTCAGGCACAGAAATGACTTTAAACACACTTATTTTAGTTGACAAAGTCATAATTCACATCCAACAGTCATTTAGAGTCAAAAGATTAAATGTTAAAATTTCATCCATATTGACCATTTTGGGATCGTTCGACAGGTCCGGAGTCATCGTTTTTCATCCGACAATTGATTTTTTGGACTGTACCAAAAATGATTCAAAATGTCAATTGGATCGTGCCTCATGTTGAATAACCACTTTTTAAACCCTCACAGTGACCAAAATTGCCATTTTTACAGAGTTTTGCTTACTCAAAAGCTTCCATTTTGACCCGTTTCAGGCACAGAAATGACTTTAAACACACTTATTTTAGTTGACAAAGTCATAATTCACATCCAACAGTCATTTGGAGTCAAAAGATTAAACGTGGAAATTTCATCCATATTGACCATTTTGGGATCGTTCGACAGGTCCGGAGTCATCGTTTTTTATCCGAAAATTGATTTTTTGGACTGTACCAAAAATGATTCAAAATGTCAATTGGATCATGCCTCATGTTGAATAACCACTTTTTAAACCCTCACAGTGACCAAAATTGCCATTTTTACAGAGTTTTGCTTACTCAAAAGCTTCCATTTTGACCCGTTTCAGGCACAGAAATGACTTTAAACACACTTATTCTAGTTGACAAAGTCATAATTCACATCCAACAGTCATTTAGAGTCAAAAGATTAAATGTTAAAATTTCATCATTATAGACCATTTTGGGATCGTTCGACAGGTCTGAAGTCATCGTTTTTCATCCGAAAATTGATTTTTTGGAATGTACCAAAAATGATTCAAAATGTCAATTGGATCGTGCCTCATGTTGAATAACCACTTTTTAAACCCTCACAGTGACCAAAATTGCCATTTTTACAGAGTTTTGCTTACTCAAAAGCTTCCATTTTGACCCATTTCAGGCACAGAAATGACTTTAAACACACTTATTTTAGTTGACAAAGTCATAATTCACATCCAACAGTCATTTGGAGTCAAAAGATTAAATGTTGAAATTTCATCCATATTGACCATTTTGGGATCGTTCGACAGGTCCGGAGTCATCGTTTTTCATCTGAAAATTGATTTTTTGGACTGTACCAAAAATGATTCAAAATGTCAATTGGATCATGCCTCATGTTGAATAACCACTTTTTAAACCCTCACAGTGACCAAAATTGCCATTTTTACAGAGTTTTGCTTACCCAAAAGCTTCCATTTTGATCCGTTTCAGGCACAGAAATGACTTTAAACACACTTATTTCAGTTGAAAAATTCATAATTCACATCCAACAGTCATTTGGAGTCAAAAGATTAAATGTGGAAATTTCATCCATATTGATCATTTTGGGATCGTTCGACAGGTCCGGAGTCATCGTTTTTTATCCGAAAATTGATTTTTTGGACTGTACCAAAAATGATTCGAAATGTCAATTGGATCATGCCTCATGTTGAATAACCACTTTTTAAACCCTCACAGTGACCAAAATTGCCATTTTTACAGAGTTTTGCTTACTCAAAAGCTTCCATTTTGACCCGTTTCAGGCACAGAAATGACTTTAAACACACTTATTTTAGTTGACAAAGTCATAATTCACATCCAACAGTCATTTGGAGTCAAAAGATTAAATGTTGAAATTTCATCCATATTGACCATTTTGGGATCGTTCGACAGGTCCGGAGTCATCGTTTTTCATCTGAAAATTGATTTTTTGGACTGTACCAAAAATGATTCAAAATGTCAATTGGATCGTGCCTCATGTTGAATAACCACTTTTTAAACCCTCACAGTGACCAAAATTGCCATTTTTACAGAGTTTTGCTTACTCAAAAGCTTCCATTTTGACCCGTTTCAGGCACAGAAATGACTTTAAACACACTTATTCTAGTTGACAAAGTCATAATTCACATCCAACAGTCATTTAGAGTCAAAAGATTAAATGTTAAAATTTCATCATTATAGACCATTTTGGGATCGTTCGACAGGTCTGGAGTCATCGTTTTTCATCCGAAAATTGATTTTTTGGAATGTACCAAAAATGATTCAAAATGTCAATTGGATCGTGCCTCATGTTGAATAACCACTTTTTAAACCCTCACAGTGACCAAAATTGCCATTTTTACAGAGTTTTGCTTACTCAAAAGCTTCCATTTTGACCCATTTCAGGCACAGAAATGACTTTAAACACACTTATTTTAGTTGACAAAGTCATAATTCACATCCAACAGTCATTTGGAGTCAAAAGATTAAATGTTGAAATTTCATCCATATTGACCATTTTGGGATCGTTCGACAGGTCCGGAGTCATCGTTTTTCATCCGAAAATTGATTTTTTGGACTGTACCAAAAATGATTCAAAATGTCAATTGGATCATGCCTCATGTTGAATAACCACTTTTTAAACCCTCACAGTGACCAAAATTGCCATTTTTACAGAGTTTTGCTTACTCAAAAGCTTCCATTTTGGCCCGTTTCAGGCACAAAATGACTTTAAACACACTTATTTTAGTTGACAAAGTCATAATTCACATCCAACAGTCATTTAGAGTCAAAAGATTAAATGTTAAAATTTCATCCATATTGACCATTTTGGGATCGTTCGACAGGTCCGGAGTCATCGTTTTTCATCCGAAAATTGATTTTTTGGACTGTACCAAAAATGATTCAAAATGTCAATTGGATCATGCCTCATGTTGAATAACCACTTTTTAAACCCTCACAGTGACCAAAATTGCCATTTTTACAGAGTTTTGCTTACTCAAAAGCTTCCATTTTGACCCGTTTCAGGCACAAAATGACTTTAAACACACTTATTTTAGTTGACAAAGTCATAATTCACATCCAACAGTCATTTAGAGTCAAAAGATTAAATGTTAAAATTTCATCCATATTGACCATTTTGGGATCGTTCGACAGGTCCGGAGTCATCGTTTTTCATCCGACAATTGATTTTTTGGACTGTACCAAAAATGATTCAAAATGTCAATTGGATCATGCCTCATGTTGAATAACCACTTTTTAAACCCTCACAGTGACCAAAATTGCCATTTTTACAGAGTTTTGCTTACTCAAAAGCTTCCATTTTGACCCGTTTCAGGCACAGAAATGACTTTAAACACACTTATTTTAGTTGACAAAGTCATAATTCACATCCAACAGTCATTTGGAGTCAAAAGATTAAACGTGGAAATTTCATTCATATTGACCATTTTGGGATCGTTCGACAGGTCCGGAGTCATCGTTTTTTATCCGAAAATTGATTTTTTGGACTGTACCAAAAATGATTCAAAATGTCAATTGGATCATGCCTCATGTTGAATAACCACTATTTAAACCCTCACAGTGACCAAAATTGCCATTTTTACAGAGTTTTGCTTACTCAAAAGCTTCCATTTTGGCCCGTTTCAGGCACAAAATGACTTTAAACACACTTATTTTAGTTGACAAAGTCATAATTCACATCCAACAGTCATTTAGAGTCAAAAGATTAAATGTTAAAATTTCATCCATATTGACCATTTTGGGATCGTTCGACAGGTCCGGAGTCATCGTTTTTCATCCGAAAATTGATTTTTTGGACTGTACCAAAAATGATTCAAAATGTCAATTGGATCATGCCTCATGTTGAATAACCACTTTTTAAACCCTCACAGTGACCAAAATTGCCATTTTTACAGAGTTTTGCTTACTCAAAAGCTTCCATTTTGACCCGTTTCAGGCACAAAATGACTTTAAACACACTTATTTTAGTTGACAAAGTCATAATTCACATCCAACAGTCATTTAGAGTCAAAAGATTAAATGTTAAAATTTCATCCATATTGACCATTTTGGGATCGTTCGACAGGTCCGGAGTCATCGTTTTTCATCCGACAATTGATTTTTTGGACTGTACCAAAAATGATTCAAAATGTCAATTGGATCATGCCTCATGTTGAATAACCACTTTTTAAACCCTCACAGTGACCAAAATTGCCATTTTTACAGAGTTTTGCTTACTCAAAAGCTTCCATTTTGACCCGTTTCAGGCACAGAAATGACTTTAAACACACTTATTTTAGTTGACAAAGTCATAATTCACATCCAACAGTCATTTGGAGTCAAAAGATTAAACGTGGAAATTTCATCCATATTGACCATTTTGGGATCGTTCGACAGGTCCGGAGTCATCGTTTTTTATCCGAAAATTGATTTTTTGGACTGTACCAAAAATGATTCAAAATGTCAATTGGATCATGCCTCATGTTGAATAACCACTATTTAAACCCTCACAGTGACCAAAATTGCCATTTTTACAGAGTTTTGCTTACTCAAAAGCTTCCATTTTGACCCGTTTCAGGCACAGAAATGACTTTAAACACACTTATTCTAGTTGACAAAGTCATAATTCACATCCAACAGTCATTTAGAGTCAAAAGATTAAATGTTAAAATTTCATCATTATAGACCATTTTGGGATCGTTCGACAGGTCTGGAGTCATCGTTTTTCATCCGAAAATTGATTTTTTGGACTGTACCAAAAATGATTCAAAATGTCAATTGGATCGTGCCTCATGTTGAATAACCACTTTTTAAACCCTCACAGTGACCAAAATTGCCATTTTTACAGAGTTTTGCTTACTCAAAAGCTTCCATTTTGACCCATTTCAGGCACAGAAATGACTTTAAACACACTTATTTTAGTTGACAAAGTCATAATTCACATCCAACAGTCATTTGGAGTCAAAAGATTAAATGTTGAAATTTCATCCATATTGACCATTTTGGGATCGTTCGACAGGTCCGGAGTCATCGTTTTTCATCCGAAAATTGATTTTTTGGACTGTACCAAAAATGATTCAAAATGTCAATTGGATCATGCCTCATGTTGAATAACCACTTTTTAAACCCTCACAGTGACCAAAATTGCCATTTTTACAGAGTTTTGCTTACTCAAAAGCTTCCATTTTGACCCGTTTCAGGCACAAAATGACTTTAAAAACACTTATTTTAGTTGACAAAGTCATAATTCACATCCAACAGTCATTTAGAGTCAAAAGATTAAATGTTAAAATTTCATCCATATTGACCATTTTGGGATCGTTCGACAGGTCCGGAGTCATCGTTTTTCATCCGAAAATTGATTTTTTGGACTGTACCAAAAATGATTCAAAATGTCAATTGGATCGTGCCTCATGTTGAATAACCACTTTTTAAACCCTCACAGTGACCAAAATTGCCATTTTTACAGAGTTTTGCTTACTCAAAAGCTTCCATTTTGATCCGTTTCAGGCACAGAAATGACTTTAAACACACTTATTTCAGTTGAAAAATTCATAATTCACATCCAACAGTCATTTGGAGTCAAAAGATTAAATGTGGAAATTTCATCCATATTGATCATTTTGGGATCGTTCGACAGGTCCGGAGTCATTGTTTTTTATCCGAAAATTGATTTTTTGGACTGTACCAAAAATGATTCGAAATGTCAATTGGATCATGCCTCATGTTGAATAACCACTTTTTAAACCCTCACAGTGACCTAAATTGCCATTTTTACAGAGTTTTGCTTACTCAAAAGCTTCCATTTTGACCCGTTTCAGGCACAGAAATGACTTTAAACACACTTATTCTAGTTGACAAAGTCATAATTCACATCCAACAGTCATTTAGAGTCAAAAGATTAAATGTTAAAATTTCATCATTATAGACCATTTTGGGATCGTTCGACAGGTCTGGAGTCATCGTTTTTTATCCGAAAATTGATTTTTTGGACTGTACCAAAAATGATTCAAAATGTCAATTGGATCGTGCCTCATGTTGAATAACCACTTTTTAAACCCTCACAGTGACCAAAATTGCCATTTTTACAGAGTTTTGCTTACTCAAAAGCTTCCATTTTGACCCGTTTCAGGCACAGAAATGACTTTAAACACACTTATTTTAGTTGACAAAGTCATAATTCACATCCAACAGTCATTTGGAGTCAAAAGATTAAACGTGGAAATTTCATCCATATTGACCATTTTGGGATCGTTCGACAGGTCCGGAGTCATCGTTTTTTATCCGAAAATTGATTTTTTGGACTGTACCAAAAATGATTCAAAATGTCAATTGGATCATGCCTCATGTTGAATAACCACTTTTTAAACCCTCACAGTGACCAAAATTGCCATTTTTACAGAGTTTTGCTTACTCAAAAGCTTCCATTTTGACCCGTTTCAGGCACAGAAATGACTTTAAACACACTTATTCTAGTTGACAAAGTCATAATTCACATCCAACAGTCATTTAGAGTCAAAAGATTAAATGTTAAAATTTCATCATTATAGACCATTTTGGGATCGTTCGACAGGTCTGGAGTCATCGTTTTTCATCCGAAAATTGATTTTTTGGAATGTACCAAAAATGATTCAAAATGTCAATTGGATCGTGCCTCATGTTGAATAACCACTTTTTAAACCCTCACAGTGACCAAAATTGCCATTTTTACAGAGTTTTGCTTACTCAAAAGCTTCCATTTTGACCCATTTCAGGCACAGAAATGACTTTAAACACACTTATTTTAGTTGACAAAGTCATAATTCACATCCAACAGTCATTTGGAGTCAAAAGATTAAATGTTGAAATTTCATCCATATTGACCATTTTGGGATCGTTCGACAGGTCCAGAGTCATCGTTTTTCATCTGAAAATTGATTTTTTGGACTGTACCAAAAATGATTCAAAATGTCAATTGGATCATGCCTCATGTTGAATAACCACTTTTTAAACCCTCACAGTGACCAAAATTGCCATTTTTACAGAGTTTTGCTTACTCAAAAGCTTCCATTTTGATCCGTTTCAGGCACAGAAATGACTTTAAACACACTTATTTCAGTTGAAAAATTCATAATTCACATCCAACAGTCATTTGGAGTCAAAAGATTAAATGTGGAAATTTCATCCATATTGATCATTTTGGGATCGTTCGACAGGTCCGGAGTCATCGTTTTTTATCCGAAAATTGATTTTTTGGACTGTACCAAAAATGATTCGAAATGTCAATTGGATCATGCCTCATGTTGAATAACCACTTTTTAAACCCTCACAGTGACCAAAATTGCCATTTTTACAGAGTTTTGCTTACTCAAAAGCTTCCATTTTGACCCGTTTCAGGCACAGAAATGACTTTAAACACACTTATTTTAGTTGACAAAGTCATAATTCACATCCAACAGTCATTTGGAGTCAAAAGATTAAATGTTGAAATTTCATCCATATTGACCATTTTGGGATCGTTCGACAGGTCCGGAGTCATCGTTTTTCATCTGAAAATTGATTTTTTGGACTGTACCAAAAATGATTCAAAATGTCAATTGGATCGTGCCTCATGTTGAATAACCACTTTTTAAACCCTCACAGTGACCAAAATTGCCATTTTTACAGAGTTTTGCTTACTCAAAAGCTTCCATTTTGACCCGTTTCAGGCACAGAAATGACTTTAAACACACTTATTCTAGTTGACAAAGTCATAATTCACATCCAACAGTCATTTAGAGTCAAAAGATTAAATGTTAAAATTTCATCATTATAGACCATTTTGGGATCGTTCGACAGGTCTGGAGTCATCGTTTTTCATCCGAAAATTGATTTTTTGGAATGTACCAAAAATGATTCAAAATGTCAATTGGATCGTGCCTCATGTTGAATAACCACTTTTTAAACCCTCACAGTGACCAAAATTGCCATTTTTACAGAGTTTTGCTTACTCAAAAGCTTCCATTTTGACCCATTTCAGGCACAGAAATGACTTTAAACACACTTATTTTAGTTGACAAAGTCATAATTCACATCCAACAGTCATTTGGAGTCAAAAGATTAAATGTTGAAATTTCATCCATATTGACCATTTTGGGATCGTTCGACAGGTCCGGAGTCATCGTTTTTCATCCGAAAATTGATTTTTTGGACTGTACCAAAAATGATTCAAAATGTCAATTGGATCATGCCTCATGTTGAATAACCACTTTTTAAACCCTCACAGTGACCAAAATTGCCATTTTTACAGAGTTTTGCTTACTCAAAAGCTTCCATTTTGGCCCGTTTCAGGCACAAAATGACTTTAAACACACTTATTTTAGTTGACAAAGTCATAATTCACATCCAACAGTCATTTAGAGTCAAAAGATTAAATGTTAAAATTTCATCCATATTGACCATTTTGGGATCGTTCGACAGGTCCGGAGTCATCGTTTTTCATCCGAAAATTGATTTTTTGGACTGTACCAAAAATGATTCAAAATGTCAATTGGATCATGCCTCATGTTGAATAACCACTTTTTAAACCCTCACAGTGACCAAAATTGCCATTTTTACAGAGTTTTGCTTACTCAAAAGCTTCCATTTTGACCCGTTTCAGGCACAAAATGACTTTAAACACACTTATTTTAGTTGACAAAGTCATAATTCACATCCAACAGTCATTTAGAGTCAAAAGATTAAATGTTAAAATTTCATCCATATTGACCATTTTGGGATCGTTCGACAGGTCCGGAGTCATCGTTTTTCATCCGACAATTGATTTTTTGGACTGTACCAAAAATGATTCAAAATGTCAATTGGATCATGCCTCATGTTGAATAACCACTTTTTAAACCCTCACAGTGACCAAAATTGCCATTTTTACAGAGTTTTGCTTACTCAAAAGCTTCCATTTTGACCCGTTTCAGGCACAGAAATGACTTTAAACACACTTATTTTAGTTGACAAAGTCATAATTCACATCCAACAGTCATTTGGAGTCAAAAGATTAAACGTGGAAATTTCATCCATATTGACCATTTTGGGATCGTTCGACAGGTCCGGAGTCATCGTTTTTTATCCGAAAATTGATTTTTTGGACTGTACCAAAAATGATTCAAAATGTCAATTGGATCATGCCTCATGTTGAATAACCACTATTTAAACCCTCACAGTGACCAAAATTGCCATTTTTACAGAGTTTTGCTTACTCAAAAGCTTCCATTTTGACCCGTTTCAGGCACAGAAATGACTTTAAACACACTTATTCTAGTTGACAAAGTCATAATTCACATCCAACAGTCATTTAGAGTCAAAAGATTAAATGTTAAAATTTCATCATTATAGACCATTTTGGGATCGTTCGACAGGTCTGGAGTCATCGTTTTTCATCCGAAAATTGATTTTTTGGACTGTACCAAAAATGATTCAAAATGTCAATTGGATCGTGCCTCATGTTGAATAACCACTTTTTAAACCCTCACAGTGACCAAAATTGCCATTTTTACAGAGTTTTGCTTACTCAAAAGCTTCCATTTTGACCCATTTCAGGCACAGAAATGACTTTAAACACACTTATTTTAGTTGACAAAGTCATAATTCACATCCAACAGTCATTTGGAGTCAAAAGATTAAATGTTGAAATTTCATCCATATTGACCATTTTGGGATCGTTCGACAGGTCCGGAGTCATCGTTTTTCATCCGAAAATTGATTTTTTGGACTGTACCAAAAATGATTCAAAATGTCAATTGGATCATGCCTCATGTTGAATAACCACTTTTTAAACCCTCACAGTGACCAAAATTGCCATTTTTACAGAGTTTTGCTTACTCAAAAGCTTCCATTTTGACCCGTTTCAGGCACAAAATGACTTTAAAAACACTTATTTTAGTTGACAAAGTCATAATTCACATCCAACAGTCATTTAGAGTCAAAAGATTAAATGTTAAAATTTCATCCATATTGACCATTTTGGGATCGTTCGACAGGTCCGGAGTCATCGTTTTTCATCCGAAAATTGATTTTTTGGACTGTACCAAAAATGATTCAAAATGTCAATTGGATCGTGCCTCATGTTGAATAACCACTTTTTAAACCCTCACAGTGACCAAAATTGCCATTTTTACAGAGTTTTGCTTACTCAAAAGCTTCCATTTTGATCCGTTTCAGGCACAGAAATGACTTTAAACACACTTATTTCAGTTGAAAAATTCATAATTCACATCCAACAGTCATTTGGAGTCAAAAGATTAAATGTGGAAATTTCATCCATATTGATCATTTTGGGATCGTTCGACAGGTCCGGAGTCATTGTTTTTTATCCGAAAATTGATTTTTTGGACTGTACCAAAAATGATTCGAAATGTCAATTGGATCATGCCTCATGTTGAATAACCACTTTTTAAACCCTCACAGTGACCTAAATTGCCATTTTTACAGAGTTTTGCTTACTCAAAAGCTTCCATTTTGACCCGTTTCAGGCACAGAAATGACTTTAAACACACTTATTCTAGTTGACAAAGTCATAATTCACATCCAACAGTCATTTAGAGTCAAAAGATTAAATGTTAAAATTTCATCATTATAGACCATTTTGGGATCGTTCGACAGGTCTGGAGTCATCGTTTTTTATCCGAAAATTGATTTTTTGGACTGTACCAAAAATGATTCAAAATGTCAATTGGATCGTGCCTCATGTTGAATAACCACTTTTTAAACCCTCACAGTGACCAAAATTGCCATTTTTACAGAGTTTTGCTTACTCAAAAGCTTCCATTTTGACCCATTTCAGGCACAGAAATGACTTTAAACACACTTATTTTAGTTGACAAAGTCATAATTCACATCCAACAGTCATTTGGAGTCAAAAGATTAAATGTTGAAATTTCATCCATATTGACCATTTTGGGATCGTTCGACAGGTCCGGAGTCATCGTTTTTCATCCGAAAATTGATTTTTTGGACTGTACCAAAAATGATTCAAAATGTCAATTGGATCATGCCTCATGTTGAATAACCACTTTTTAAACCCTCACAGTGACCAAAATTGCCATTTTTACAGAGTTTTGCTTACTCAAAAGCTTCCATTTTGACCCGTTTCAGGCACAAAATGACTTTAAAAACACTTATTTTAGTTGACAAAGTCATAATTCACATCCAACAGTCATTTAGAGTCAAAAGATTAAATGTTAAAATTTCATCCATATTGACCATTTTGGGATCGTTCGACAGGTCCGGAGTCATCGTTTTTCATCCGAAAATTGATTTTTTGGACTGTACCAAAAATGATTCAAAATGTCAATTGGATCGTGCCTCATGTTGAATAACCACTTTTTAAACCCTCACAGTGACCAAAATTGCCATTTTTACAGAGTTTTGCTTACTCAAAAGCTTCCATTTTGATCCGTTTCAGGCACAGAAATGACTTTAAACACACTTATTTCAGTTGAAAAATTCATAATTCACATCCAACAGTCATTTGGAGTCAAAAGATTAAATGTGGAAATTTCATCCATATTGATCATTTTGGGATCGTTCGACAGGTCCGGAGTCATTGTTTTTTATCCGAAAATTGATTTTTTGGACTGTACCAAAAATGATTCGAAATGTCAATTGGATCATGCCTCATGTTGAATAACCACTTTTTAAACCCTCACAGTGACCTAAATTGCCATTTTTACAGAGTTTTGCTTACTCAAAAGCTTCCATTTTGACCCGTTTCAGGCACAGAAATGACTTTAAACACACTTATTCTAGTTGACAAAGTCATAATTCACATCCAACAGTCATTTAGAGTCAAAAGATTAAATGTTAAAATTTCATCATTATAGACCATTTTGGGATCGTTCGACAGGTCTGGAGTCATCGTTTTTTATCCGAAAATTGATTTTTTGGACTGTACCAAAAATGATTCAAAATGTCAATTGGATCGTGCCTCATGTTGAATAACCACTTTTTAAACCCTCACAGTGACCAAAATTGCCATTTTTACAGAGTTTTGCTTACTCAAAAGCTTCCATTTTGACCCGTTTCAGGCACAGAAATGACTTTAAACACACTTATTTTAGTTGACAAAGTCATAATTCACATCCAACAGTCATTTGGAGTCAAAAGATTGAATGTTGAAATTTCATCCATATTGACCATTTTGGGATCGTTCGACAGGTCCGAAGTCATCGTTTTTCATCCGAAAATTGATTTTTTGGACTGGACCAAAAATGATTCAAAATGTCAATTGGATCGTGCCTCATGTTGAATAACCACTTTTTAAACCCTCACAGTGACCAAAATTGCCATTTTTACAGAGTTTTGCTTACTCAAAAGCTTCCATTTTGATCCGTTTCAGGCACAGAAATGACTTTAAACACACTTATTTCAGTTGAAAAATTCATAATTCACATCCAACAGTCATTTGGAGTCAAAAGATTAAATGTGGAAATTTCATCCATATTGATCATTTTGGGATCGTTCGACAGGTCCGGAGTCATTGTTTTTTATCCGAAAATTGATTTTTTGGACTGTACCAAAAATGATTCGAAATGTCAATTGGATCATGCCTCATGTTGAATAACCACTTTTTAAACCCTCACAGTGACCTAAATTGCCATTTTTACAGAGTTTTGCTTACTCAAAAGCTTCCATTTTGACCCGTTTCAGGCACAGAAATGACTTTAAACACACTTATTCTAGTTGACAAAGTCATAATTCACATCCAACAGTCATTTAGAGTCAAAAGATTAAATGTTAAAATTTCATCATTATAGACCATTTTGGGATCGTTCGACAGGTCTGGAGTCATCGTTTTTTATCCGAAAATTGATTTTTTGGACTGTACCAAAAATGATTCAAAATGTCAATTGGATCGTGCCTCATGTTGAATAACCACTTTTTAAACCCTCACAGTGACCAAAATTGCCATTTTTACAGAGTTTTGCTTACTCAAAAGCTTCCATTTTGACCCATTTCAGGCACAGAAATGACTTTAAACACACTTATTTTAGTTGACAAAGTCATAATTCACATCCAACAGTCATTTGGAGTCAAAAGATTAAATGTTGAAATTTCATCCATATTGACCATTTTGGGATCGTTCGACAGGTCCGGAGTCATCGTTTTTCATCCGAAAATTGATTTTTTGGACTGTACCAAAAATGATTCAAAATGTCAATTGGATCATGCCTCATGTTGAATAACCACTTTTTAAACCCTCACAGTGACCAAAATTGCCATTTTTACAGAGTTTTGCTTACTCAAAAGCTTCCATTTTGACCCGTTTCAGGCACAAAATGACTTTAAAAACACTTATTTTAGTTGACAAAGTCATAATTCACATCCAACAGTCATTTAGAGTCAAAAGATTAAATGTTAAAATTTCATCCATATTGACCATTTTGGGATCGTTCGACAGGTCCGGAGTCATCGTTTTTCATCCGAAAATTGATTTTTTGGACTGTACCAAAAATGATTCAAAATGTCAATTGGATCGTGCCTCATGTTGAATAACCACTTTTTAAACCCTCACAGTGACCAAAATTGCCATTTTTACAGAGTTTTGCTTACTCAAAAGCTTCCATTTTGATCCGTTTCAGGCACAGAAATGACTTTAAACACACTTATTTCAGTTGAAAAATTCATAATTCACATCCAACAGTCATTTGGAGTCAAAAGATTAAATGTGGAAATTTCATCCATATTGATCATTTTGGGATCGTTCGACAGGTCCGGAGTCATTGTTTTTTATCCGAAAATTGATTTTTTGGACTGTACCAAAAATGATTCGAAATGTCAATTGGATCATGCCTCATGTTGAATAACCACTTTTTAAACCCTCACAGTGACCTAAATTGCCATTTTTACAGAGTTTTGCTTACTCAAAAGCTTCCATTTTGACCCGTTTCAGGCACAGAAATGACTTTAAACACACTTATTCTAGTTGACAAAGTCATAATTCACATCCAACAGTCATTTAGAGTCAAAAGATTAAATGTTAAAATTTCATCATTATAGACCATTTTGGGATCGTTCGACAGGTCTGGAGTCATCGTTTTTTATCCGAAAATTGATTTTTTGGACTGTACCAAAAATGATTCAAAATGTCAATTGGATCGTGCCTCATGTTGAATAACCACTTTTTAAACCCTCACAGTGACCAAAATTGCCATTTTTACAGAGTTTTGCTTACTCAAAAGCTTCCATTTTGACCCGTTTCAGGCACAGAAATGACTTTAAACACACTTATTTTAGTTGACAAAGTCATAATTCACATCCAACAGTCATTTGGAGTCAAAAGATTGAATGTTGAAATTTCATCCATATTGACCATTTTGGGATCGTTCGACAGGTCCGAAGTCATCGTTTTTCATCCGAAAATTGATTTTTTGGACTGGACCAAAAATGATTCAAAATGTCAATTGGATCGTGCCTCATGTTGAATAACCACTTTTTAAACCCTCACAGTGACCAAAATTGCCATTTTTACAGAGTTTTGCTTATTCAAAAGCTTCCATTTTGACCCGTTTCAGGCACAGAAATGACTTTAAACACACTTATTTTAGTTGACAAAGTCATAATTCACATCCAACAGTCATTTGGAGTCAAAAGATTAAACGTGGAAATTTCATCCATATTGACCATTTTGGGATCGTTCGACAGGTCCGGAGTCATCGTTTTTTATCCGAAAATTGATTTTTTGGACTGTACCAAAAATGATTCAAAATGTCAATTGGATCATGCCTCATGTTGAATAACCACTTTTTAAACCCTCACAGTGACCAAAATTGCCATTTTTACAGAGTTTTGCTTACTCAAAAGCTTCCATTTTGACCCGTTTCAGGCACAGAAATGACTTTAAACACACTTATTCTAGTTGACAAAGTCATAATTCACATCCAACAGTCATTTAGAGTCAAAAGATTAAATGTTAAAATTTCATCATTATAGACCATTTTGGGATCGTTCGACAGGTCTGGAGTCATCGTTTTTCATCCGAAAATTGATTTTTTGGAATGTACCAAAAATGATTCAAAATGTCAATTGGATCGTGCCTCATGTTGAATAACCACTTTTTAAACCCTCACAGTGACCAAAATTGCCATTTTTACAGAGTTTTGCTTACTCAAAAGCTTCCATTTTGACCCATTTCAGGCACAGAAATGACTTTAAACACACTTATTTTAGTTGACAAAGTCATAATTCACATCCAACAGTCATTTGGAGTCAAAAGATTAAATGTTGAAATTTCATCCATATTGACCATTTTGGGATCGTTCGACAGGTCCGGAGTCATCGTTTTTCATCTGAAAATTGATTTTTTGGACTGTACCAAAAATGATTCAAAATGTCAATTGGATCATGCCTCATGTTGAATAACCACTTTTTAAACCCTCACAGTGACCAAAATTGCCATTTTTACAGAGTTTTGCTTACTCAAAAGCTTCCATTTTGATCCGTTTCAGGCACAGAAATGACTTTAAACACACTTATTTCAGTTGAAAAATTCATAATTCACATCCAACAGTCATTTGGAGTCAAAAGATTAAATGTGGAAATTTCATCCATATTGATCATTTTGGGATCGTTCGACAGGTCCGGAGTCATCGTTTTTTATCCGAAAATTGATTTTTTGGACTGTACCAAAAATGATTCGAAATGTCAATTGGATCATGCCTCATGTTGAATAACCACTTTTTAAACCCTCACAGTGACCAAAATTGCCATTTTTACAGAGTTTTGCTTACTCAAAAGCTTCCATTTTGACCCGTTTCAGGCACAGAAATGACTTTAAACACACTTATTTTAGTTGACAAAGTCATAATTCACATCCAACAGTCATTTGGAGTCAAAAGATTAAATGTTGAAATTTCATCCATATTGACCATTTTGGGATCGTTCGACAGGTCCGGAGTCATCGTTTTTCATCTGAAAATTGATTTTTTGGACTGTACCAAAAATGATTCAAAATGTCAATTGGATCGTGCCTCATGTTGAATAACCACTTTTTAAACCCTCACAGTGACCAAAATTGCCATTTTTACAGAGTTTTGCTTACTCAAAAGCTTCCATTTTGACCCGTTTCAGGCACAGAAATGACTTTAAACACACTTATTCTAGTTGACAAAGTCATAATTCACATCCAACAGTCATTTAGAGTCAAAAGATTAAATGTTAAAATTTCATCATTATAGACCATTTTGGGATCGTTCGACAGGTCTGGAGTCATCGTTTTTCATCCGAAAATTGATTTTTTGGACTGTACCAAAAATGATTCAAAATGTCAATTGGATCGTGCCTCATGTTGAATAACCACTTTTTAAACCCTCACAGTGACCAAAATTGCCATTTTTACAGAGTTTTGCTTACTCAAAAGCTTCCATTTTGACCCGTTTCAGGCACAGAAATGACTTTAAACACACTTATTTTAGTTGACAAAGTCATAATTCACATCCAACAGTCATTTGGAGTCAAAAGATTAAATGTTGAAATTTCATCCATATTGACCATTTTGGGATCGTTCGACAGGTCCGGAGTCATCGTTTTTCATCCGAAAATTGATTTTTTGGACTGTACCAAAAATGATTCAAAATGTCAATTGGATCGTGCCTCATGTTGAATAACCACTTTTTAAACCCTCACAGTGACCAAAATTGCCATTTTTACAGAGTTTTGCTTACTCAAAAGCTTCCATTTTGACCCGTTTCAGGCACAGAAATGACTTTAAACACACTTATTTTAGTTGACAAAGTCATAATTCACATCCAACAGTCATTTAGAGTCAAAAGATTAAATGTTAAAATTTCATCCATATTGACCATTTTGGGATCGTTCGACAGGTCCGGAGTCATCGTTTTTCATCCGACAATTGATTTTTTGGACTGTACCAAAAATGATTCAAAATGTCAATTGGATCATGCCTCATGATGAATAACCACTTTTTAAACCCTCACAGTGACCAAAATTGCCATTTTTACAGAGTTTTGCTTACTCAAAAGCTTCCATTTTGACCCGTTTCAGGCACAGAAATGACTTTAAACACACTTATTTTAGTTGACAAAGTCATAATTCACATCCAACAGTCATTTGGAGTCAAAAGATTAAATGTGGAAATTTCATCCATATTGACCATTTTGGGATCGTTCGACAGGTCCGGAGTCATCGTTTTTTATCCGAAAATTGATTTTTTGGACTGTACCAAAAATGATTCAAAATGTCAATTGGATCATGTCTCATGTTGAATAACCACTTTTTAAACCCTCACAGTGACCAAAATTGCCATTTTTACAGAGTTTTGCTTACTCAAAAGCTTCCATTTTGACCCGTTTCAGGCACAGAAATGACTTTAAACACACTTATTCTAGTTGACAAAGTCATAATTTACATCCAACAGTCATTTAGAGTCAAAAGATTAAATGTTAAAATTTCATCATTATAGACCATTTTGGGATCGTTCGACAGGTCTGGAGTCATCGTTTTTCATCCGAAAATTGATTTTTTGGACTGTACCAAAAATGATTCAAAATGTCAATTGGATCATGCCTCATGTTGAATAACCACTTTTTAAACCCTCACAGTGACCAAAATTGCCATTTTTACAGAGTTTTGCTTACTCAAAAGCTTCCATTTTGACCCGTTTCAGGCACAGAAATGACTTTAAACACACTTATTCTAGTTGACAAAGTCATAATTCACATCCAACAGTCATTTAGAGTCAAAAGATTAAATGTTAAAATTTCATCATTATAGACCATTTTGGGATCGTTCGACAGGTCTGGAGTCATCGTTTTTCATCCGAAAATTGATTTTTTGGACTGTACCAAAAATGATTCAAAATGTCAATTGGATCGTGCCTCATGTTGAATAACCACTTTTTAAACCCTCACAGTGACCAAAATTGCCATTTTTACAGAGTTTTGCTTACTCAAAAGCTTCCATTTTGACCCATTTCAGGCACAGAAATGACTTTAAACACACTTATTTTAGTTGACAAAGTCATAATTCACATCCAACAGTCATTTGGAGTCAAAAGATCAAATGTTGAAATTTCATCCATATTGACCATTTTGGGATCGTTCGACAGGTCCGGAGTCATCGTTTTTCATCCGAAAATTGATTTTTTGGACTGTACCAAAAATGATTCAAAATGTCAATTGGATCATGCCTCATGTTGAATAACCACTTTTTAAACCCTCACAGTGACCAAAATTGCCATTTTTACAGAGTTTTGCTTACTCAAAAGCTTCCATTTTGACCCGTTTCAGGCACAAAATGACTTTAAAAACACTTATTTTAGTTGACAAAGTCATAATTCACATCCAACAGTCATTTAGAGTCAAAAGATTAAATGTTAAAATTTCATCATTATAGACCATTTTGGGATCGTTCGACAGGTCTGGAGTCATCGTTTTTTATCCGAAAATTGATTTTTTGGACTGTACCAAAAATGATTCAAAATGTCAATTGGATCGTGCCTCATGTTGAATAACCACTTTTTAAACCCTCACAGTGACCAAAATTGCCATTTTTACAGAGTTTTGCTTACTCAAAAGCTTCCATTTTGACCCGTTTCAGGCACAGAAATGACTTTAAACACACTTATTTTAGTTGACAAAGTCATAATTCACATCCAACAGTCATTTGGAGTCAAAAGATTGAATGTTGAAATTTCATCCATATTGACCATTTTGGGATCGTTCGACAGGTCCGAAGTCATCGTTTTTCATCCGAAAATTGATTTTTTGGACTGGACCAAAAATGATTCAAAATGTCAATTGGATCGTGCCTCATGTTGAATAACCACTTTTTAAACCCTCACAGTGACCAAAATTGCCATTTTTACAGAGTTTTGCTTACTCAAAAGCTTCCATTTTGACCCGTTTCAGGCACAGAAATGACTTTAAACACACTTATTTTAGTTGACAAAGTCATAATTCACATCCAACAGTCATTTAGAGTCAAAAGATTAAATGTTAAAATTTCATCCATATTGACCATTTTGGGATCGTTCGACAGGTCCGGAGTCATCGTTTTTCATCCGACAATTGATTTTTTGGACTGTACCAAAAATGATTCAAAATGTCAATTGGATCGTGCCTCATGTTGAATAACCACTTTTTAAACCCTCACAGTGACCAAAATTGCCATTTTTACAGAGTTTTGCTTACTCAAAAGCTTCCATTTTGACCCGTTTCAGGCACAGAAATGACTTTAAACACACTTATTTTAGTTGACAAAGTCATAATTCACATCCAACAGTCATTTGGAGTCAAAAGATTAAACGTGGAAATTTCATCCATATTGACCATTTTGTGATCGTTCGACAGGTCCGGAGTCATCGTTTTTTATCCGAAAATTGATTTTTTGGACTGTACCAAAAATGATTCAAAATGTCAATTGGATCATGCCTCATGTTGAATAACCACTTTTTAAACCCTCACAGTGACCAAAATTGCCATTTTTACAGAGTTTTGCTTACTCAAAAGCTTCCATTTTGACCCGTTTCAGGCACAGAAATGACTTTAAACACACTTATTCTAGTTGACAAAGTCATAATTCACATCCAACAGTCATTTAGAGTCAAAAGATTAAATGTTAAAATTTCATCATTATAGACCATTTTGGGATCGTTCGACAGGTCTGGAGTCATCGTTTTTCATCCGAAAATTGATTTTTTGGAATGTACCAAAAATGATTCAAAATGTCATTTGGATCGTGCCTCATGTTGAATAACCACTTTTTAAACCCTCACAGTGACCAAAATTGCCATTTTTACAGAGTTTTGCTTACTCAAAAGCTTCCATTTTGACCCGTTTCAGGCACAGAAATGACTTTAAACACACTTATTCTAGTTGACAAAGTCATAATTCACATCCAACAGTCATTTAGAGTCAAAAGATTAAATGTTAAAATTTCATCATTATAGACCATTTTGGGATCGTTCGACAGGTCTGGAGTCATCGTTTTTCATCCGAAAATTGATTTTTTGGACTGTACCAAAAATGATTCAAAATGTCAATTGGATCGTGCCTCATGTTGAATAACCACTTTTTAAACCCTCACAGTGACCAAAATTGCCATTTTTACAGAGTTTTGCTTACTCAAAAGCTTCCATTTTGACCCGTTTCAGGCACAGAAATGACTTTAAACACACTTATTTTAGTTGACAAAGTCATAATTCACATCCAACAGTCATTTGGAGTCAAAAGATTGTATGTTGAAATTTCATCCATATTGACCATTTTGGGATCGTTCGACAGGTCCGAAGTCATCGTTTTTCATCCGAAAATTGATTTTTTGGACTGGACCAAAAATGATTCAAAATGTCAATTGGATCGTGCCTCATGTTGAATAACCACTTTTTAAACCCTCACAGTGACCAAAATTGCCATTTTTACAGAGTTTTGCTTACTCAAAAGCTTCCATTTTGACCCGTTTCAGGCACAGAAATGACTTTAAACACACTTATTTTAGTTGACAAAGTCATAATTCACATCCAACAGTCATTTAGAGTCAAAAGATTAAATGTTAAAATTTCATCCATATTGACCATTTTGGGATCGTTCGACAGGTCCGGAGTCATCGTTTTTCATCCGACAATTGATTTTTTGGACTGTACCAAAAATGATTCAAAATGTCAATTGGATCGTGCCTCATGTTGAATAACCACTTTTTAAACCCTCACAGTGACCAAAATTGCCATTTTTACAGAGTTTTGCTTACTCAAAAGCTTCCATTTTGACCCGTTGCAGGCACAGAAATGACTTTAAACACACTTATTTTAGTTGACAAAGTCATAATTCACATCCAACAGTCATTTGGAGTCAAAAGATTAAACGTGGAAATTTCATCCATATTGACCATTTTGTGATCGTTCGACAGGTCCGGAGTCATCGTTTTTTATCCGAAAATTGATTTTTTGGACTGTACCAAAAATGATTCAAAATTTCAATTGGATCATGCCTCATGTTGAATAACCACTTTTTAAACCCTCACAGTGACCAAAATTGCCATTTTTACAGAGTTTTGCTTACTCAAAAGCTTCCATTTTGACCCGTTTCAGGCACAGAAATGACTTTAAACACACTTATTCTAGTTGACAAAGTCATAATTCACATCCAACAGTCATTTAGAGTCAAAAGATTAAATGTTAAAATTTCATCATTATAGACCATTTTGGGATCGTTCGACAGGTCTGGAGTCATCGTTTTTCATCCGAAAATTGATTTTTTGGAATGTACCAAAAATGATTCAAAATGTCAATTGGATCGTGCCTCATGTTGAATAACCACTTTTTAAACCCTCACAGTGACCAAAATTGCCATTTTTACAGAGTTTTGCTTACTCAAAAGCTTCCATTTTGACCCATTTCAGGCACAGAAATGACTTTAAACACACTTATTTTAGTTGACAAAGTCATAATTCACATCCAACAGTCATTTGGAGTCAAAAGATTAAATGTTGAAATTTCATCCATATTGACCATTTTGGGATCGTTCGACAGGTCCGGAGTCATCGTTTTTCATCCGAAAATTGATTTTTTGGACTGTACCAAAAATGATTCAAAATGTCAATTGGATCATGCCTCATGTTGAATAACCACTTTTTAAACCCTCACAGTGACCAAAATTGCCATTTTTACAGAGTTTTGCTTACTCAAAAGCTTCCATTTTGATCCGTTTCAGGCACAGAAATGACTTTAAACACACTTATTTCAGTTGAAAAATTCATAATTCACATCCAACAGTCATTTGGAGTCAAAAGATTAAATGTGGAAATTTCATCCATATTGATCATTTTGGGATCGTTCGACAGGTCCGGAGTCATCGTTTTTTATCCGAAAATTGATTTTTTGGACTGTACCAAAAATGATTCGAAATGTCAATTGGATCATGCCTCATGTTGAATAACCACTTTTTAAACCCTCACAGTGACCAAAATTGCCATTTTTACAGAGTTTTGCTTACTCAAAAGCTTCCATTTTGACCCGTTTCAGGCACAGAAATGACTTTAAACACACTTATTTTAGTTGACAAAGTCATAATTCACATCCAACAGTCATTTGGAGTCAAAAGATTAAATGTTGAAATTTCATCCATATTGACCATTTTGGGATCGTTCGACAGGTCCGGAGTCATCGTTTTTCATCTGAAAATTGATTTTTTGGACTGTACCAAAAATGATTCAAAATGTCAATTGGATCGTGCCTCATGTTGAATAACCACTTTTTAAACCCTCACAGTGACCAAAATTGCAATTTTTACAGAGTTTTGCTTACTCAAAAGCTTCCATTTTGACCCGTTTCAGGCACAGAAATGACTTTAAACACACTTATTCTAGTTGACAAAGTCATAATTCACATCCAACAGTCATTTAGAGTCAAAAGATTAAATGTTAAAATTTCATCATTATAGACCATTTTGGGATCGTTCGACAGGTCTGGAGTCATCGTTTTTCATCCGAAAATTGATTTTTTGGACTGTACCAAAAATGATTCAAAATGTCAATTGGATCGTGCCTCATGTTGAATAACCACTTTTTAAACCCTCACAGTGACCAAAATTGCCATTTTTACAGAGTTTTGCTTACTCAAAAGCTTCCATTTTGACCCGTTTCAGGCACAGAAATGACTTTAAACACACTTATTTTAGTTGACAAAGTCATAATTCACATCCAACAGTCATTTAGAGTCAAAAGATTAAATGTTAAAATTTCATCCATATTGACCATTTTGGGATCGTTCGACAGGTCCGGAGTCATCGTTTTTCATCCGACAATTGATTTTTTGGACTGTACCAAAAATGATTCAAAATGTCAATTGGATCATGCCTCATGTTGAATAACCACTTTTTAAACCCTCACAGTGACCAAAATTGCCATTTTTACAGAGTTTTGCTTACTCAAAAGCTTCCATTTTGACCCGTTTCAGGCACAGAAATGACTTTAAACACACTTATTTTAGTTGACAAAGTCATAATTCACATCCAACAGTCATTTGGAGTCAAAAGATTAAATGTTGAAATTTCATCCATATTGACCATTTTGGGATCGTTCGACAGGTCCGGAGTCATCGTTTTTCATCCGAAAATTGATTTTTTGGACTGTACCAAAAATGATTCAAAATGTCAATTGGATCGTGCCTCATGTTGAATAACCACTTTTTAAACCCTCACAGTGACCAAAATTGCCGTTTTTACAGAGTTTTGCTTACTCAAAAGCTTCCATTTTGACCCGTTTCAGGCACAGAAATGACTTTAAACACACTTATTTTAGTTGACAAAGTCATAATTCACATCCAACAGTCATTTAGAGTCAAAAGATTAAATGTTAAAATTTCATCCATATTGACCATTTTGGGATCGTTCGACAGGTCCGGAGTCATCGTTTTTCATCCGACAATTGATTTTTTTGGACTGTACCAAAAATGATTCAAAATGTCAATTGGATCATGCCTCATGTTGAATAACCACTTTTTAAACCCTCACAGTGACCAAAATTGCCATTTTTACAGAGTTTTGCTTACTCAAAAGCTTCCATTTTGACCCGTTTCAGGCACAGAAATGACTTTAAACACACTTATTTTAGTTGACAAAGTCATAATTCACATCCAACAGTCATTTGGAGTCAAAAGATTAAATGTGGAAATTTCATCCATATTGACCATTTTGGGATCGTTCGACAGGTCCGGAGTCATCGTTTTTTATCCGAAAATTGATTTTTTGGACTGTACCAAAAATGATTCAAAATGTCAATTGGATCATGCCTCATGTTGAATAACCACTTTTTAAACCCTCACAGTGACCAAAATTGCAATTTTTACAGAGTTTTGCTTACTCAAAAGCTTCCATTTTGACCCGTTTCAGGCACAGAAATGACTTTAAACACACTTATTCTAGTTGACAAAGTCATAATTCACATCCAACAGTCATTTAGAGTCAAAAGATTAAATGTTAAAATTTCATCATTATAGACCATTTTGGGATCGTTCGACAGGTCTGGAGTCATCGTTTTTCATCCGAAAATTGATTTTTTGGACTGTACCAAAAATTATTCAAAATGTCAATTGGATCGTGCCTCATGTTGAATAACCACTTTTTAAACCCTCACAGTGACCAAAATTGCCATTTTTACAGAGTTTTGCTTACTCAAAAGCTTCCATTTTGACCCGTTTCTGGCACAGAAATGACTTTAAACACACTTATTTTAGTTGACAAAGTCATAATTCACATCCAACAGTCATTTGGAGTCAAAAGATTAAATGTTGAAATTTCATCCATATTGACCATTTTGGGATCGTTCGACAGGTCCGGAGTCATCGTTTTTCATCCGAAAATTGATTTTTTGGACTGTACCAAAAATGATTCAAAATGTCAATTGGATCATGCCTCATGTTGAATAACCACTTTTTAAACCCTCACAGTGACCAAAATTGCCATTTTTACAGAGTTTTGCTTACTCAAAAGCTTCCATTTTGACCCGTTTCAGGCACAAAATGACTTTAAACACACTTATTTTAGTTGACAAAGTCATAATTCACATCCAACAGTCATTTAGAGTCAAAAGATTAAATGTTAAAATTTCATCCATATTGACCATTTTGGGATCGTTCGACAGGTCCGGAGTCATCGTTTTTCATCCGACAATTGATTTTTTGGACTGTACCAAAAATGATTCAAAATGTCAATTGGATCATGCCTCATGTTGAATAACCACTTTTTAAACCCTCACAGTGACCAAAATTGCCATTTTTACAGAGTTTTGCTTACTCAAAAGCTTCCATTTTGACCCGTTTCAGGCACAGAAATGACTTTAAACACACTTATTTTAGTTGACAAAGTCATAATTCACATCCAACAGTCATTTGGAGTCAAAAGATTAAACGTGGAAATTTCATCCATATTGACCATTTTGGGATCGTTTGACAGGTCCGGAGTCATCGTTTTTTATCCGAAAATTGATTTTTTGGACTGTACCAAAAATGATTCAAAATGTCAATTGGATCATGCCTCATGTTGAATAACCACTTTTTAAACCCTCACAGTGACCAAAATTGCCATTTTTACAGAGTTTTGCTTACTCAAAAGCTTCCATTTTGACCCGTTTCAGGCACAGAAATGACTTTAAACACACTTATTCTAGTTGACAAAGTCATAATTCACATCCAACAGTCATTTAGAGTCAAAAGATTAAATGTTAAAATTTCATCATTATAGACCATTTTGGGATCGTTCGACAGGTCTGGAGTCATCGTTTTTCATCCGAAAATTGATTTTTTGGACTGTACCAAAAATGATTCAAAATGTCAATTGGATCGTGCCTCATGTTGAATAACCACTTTTTAAACCCTCACAGTGACCAAAATTGCCATTTTTACAGAGTTTTGCTTACTCAAAAGCTTCCATTTTGACCCATTTCAGGCACAGAAATGACTTTAAACACACTTATTTTAGTTGACAAAGTCATAATTCACATCCAACAGTCATTTGGAGTCAAAAGATTAAATGTTGAAATTTCATCCATATTGACCATTTTGGGATCGTTCGACAGGTCCGGAGTCATCGTTTTTCATCCGAAAATTGATTTTTTGGACTGTACCAAAAATGATTCAAAATGTCAATTGGATCATGCCTCATGTTGAATAACCACTTTTTAAACCCTCACAGTGACCAAAATTGCCATTTTTACAGAGTTTTGCTTACTCAAAAGCTTCCATTTTGACCCGTTTCAGGCACAGAAATGACTTTAAACACACTTATTCTAGTTGACAAAGTCATAATTCACATCCAACAGTCATTTAGAGTCAAAAGATTAAATGTTAAAATTTCATCATTATAGACCATTTTTGGGATCGTTCGACAGGTCTGGAGTCATCGTTTTTCATCCGAAAATTGATTTTTTGGAATGTACCAAAAATGATTCAAAATGTCAATTGGATCGTGCCTCATGTTGAATAACCACTTTTTAAACCCTCACAGTGACCAAAATTGCCATTTTTACAGAGTTTTGCTTACTCAAAAGCTTCCATTTTGACCCATTTCAGGCACAGAAATGACTTTAAACACACTTATTTTAGTTGACAAAGTCATAATTCACATCCAACAGTCATTTGGAGTCAAAAGATTAAATGTTGAAATTTCATCCATATTGACCATTTTGGGATCGTTCGACAGGTCCGGAGTCATCGTTTTTCATCCGAAAATTGATTTTTTGGACTGTACCAAAAATGATTCAAAATGTCAATTGGATCATGCCTCATGTTGAATAACCACTTTTTAAACCCTCACAGTGACCAAAATTGCCATTTTTACAGAGTTTTGCTTACTCAAAAGCATCCATTTTGATCCGTTTCAGGCACAGAAATGACTTTAAACACACTTATTTCAGTTGAAAAATTCATAATTCACATCCAACAGTCATTTGGAGTCAAAAGATTAAATGTGGAAATTTCATCCATATTGATCATTTTGGGATCGTTCGACAGGTCCGGAGTCATCGTTTTTTATCCGAAAATTGATTTTTTGGACTGTACCAAAAATGATTCGAAATGTCAATTGGATCATGCCTCATGTTGAATAACCACTTTTTAAACCCTCACAGTGACCAAAATTGCCATTTTTACAGAGTTTTGCTTACTCAAAAGCTTCCATTTTGACCCGTTTCAGGCACAGAAATGACTTTAAACACACTTATTTTAGTTGACAAAGTCATAATTCACATCCAACAGTCATTTGGACTCAAAAGATTAAATGTTGAAATTTCATCCATATTGACCATTTTGGGATCGTTCGACAGGTCCGGAGTCATCGTTTTTCATCTGAAAATTGATTTTTTGGACTGTACCAAAAATGATTCAAAATGTCAATTGGATCGTGCCTCATGTTGAATAACCACTTTTTAAACCCTCACAGTGACCAAAATTGCCATTTTTACAGAGTTTTGCTTACTCAAAAGCTTCCATTTTGACCCGTTTCAGGCACAGAAATGACTTTAAACACACTTATTCTAGTTGACAAAGTCATAATTCACATTCAACAGTCATTTAGAGTCAAAAGATTAAATGTTAAAATTTCATCATTATAGACCATTTTGGGATCGTTCGACAGGTCTGGAGTCATCGTTTTTCATCCGAAAATTGATTTTTTGGACTGTACCAAAAATGATTCAAAATGTCAATTGGA
The DNA here is from genome assembly GCF_964263255.1 of Lissotriton vulgaris. Taxonomy (NCBI): domain Eukaryota; kingdom Metazoa; phylum Chordata; class Amphibia; order Caudata; family Salamandridae; genus Lissotriton; species Lissotriton vulgaris. The sequence goes on from NW_028246499.1 coordinate 380,241, forward strand.
TCGTGCCTCATGTTGAATAACCACTTTTTAAACCCTCACAGTGACCAAAATTGCCATTTTTACAGAGTTTTGCTTACTCAAAAGCTTCCATTTTGACCCGTTTCAGGCACAGAAATGACTTTAAACACACTTATTTTAGTTGACAAAGTCATAATTCACATCCAACAGTCATTTGGAGTCAAAAGATTAAATGTTGAAATTTCATCCATATTGACCATTTTGGGATCGTTCGACACGTCCGGAGTCATCGTTTTTCATCCGAAAATTGATTTTTTGGACTGTACCAAAAATGATTCAAAATGTCAATTGGATCGTGCCTCATGTTGAATAACGACTTTTTAAACCCTCACAGTGACCAAAATTGCCATTTTTACAGAGTTTTGCTTACTCAAAAGCTTCCATTTTGACCCGTTTCAGGCACAGAAATGACTTTAAACACACTTATTTTAGTTGACAAAGTCATAATTCACATCCAACAGTCATTTGGAGTCAAAAGATTAAATGTTGAAATTTCATCCATATTGACCATTTTGGGATCGTTCGACAGGTCCGGAGTCATCGTTTTTCATCCGAAAATTGATTTTTTGGACTGTACCAAAAATGATTCAAAATGTCAATTGGATCGTGCCTCATGTTGAATAACCACTTTTTAAACCCTCACAGTGACCAAAATTGCCGTTTTTACAGAGTTTTGCTTACTCAAAAGCTTCCATTTTGACCCGTTTCAGGCACAGAAATGACTTTAAACACACTTATTTTAGTTGACAAAGTCATAATTCACATCCAACAGTCATTTAGAGTCAAAAGATTAAATGTTAAAATTTCATCCATATTGACCATTTTGGGATCGTTCGACAGGTCCGGAGTCATCGTTTTTCATCCGACAATTGATTTTTTGGACTGTACCAAAAATGATTCAAAATGTCAATTGGATCATGCCTCATGTTGAATAACCACTTTTTAAACCCTCACAGTGACCAAAATTGCCATTTTTACAGAGTTTTGCTTACTCAAAAGCTTCCATTTTGACCCGTTTCAGGCACAGAAATGACTATAAACACACTTATTTTAGTTGACAAAGTCATAATTCACATCCAACAGTCATTTGGAGTCAAAAGATTAAATGTGGAAATTTCATCCATATTGACCATTTTGGGATCGTTCGACAGGTCCGGAGTCATCGTTTTTTATCCGAAAATTGATTTTTTGGACTGTACCAAAAATGATTCAAAATGTCAATTGGATCATGCCTCATGTTGAATAACCACTTTTTAAACCCTCACAGTGACCAAAATTGCCATTTTTACAGAGTTTTGCTTACTCAAAAGCTTCCATTTTGACCCGTTTCAGGCACAGAAATGACTTTAAACACACTTATTCTAGTTGACAAAGTCATAATTCACATCCAACAGTCATTTAGAGTCAAAAGATTAAATGTTAAAATTTCATCATTATAGACCATTTTGGGATCGTTCGACAGGTCTGGAGTCATCGTTTTTCATCCGAAAATTGATTTTTTGGACTGTACCAAAAATGATTCAAAATGTCAATTGGATCGTGCCTCATGTTGAATAACCACTTTTTAAACCCTCACAGTGACCAAAATTGCCATTTTTACAGAGTTTTGCTTACTCAAAAGCTTCCATTTTGACCCGTTTCTGGCACAGAAATGACTTTAAACACACTTATTTTAGTTGACAAAGTCATAATTCACATCCAACAGTCATTTGGAGTCAAAAGATTAAATGTTGAAATTTCATCCATATTGACCATTTTGGGATCGTTCGACAGGTCCGGAGTCATCGTTTTTCATCCGAAAATTGATTTTTTGGACTGTACCAAAAATGATTCAAAATGTCAATTGGATCATGCCTCATGTTGAATAACCACTTTTTAAACCCTCACAGTGACCAAAATTGCCATTTTTACAGAGTTTTGCTTACTCAAAAGCTTCCATTTTGACCCGTTTCAGGCACAAAATGACTTTAAACACACTTATTTTAGTTGACAAAGTCATAATTCACATCCAACAGTCATTTAGAGTCAAAAGATTAAATGTTAAAATTTCATCCATATTGACCATTTTGGGATCGTTCGACAGGTCCGGAGTCATCGTTTTTCATCCGACAATTGATTTTTTGGACTGTACCAAAAATGATTCAAAATGTCAATTGGATCATGCCTCATGTTGAATAACCACTTTTTAAACCCTCACAGTGACCAAAATTGCCATTTTTACAGAGTTTTGCTTACTCAAAAGCTTCCATTTTGACCCGTTTCAGGCACAGAAATGACTTTAAACACACTTATTTTAGTTGACAAAGTCATAATTCACATCCAACAGTCATTTGGAGTCAAAAGATTAAACGTGGAAATTTCATCCATATTGACCATTTTGGGATCGTTCGACAGGTCCGGAGTCATCGTTTTTCATCCGAAAATTGATTTTTTGGACTGTACCAAAAATGATTCAAAATGTCAATTGGATCATGCCTCATGTTGAATAACCACTTTTTAAACCCTCACAGTGAGCAAAATTGCCATTTTTACAGAGTTTTGCTTACTCAAAAGCTTCCATTTTGACCCGTTTCAGGCACAGAAATGACTTTAAACACACTTATTCTAGTTGACAAAGTCATAATTCACATCCAACAGTCATTTAGAGTCAAAAGATTAAATGTTAAAATTTCATCATTATAGACCATTTTGGGATCGTTCGACAAGTCCGGAGTCATCGTTTTTCATCCGAAAATTGATTTTTTGGACTGTACCAAAAATGATTCAAAATGTCAATTGGATCGTGCCTCATGTTGAATAACCACTTTTTAAACCCTCACAGTGACCAAAATTGCCATTTTTACAGAGTTTTGCTTACTCAAAAGCTTCCATTTTGATCCGTTTCAGGCACAGAAATGACTTTCAACACACTTATTTCAGTTGAAAAATTCATAATTCACATCCAACAGTCATTTGGAGTCAAAAGATTAAATGTGGAAATTTCATCCATATTGATCATTTTGGGATCGTTCGACAGGTCCGGAGTCATCGTTTTTTATCCGAAAATTGATTTTTTGGACTGTACCAAAAATGATTCGAAATGTCAATTGGATCATGCCTCATGTTGAATAACCACTTTTTAAACCCTCACAGTGACCTAAATTGCCATTTTTACAGAGTTTTGCTTACTCAAAAGCTTCCATTTTGACCCGTTTCAGGCACAGAAATGACTTTAAACACACTTATTCTAGTTGACAAAGTCATAATTCACATCCAACAGTCATTTAGAGTCAAAAGATTAAATGTCAAAATTTCATCCATATTGACCATTTTGGGATCGTTCGACAGGTCCGGAGTCATCGTTTTTCATCCGACAATTGATTTTTTGGACTGTACCAAAAATGATTCAAAATGTCAATTGGATCGTGCCTCATGTTGAATAACCACTTTTTAAACCCTCACAGTGACCAAAATTGCCATTTTTACAGAGTTTTGCTTACTCAAAAGCTTCCATTTTGACCCGTTTCAGGCACAGAAATGACTTTAAACACACTTATTTTAGTTGACAAAGTCATAATTCACATCCAACAGTCATTTGGAGTGAAAAGATTAAATGTTGAAATTTCATCCATATTGACCATTTTGGGATCGTTCGACAGGTACGGAGTCATCGTTTTTCATCCGACAATTGATTTTTTGGACTGTACCAAAAATGATTCAAAATGTCAATTGGATCATGCCTCATGTTGAATAACCACTTTTTAAACCCTCACAGTGACCAAAATTGCCATTTTTACAGAGTTTTGCTTACTCAAAAGCTTCCATTTTGACCCGTTTCAGGCACAGAAATGACTTTAAACACACTTATTCTAGTTGACAAAGTCATAATTCACATCCAACAGTCATTTAGAGTCAAAAGATTAAATGTTAAAATGTCATCATTATAGACCATTTTGGAATCGTTCGACAGGTCCAGAGTCATCGTTTTTCATCCGAAAATTTATTTTTTGGACTGTACCAAAAATGATTCAAAATGTCAATTGGATCATGCCTCATGTTGAATAACCACTTTTTAAACCCTCACAGTGACCAAAATTGCCATTTTTACTGAGTTTTGCTTACTCAAAAGCTTCCATTTTGACCCGTTTCAGGCACAGAAATGACTTTAAACACACTTATTTTAGTTGACAAAGTCATAATTCACATCCAACAGTCATTTGGAGTCAAAAGATTGAATGTTGAAATTTCATCCATATTGACCATTTTGGGATCGTTCGACAGGTCCGAAGTCATCGTATTTCATCCGAAAATTGATTTTTTGGACTGTACCAAAAATGATTCAAAATGTCAATTGGATCGTGCCTCATGTTAAATAACCACTTTTTAAACCCTCACAGTGACCAAAATTGCCATTTTTACAGAGTTTTGCTTACTCAAAAGCTTCCATTTTGACCCGTTTCAGGCACAGAAATGACTTTAAACACACTTATTTTAGTTGACAAAGTCATAATTCACATCCAACAGTCATTTAGAGTCAAAAGATTAAATGTTAAAATGTCATCATTATAGACCATTTTGGAATCGTTCGACAGGTCCAGAGTCATCGTTTTTCATCCGAAAATTTATTTTTTGGACTGTACCAAAAATGATTCAAAATGTCAATTGGATCATGCCTCATGTTGAATAACCACTTTTTAAACCCTCACAGTGACCAAAATTGCCATTTTTACAGAGTTTTGCTTACTCAAAAGCTTCCATTTTGACCCGTTTCAGGCACAGAAATGACTTTAAACACACTTATTTTAGTTGACAAAGTCATAATTCACATCCAACAGTCATTTGGAGTCAAAAGATTAAATGTGGAAATTTCATCCATATTGACCATTTTGGGATCGTTCGACAGGTCCGGAGTCATTGTTTTTTATCCGAAAATTGATTTTTTGGACTGTACCAAAAATGATTCAAAATGTCAATTGGATCATGCCTCATGTTGAATAACCACTTTTTAAACCCTCACAGTGACCAAAATTGCCATTTTTACAGAGTTTTGCTTACTCAAAAGCTTCCATTTTGACCCGTTTCAGGCACAGAAATGACTTTAAACACACTTATTCTAGTTGACAAAGTCATAATTCACATCCAACAGTCATTTAGAGTCAAAAGATTAAATGTTAAAATTTCATCATTATAGACCATTTTGGGATCGTTCGACAGGTCTGGAGTCATCGTTTTTCATCCGAAAATTGATTTTTTGGACTGTACCAAAAATGATTCAAAATGTCAATTGGATCGTGCCTCATGTTGAATAACCACTTTTTAAACCCTCACAGTGACCAAAATTGCCATTTTTACAGAGTTTTGCTTACTCAAAAGCTTCCATTTTGACCTGTTTCAGGCACAGAAATGACTTTAAACACACTTATTTTAGTTGACAAAGTCATAATTCACATCCAACAGTCATTTGGAGTCAAAAGATTAAATGTTGAAATTTCATCCATATTGACCATTTTGGGATCGTTCGACAGGTCCGGAGTCATCGTTTTTCATCCGAAAATTGATTTTTTGGAATGTACCAAAAATGATTCAAAATGTCAATTGGATCATGCCTCATGTTGAATAACCACTTTTTAAACCCTCACAGTGACCAAAATTGCCATTTTTACAGAGTTTTGCTTACTCAAAAGCTTCCATTTTGACCCGTTTCAGGCACAAAATGACTTTAAACACACTTATTTTAGTTGACAAAGTCATAATTCACATCCAACAGTCATTTAGAGTCAAAAGATTAAATGTTAAAATTTCATCCATATTGACCATTTTGGGATCGTTCGACAGGTCCGGAGTCATCGTTTTTCATCCGACAATTGATTTTTTGGACTGTACCAAAAATGATTCAAAATGTCAATTGGATCATGCCTCATGTTGAATAACCACTTTTTAAACCCTCACAGTGACCAAAATTGCCATTTTTACAGAGTTTTGCTTACTCAAAAGCTTCCATTTTGACCCGTTTCAGGCACAGAAATGACTTTAAACACACTTATTTTAGTTGACAAAGTCATAATTCACATCCAACAGTCATTTGGAGTCAAAAGATTAAACGTGGAAATTTCATCCATATTGACCATTTTGGGATCGTTCGACAGGTCCGGAGTCATCGTTTTTTATCCGAAAATTGATTTTTTGGACTGTACCAAAAATGATTCAAAATGTCAATTGGATCATGCCTCATGTTGAATAACCACTTTTTAAACCCTCACAGTGACCAAAATTGCCATTTTTACAGAGTTTTGCTTACTCAAAAGCTTCCATTTTGACCCGTTTCAGGCACAGAAATGACTTTAAACACACTTATTCTAGTTGACAAAGTCATAATTCACATCCAACAGTCATTTAGAGTCAAAAGATTAAATGTTAAAATTTCATCATTATAGACCATTTTGGGATCGTTCGACAGGTCTGGAGTCATCGTTTTTCATCCGAAAATTGATTTTTTGGACTGTACCAAAAATGATTCAAAATGTCAATTGGATCGTGCCTCATGTTGAATAACCACTTTTTAAACCCTCACAGTGACCAAAATTGCCATTTTTACAGAGTTTTGCTTACTCAAAAGCTTCCATTTTGACCCATTTCAGGCACAGAAATGACTTTAAACACACTTATTTTAGTTGACAAAGTCATAATTCACATCCAACAGTCATTTGGAGTCAAAAGATTAAATGTTGAAATTTCATCCATATTGACCATTTTGGGATCGTTTGAGAGGTCCGAAGTCATCGTTTTTCATCCGAAAATTGATTTTTTGGACTGTACCAAAAATGATTCAAAATGTCAATTGGATCGTGCCTCATGTTGAATAACCACTTTTTAAACCCTCACAGTGACCAAAATTGCCATTTTTACAGAGTTTTGCTTACTCAAAAGCTTCCATTTTGACCCGTTTCAGGCACAGAAATGACTTTAAACACACTTATTTTAGTTGACAAAGTCATAATTCACATCCAACAGTCATTTAGAGTCAAAAGATTAAATGTTAAAATTTCATCCATATTGACCATTTTGGGATCGTTCGACAGGTCATCGTTTTTCATCCGACAATTGATTTTTTGGACTGTACCAAAAATGATTCAAAATGTCAATTGGATCATGCCTCATGTTGAATAACCACTTTTTAAACCCTCACAGTGACCAAAATTGCCATTTTTACAGAGTTTTGCTTACTCAAAAGCTTCAATTTTGACCCGTTTCAGGCACAGAAATGACTTTAAACACACTTATTCTAGTTGACAAAGTCATAATTCACATCCAACAGTCATTTAGAGTCAAAAGATTAAATGTTAAAATGTCATCATTATAGACCATTTTGGAATCGTTCGACAGGTCCAGAGTCATCGTTTTTCATCCGAAAATTTATTTTTTGGACTGTACCAAAAATGATTCAAAATGTCAATTGGATCATGCCTCATGTTGAATAACCACTTTTTAAACCCTCACAGTGACCAAAATTGCCATTTTTACTGAGTTTTGCTTACTCAAAAGCTTCCATTTTGACCCGTTTCAGGCACAGAAATGACTTTAAACACACTTATTTTAGTTGACAAAGTCATAATTCACATCCAACAGTCATTTGGAGTCAAAAGATTGAATGTTGAAATTTCATCCATATTGACCATTTTGGGATCGTTCGACAGGTCCGAAGTCATCGTATTTCATCCGAAAATCGATTTTTTGGACTGTACCAAAAATGATTCAAAATGTCAATTGGATCGTGCCTCATGTTAAATAACCACTTTTTAAACCCTCACAGTGACCAAAATTGCCATTTTTACAGAGTTTTGCTTACTCAAAAGCTTCCATTTTGACCCGTTTCAGGCACAGAAATGACTTTAAACACACTTATTTTAGTTGACAAAGTCATAATTCACATCCAACAGTCATTTAGAGTCAAAAGATTAAATGTTAAAATGTCATCATTATAGACCATTTTGGAATCGTTCGACAGGTCCAGAGTCATCGTTTTTCATCCGAAAATTTATTTTTTGGACTGTACCAAAAATGATTCAAAATGTCAATTGGATCATGCCTCATGTTGAATAACCACTTTTTAAACCCTCAGAGTGACCAAAATTGCCATTTTTACAGAGTTTTGCTTACTCAAAAGCTTCCATTTTGACCCGTTTCAGGCACAGAAATGACTTTAAACACACTTATTTTAGTTGACAAAGTCATAATTCACATCCAACAGTCATTTGGAGTCAAAAGATTAAATGTGGAAATTTCATCCATATTGACCATTTTGGGATCGTTCGACAGGTCCGGAGTCATCGTTTTTTATCCGAAAATTGATTTTTTGGACTGTACCAAAAATAATTCAAAATGTCAATTGGATCATGCCTCATGTTGAATAACCACTTTTTAAACCCTCACAGTGACCAAAATTGCCATTTTTACAGAGTTTTGCTTACTCAAAAGCTTCCATTTTGACCCGTTTCAGGCACAGAAATGACTTTAAACACACTTATTTTAGTTGACAAAGTCATAATTCACATCCAACAGTCATTTGGAGTCAAAAGATTAAATGATGAAATTTCATCCATATTGACCATTTTGGGATCGTTCGACAGGTCCGGAGTCATCGTTTTTCATCCGAAAATTGATTTTTTGGACTGTACCAAAAATGATTCAAAATGTCAATTGGATCATGCCTCATGTTGAATAACCACTTTTTAAACCCTCACAGTGACCAAAATTGCCATTTTTACAGAGTTTTGCTTACTCAAAAGCTTCCATTTTGACCCGTTTCAGGCACAAAATGACTTTAAACACACTTATTTTAGTTGACAAAGTCATAATTCACATCCAACAGTCATTTAGAGTCAAAAGATTAAATGTTAACATTTCATCCATATTGACCATTTTGGGATCGTTCGACAGGTCCGGAGTCATCGTTTTTCATCCGACAATTGATTTTTTGGACTGTACCAAAAATGATTCAAAATGTCAATTGGATCATGCCTCATGTTGAATAACCACTTTTTAAACCCTCACAGTGACCAAAATTGCCATTTTTACAGAGTTTTGCTTACTCAAAAGCTTCCATTTTGACCCGTTTCAGGCACAGAAATGACTTTAAACACACTTATTTTAGTTGACAAAGTCATAATTCACATCCAACAGTCATTTGGAGTCAAAAGATTAAACGTGGAAATTTCATCCATATTGACCATTTTGGGATCGTTCGACAGGTCCGGAGTCATCGTTTTTTATCCGAAAATTGATTTTTTGGACTGTACCAAAAATGATTCAAAATGTCAATTGGATCATGCCTCATGTTGAATAACCACTTTTTAAACCCTCACAGTGACCAAAATTGCCATTTTTACAGAGTTTTGCTTACTCAAAAGCTTCCATTTTGACCCGTTTCAGGCACAGAAATGACTTTAAACACACTTATTCTAGTTGACAAAGTCATAATTCACATCCAACAGTCATTTAGAGTCAAAAGATTAAATGTTAAAATTTCATCATTATAGACCATTTTGGGATCGTTCGACAGGTCTGGAGTCATCGTTTTTCATCCGAAAATGGATTTTTTGGACTGTACCAAAAATGATTCAAAATGTCAATTGGATCGTGCCTCATGTTGAATAACCACTTTTTAAACCCTCACAGTGACCAAAATTGCCATTTTTACAGAGTTTTGCTTACTCAAAAGCTTCCATTTTGACCCGTTTCAGGCACAAAATGACTTTAAACACACTCATTTTAGTTGACAAAGTCATAATTCACATCCAACAGTCATTTGGAGTCAAAAGATTAAATGTTGAAATTTCATCCATATTGACCATTTTGGGATCGTTCGACAGGTCCGGAGTCATCGTTTTTCATCCGAAAATTGATTTTTTGGACTGTACCAAAAATGATTCAAAATGTCAATTGGATCATGCCTCATGTTGAATAACCACTTTTTAAACCCTCACAGTGACCAAAATTGCCATTTTTACAGAGTTTTGCTTACTCAAAAGCTTCCATTTTGACCCGTTTCAGGCACAAAATGACTTTAAAAACACTTATTTTAGTTGACAAAGTCATAATTCACATCCAACAGTCATTTAGAGTCAAAAGATTAAATGTTAAAATTTCATCCATATTGACCATTTTGGGATCGTTCGACAGGTCCGGAGTCATCGTTTTTCATCCGAAAATTGATTTTTTGGACTGTACCAAAAATTATTCAAAATGTCAATTGGATCGTGCCTCATGTTGAATAACCACTTTTTAAACCCTCACAGTGACCAAAATTGCCATTTTTACAGAGTTTTGCTTACTCAAAAGCTTCCATTTTGATCCGTTTCAGGCACAGAAATGACTTTAAACACACTTATTTCAGTTGAAAAATTCATAATTCACATCCAACAGTCATTTGGAGTCAAAAGATTAAATGTGGAAATTTCATCCATATTGATCATTTTGGGATCGTTCGACAGGTCCGGAGTCATCGTTTTTTATCCGAAAATTGATTTTTTGGACTGTACCAAAAATGATTCGAAATGTCAATTGGATCATGCCTCATGTTGAATAACCACTTTTTAAACCCTCACAGTGACCAAAATTGCCATTTTTACAGAGTTTTGCTTACTCAAAAGCTTCCATTTTGACCCGTTTCAGGCACAGAAATGACTTTAAACACACTTATTCTAGTTGACAAAGTCATAATTCACATCCAACAGTCATTTAGAGTCAAAAGATTAAATGTTAAAATTTCATCATTATAGACCATTTTGGGATCGTTCGACAGGTCTGGAGTCATCGTTTTTCATCCGAAAATTGATTTTTTGGACTGTACCAAAAATGATTCAAAATGTCAATTGGATCGTGCCTCATGTTGAATAACCACTTTTTAAACCCTCACAGTGACCAAAATTGCCATTTTTACAGAGTTTTGCTTACTCAAAAGCTTCCATTTTGACCCGTTTCAGGCACAGAAATGACTTTAAACACACTTATTTTAGTTGACAAAGTCATAATTCACATCCAACAGTCATTTGGAGTCAAAAGATTGAATGTTGAAATTTCATCCATATTGACCATTTTGGGATCGTTCGACAGGTCCGAAGTCATCGTTTTTCATCCGAAAATTGATTTTTTGGACTGTACCAAAAATGATTCAAAATGTCAATTGGATCGTGCCTCATGTTGAATAACCACTTTTTAAACCCTCACAGTGACCAAAATTGCCATTTTTACAGAGTTTTGCTTACTCAAAAGCTTCCATTTTGACCCGTTTCAGGCACAGAAATGACTTTAAACACACTTATTTTAGTTGACAAAGTCATAATTCACATCCAACAGTCATTTAGAGTCAAAAGATTAAATGTTAAAATTTCATCCATATTGACCATTTTGGGATCGTTCGACAGGTCCGGAGTCATCGTTTTTCATCCGACAATTGATTTTTTTGACTGTACCAAAAATGATTCAAAATGTCAATTGGATCGTTGCTCATGTTGAATAACCACTTTTTAAACCCTCACAGTGACCAAAATTGCCATTTTTACAGAGTTTTGCTTACTCAAAAGCTTCCATTTTGACCCGTTTCAGGCACAGAAATGACTTTAAACACACTTATTTTAGTTGACAAAGTCATAATTCACATCCAACAGTCATTTGGAGTGAAAAGATTAAATGTTGAAATTTCATCCATATTGACCATTTTGGGATCATTCGACAGGTACGGAGTCATCGTTTTTCATCCGAAAATTGATTTTTTTGGACTGTACCAAAAATGATTCAAAATGTCAATTGGATCATGCCTCATGTTGAATAACCACTTTTTAAACCCTCACAGTGACCAAAATTGCCATTTTTACAGAGTTTTGCTTACTCAAAAGCTTCCATTTTGACCCGTTTCAGGCACAAAATGACTTTAAACACACTTATTTTAGTTGACAAAGTCATAATTCACATCCAACAGTCATTTAGAGTCAAAAGATTAAATGTTAACATTTCATCCATATTGACCATTTTGGGATCGTTCGACAGGTCCGGAGTCATCGTTTTTCATCCGACAATTGATTTTTTGGACTGTACCAAAAATGATTCAAAATGTCAATTGGATCATGCCTCATGTTGAATAACCACTTTTTAAACCCTCACAGTGACCAAAATTGCCATTTTTACAGAGTTTTGCTTACTCAAAAGCTTCCATTTTGACCCGTTTCAGGCACAGAAATGACTTTAAACACACTTATTTTAGTTGACAAAGTCATAATTCACATCCAACAGTCATTTGGAGTCAAAAGATTAAACGTGGAAATTTCATCCATATTGACCATTTTGGGATCGTTCGACAGGTCCGGAGTCATCGTTTTTTATCCGAAAATTGATTTTTTGGACTGTACCAAAAATGATTCAAAATGTCAATTGGATCATGCCTCATGTTGAATAACCACTTTTTAAACCCTCACAGTGACCAAAATTGCCATTTTTACAGAGTTTTGCTTACTCAAAAGCTTCCATTTTGACCCGTTTCAGGCACAGAAATGACTTTAAACACACTTATTCTAGTTGACAAAGTCATAATTCACATCCAACAGTCATTTAGAGTCAAAAGATTAAATGTTAAAATTTCATCATTATAGACCATTTTGGGATCGTTCGACAGGTCTGGAGTCATCGTTTTTCATCCGAAAATGGATTTTTTGGACTGTACCAAAAATGATTCAAAATGTCAATTGGATCGTGCCTCATGTTGAATAACCACTTTTTAAACCCTCACAGTGACCAAAATTGCCATTTTTACAGAGTTTTGCTTACTCAAAAGCTTCCATTTTGACCCGTTTCAGGCACAAAATGACTTTAAACACACTCATTTTAGTTGACAAAGTCATAATTCACATCCAACAGTCATTTGGAGTCAAAAGATTAAATGTTGAAATTTCATCCATATTGACCATTTTGGGATCGTTCGACAGGTCCGGAGTCATCGTTTTTCATCCGAAAATTGATTTTTTGGACTGTACCAAAAATGATTCAAAATGTCAATTGGATCATGCCTCATGTTGAATAACCACTTTTTAAACCCTCACAGTGACCAAAATTGCCATTTTTACAGAGTTTTGCTTACTCAAAAGCTTCCATTTTGACCCGTTTCAGGCACAAAATGACTTTAAAAACACTTATTTTAGTTGACAAAGTCATAATTCACATCCAACAGTCATTTAGAGTCAAAAGATTAAATGTTAAAATTTCATCCATATTGACCATTTTGGGATCGTTCGACAGGTCCGGAGTCATCGTTTTTCATCCGAAAATTGATTTTTTGGACTGTACCAAAAATTATTCAAAATGTCAATTGGATCGTGCCTCATGTTGAATAACCACTTTTTAAACCCTCACAGTGACCAAAATTGCCATTTTTACAGAGTTTTGCTTACTCAAAAGCTTCCATTTTGATCCGTTTCAGGCACAGAAATGACTTTAAACACACTTATTTCAGTTGAAAAATTCATAATTCACATCCAACAGTCATTTGGAGTCAAAAGATTAAATGTGGAAATTTCATCCATATTGATCATTTTGGGATCGTTCGACAGGTCCGGAGTCATCGTTTTTTATCCGAAAATTGATTTTTTGGACTGTACCAAAAATGATTCGAAATGTCAATTGGATCATGCCTCATGTTGAATAACCACTTTTTAAACCCTCACAGTGACCAAAATTGCCATTTTTACAGAGTTTTGCTTACTCAAAAGCTTCCATTTTGACCCGTTTCAGGCACAGAAATGACTTTAAACACACTTATTCTAGTTGACAAAGTCATAATTCACATCCAACAGTCATTTAGAGTCAAAAGATTAAATGTTAAAATTTCATCATTATAGACCATTTTGGGATCGTTCGACAGGTCTGGAGTCATCGTTTTTCATCCGAAAATTGATTTTTTGGACTGTACCAAAAATGATTCAAAATGTCAATTGGATCGTGCCTCATGTTGAATAACCACTTTTTAAACCCTCACAGTGACCAAAATTGCCATTTTTACAGAGTTTTGCTTACTCAAAAGCTTCCATTTTGACCCGTTTCAGGCACAGAAATGACTTTAAACACACTTATTTTAGTTGACAAAGTCATAATTCACATCCAACAGTCATTTGGAGTCAAAAGATTGAATGTTGAAATTTCATCCATATTGACCATTTTGGGATCGTTCGACAGGTCCGAAGTCATCGTTTTTCATCCGAAAATTGATTTTTTGGACTGTACCAAAAATGATTCAAAATGTCAATTGGATCGTGCCTCATGTTGAATAACCACTTTTTAAACCCTCACAGTGACCAAAATTGCCATTTTTACAGAGTTTTGCTTACTCAAAAGCTTCCATTTTGACCCGTTTCAGGCACAGAAATGACTTTAAACACACTTATTTTAGTTGACAAAGTCATAATTCACATCCAACAGTCATTTAGAGTCAAAAGATTAAATGTTAAAATTTCATCCATATTGACCATTTTGGGATCGTTCGACAGGTCCGGAGTCATCGTTTTTCATCCGACAATTGATTTTTTTGACTGTACCAAAAATGATTCAAAATGTCAATTGGATCGTTGCTCATGTTGAATAACCACTTTTTAAACCCTCACAGTGACCAAAATTGCCATTTTTACAGAGTTTTGCTTACTCAAAAGCTTCCATTTTGACCCGTTTCAGGGACAGAAATGACTTTAAACACACTTATTTTAGTTGACAAAGTCATAATTCACATCCAACAGTCATTTGGAGTGAAAAGATTAAATGTTGAAATTTCATCCATATTGACCATTTTGGGATCATTCGACAGGTACGGAGTCATCGTTTTTCATCCGAAAATTGATTTTTTTGGACTGTACCAAAAATGATTCAAAATGTCAATTGGATCATGCCTCATGTTGAATAACCACTTTTTAAACCCTCACAGTGACCAAAATTGCCATTTTTACAGAGTTTTGCTTACTCAAAAGCTTCCATTTTGACCCGTTTCAGGCACAGAAATGACTTTAAACACACTTATTCTAGTTGACAAAGTCATAATTCACATCCAACAGTCATTTAGAGTCAAAAGATTAAATGTTAAAATGTCATCATTATAGACCATTTTGGAATCGTTCGACAGGTCCGGAGTCATTGTTTTTCATCCGAAAATTGATTTTTTGGACTGTACCAAAAATGATTCAAAATGTCAATTGGATCATGCCTCATGTTGAATAACCACTTTTTAAACCCTCACAGTGACCAAAATTGCCATTTTTACAGAGTTTTGCTTACTCAAAAGCTTCCATTTTGACCCGTTTCAGGCACAGAAATGACTTTAAACACACTTATTTTAGTTGACAAAGTCATAATTCACATCCAACAGTCTTTTAGAGTCAAAAGATTAAATGTTAAAATTTCATCCATATTGACCATTTTGGGATCGTTCGGCAGGTCCGGAGTCATCGTTTTTCATCCGACAATTGATTTTTTGGACTGTACCAAAAATGATTCAAAATGTCAATTGGATCATGCCTCATGTTGAATAACCACTTTTTAAACCCTCACAGTGACCAAAATTGACATTTTTACAGAGTTTTGCTTACTCAAAAGCTTCAATTTTGACCCGTTTCAGGCTCAGAAATGACTTTAAACACACTTATTCTAGTTGACAAAGTCATAATTCACATCCAACAGTCATTTAGAGTCAAAAGATTAAATGTTAAAATTTCATCATTATAGACCATTTTGGGGTCGTTCGACGTGTCCGGAGTCATCGTTTTTCATCCGAAAATTGATTTTTTGGACTGTACCAAAAATGATTCAAAATGTCAATTGGATCGTGCCTCATGTTGAATAACCACTTTTTAAACCCTCACAGTGACCAAAATTGCCATTTTTACAGAGTTTTGCTTACTCAAAAGCTTCCATTTTGACCCGTTTCAGGCACAGAAATGACTTTAAACACACTTATTTTAGTTGACAAAGTCATAATTCACATCCAACAGTCATTTGGAGTCAAAAGATTGAATGTTGAAATTTCATCCATATTGACCATTTTGGGATCGTTCGACAGGTCCGAAGTCATCGTTTTTCATCCGAAAATTGATTTTTTGGACTGTACCAAAAATGATTCAAAATGTCAATTGGATCGTGCCTCATGTTGAATAACCACTTTTTAAACCCTCACAGTGACCAAAATTGCCATTTTTACAGAGTTTTGCTTACTCAAAAGCTTCCATTTTGACCCGTTTCAGGCACAGAAATGACTTTAAACACACTTATTTTAGTTGACAAAGTCATAATTCACATCCAACAGTCATTTAGAGTCAAAAGATTAAATGTTAAAATTTCATCCATATTGACCATTTTGGGATCGTTCGACAGGTCCGGAGTCATCGTTTTTCATCCGACAATTGATTTTTTTGACTGTACCAAAAATGATTCAAAATGTCAATTGGATCGTTGCTCATGTTGAATAACCACTTTTTAAACCCTCACAGTGACCAAAATTGCCATTTTTACAGAGTTTTGCTTACTCAAAAGCTTCCATTTTGACCCGTTTCAGGCACAGAAATGACTTTAAACACACTTATTTTAGTTGACAAAGTCATAATTCACATCCAACAGTCATTTGGAGTGAAAAGATTAAATGTTGAAATTTCATCCATATTGACCATTTTGGGATCATTCGACAGGTACGGAGTCATCGTTTTTCATCCGAAAATTGATTTTTTTGGACTGTACCAAAAATGATTCAAAATGTCAATTGGATCATGCCTCATGTTGAATAACCACTTTTTAAACCCTCACAGTGACCAAAATTGCCATTTTTACAGAGTTTTGCTTACTCAAAAGCTTCCATTTTGACCCGTTTCAGGCACAGAAATGACTTTAAACACACTTATTCTAGTTGACAAAGTCATAATTCACATCCAACAGTCATTTAGAGTCAAAAGATTAAATGTTAAAATGTCATCATTATAGACCATTTTGGAATCGTTCGACAGGTCCGGAGTCATTGTTTTTCATCCGAAAATTGATTTTTTGGACTGTACCAAAAATGATTCAAAATGTCAATTGGATCATGCCTCATGTTGAATAACCACTTTTTAAACCCTCACAGTGACCAAAATTGCCATTTTTACAGAGTTTTGCTTACTCAAAAGCTTCCATTTTGACCCGTTTCAGGCACAGAAATGACTTTAAACACACTTATTTTAGTTGACAAAGTCATAATTCACATCCAACAGTCTTTTAGAGTCAAAAGATTAAATGTTAAAATTTCATCCATATTGACCATTTTGGGATCGTTC
The DNA here is from genome assembly GCF_964263255.1 of Lissotriton vulgaris. Classification (NCBI taxonomy): domain Eukaryota; kingdom Metazoa; phylum Chordata; class Amphibia; order Caudata; family Salamandridae; genus Lissotriton; species Lissotriton vulgaris. Next base: position 397,565 of record NW_028246499.1, read on the forward strand.
GGCAGGTCCGGAGTCATCGTTTTTCATCCGACAATTGATTTTTTGGACTGTACCAAAAATGATTCAAAATGTCAATTGGATCATGCCTCATGTTGAATAACCACTTTTTAAACCCTCACAGTGACCAAAATTGACATTTTTACAGAGTTTTGCTTACTCAAAAGCTTCAATTTTGACCCGTTTCAGGCTCAGAAATGACTTTAAACACACTTATTCTAGTTGACAAAGTCATAATTCACATCCAACAGTCATTTAGAGTCAAAAGATTAAATGTTAAAATTTCATCATTATAGACCATTTTGGGGTCGTTCGACGTGTCCGGAGTCATCGTTTTTCATCCGAAAATTGATTTTTTGGACTGTACCAAAAATGATTCAAAATGTCAATTGGATCGTGCCTCATGTTGAATAACCACTTTTTAAACCCTCACAGTGACCAAAATTGCCATTTTTACAGAGTTTTGCTTACTCAAAAGCTTCCATTTTGACCCGTTTCAGGCACAGAAATGACTTTAAACACACTTATTTTAGTTGACAAAGTCATAATTCACATCCAACAGTCATTTGGAGTCAAAAGATTAAATGTTGAAATTTCATCCATATTGACCATTTTGGGATCGTTCGACAGGTCCGAAGTCATCGTTTTTCATCCGAAAATTGATTTTTTGGACTGTACCAAAAATGATTCAAAATGTCAATTGGATCGTGCCTCATGTTGAATAACCACTTTTTAAACCCTCACAGTGACCAAAATTGCCATTTTTACAGAGTTTTGCTTACTCAAAAGCTTCCATTTTGACCCGTTTCAGGCACAGAAATGACTTTAAACACACTTATTTTAGTTGACAAAGTCATAATTCACATCCAACAGTCATTTAGAGTCAAAAGATTAAATGTTAAAATTTCATCATTATAGACCATTTTGGGGTCGTTCGACAGGTCCGGAGTTATCGTTTTTCATCCGAAAATTGATTTTTTGGACTGTACCAAAAATGATTCAAAATGTCAATTGGATCATGCCTCATGTTGAATAACCACTTTTTAAACCCTCACAGTGACGACCAAAATTGCAATTTTTACAGAGTTTTGCTTACTCAAAAGCTTCAATTTTGACCCGTTTCAGGCACAGAAATGACTTTAAACACACTTATTCTAGTTGACAAAGTCATAATTCACATCCAACAGTCATTTAGAGTCAAAAGATTAAATGTTAAAATGTCATCATTATAGACCATTTTGGAATCGTTCGACAGGTCCAGAGTCATCGTTTTTCATCCGAAAATTTATTTTTTGGACTGTACCAAAAATGATTCAAAATGTCAATTGGATCATGCCTCATGTTGAATAACCACTTTTTAAACCCTCACAGTGACCAAAATTGCCATTTTTACAGAGTTTTGCTTACTCAAAAGCTTCCATTTTGACCCGTTTCAGGCACAGAAATGACTTTAAACACACTTATTTTAGTTGACAAAGTCATAATTCACATCCAACAGTCATTTGGAGTCAAAAGATTAAATGTGGAAATTTCATCCATATTGACCATTTTGGGATCGTTCGACAGGTCCGGAGTCATCGTTTTTTATCCGAAAATTGATTTTTTGGACTGTACCAAAAATAATTCAAAATGTCAATTGGATCATGCCTCATGTTGAATAACCACTTTTTAAACCCTCACAGTGACCAAAATTGCCATTTTTACAGTTTTGCTTACTCAAAAGCTTCCATTTTGACCCGTTTCAGGCACAGAAATGACTTTAAACACACTTATTCTAGTTGACAAAGTCATAATTCACATCCAACAGTCATTTAGAGTCAAAAGATTAAATGTTAAAATTTCATCATTATAGACCATTTTGGGATCGTTCGACAGGTCTGGAGTCATCGTTTTTCATCCGAAAATTGATTTTTTGGACTGTACCAAAAATGATTCAAAATGTCAATTGGATCGTGCCTCATGTTGAATAACCACTTTTTAAACCCTCACAGTGATCAAAATTGCCTTTTTTACAGAGTTTTGCTTACTCAAAAGCTTCCATTTTGACCCGTTTCAGGCACAGAAATGACTTTAAACACACTTATTTTAGTTGACAAAGTCATAATTCACATCCAACAGTCATTTGGAGTCAAAAGATTAAATGTTGAAATTTCATCCATATTGACCATTTTGGGATCGTTCGACAGGTCCGGAGTCATCGTTTTTCATCCGAAAATTGATTTTTTGGACTGTACCAAAAATGATTCAAAATGTCAATTGGATCATGCCTCATGTTGAATAACCACTTTTTAAACCCTCACAGTGACCAAAATTGCCATTTTTACAGAGTTTTGCTTACTCAAAAGCTTCCATTTTGACCCGTTTCAGGCACAAAATGACTTTAAACACACTTATTTTAGTTGACAAAGTCATAATTCACATCCAACAGTCATTTAGAGTCAAAAGATTAAATGTTAAAATTTCATCCATATTGACCATTTTGGGATCGTTCGACAGGTCCGGAGTCATCGTTTTTCATCCGACAATTGATTTTTTGGACTGTACCAAAAATGATTCAAAATGTCAATTGGATCATGCCTCATGTTGAATAACCACTTTTTAAACCCTCACAGTGACCAAAATTGCCATTTTTACAGAGTTTTGCTTACTCAAAAGCTTCAATTTTGACCCGTTTCAGGCACAGAAATGACTTTAAACACACTTATTCTAGTTGACAAAGTCATAATTCACATCCAACAGTCATTTAGAGTCAAAAGATTAAATGTTAAAATGTCATCATTATAGACCATTTTGGAATCGTTCGACAGGTCCAGAGTCATCGTTTTTCATCCGAAAATTTATTTTTTGGACTGTACCAAAAATGATTCAAAATGTCAATTGGATCATGCCTCATGTTGAATAACCACTTTTTAAACCCTCACAGTGACCAAAATTGCCATTTTTACTGAGTTTTGCTTACTCAAAAGCTTCCATTTTGACCCGTTTCAGGCACAGAAATGACTTTAAACACACTTATTTTAGTTGACAAAGTCATAATTCACATCCAACAGTCATTTGGAGTCAAAAGATTAAATGTTGAAATTTCATCCATATTGACCATTTTGGGATCGTTCGACAGGTCCGAAGTCATCGTTTTTCATCCGAAAATTGATTTTTTGGACTGTACCAAAAATGATTCAAAATGTCAATTGGATCGTGCCTCATGTTGAATAACCACTTTTTAAACCCTCACAGTGACCAAAATTGCCATTTTTACAGAGTTTTGCTTACTCAAAAGCTTCCATTTTGACCCGTTTCAGGCACAGAAATGACTTTAAACACACTTATTTTAGTTGACAAAGTCATAATTCACATCCAACAGTCATTTAGAGTCAAAAGATTAAATGTTAAAATTTCATCATTATAGACCATTTTGGGGTCGTTCGACAGGTCCGGAGTTATCGTTTTTCATCCGAAAATTGATTTTTTGGACTGTACCAAAAATGATTCAAAATGTCAATTGGATCATGCCTCATGTTGAATAACCACTTTTTAAACCCTCACAGTGACGACCAAAATTGCAATTTTTACAGAGTTTTGCTTACTCAAAAGCTTCAATTTTGACCCGTTTCAGGCACAGAAATGACTTTAAACACACTTATTCTAGTTGACAAAGTCATAATTCACATCCAACAGTCATTTAGAGTCAAAAGATTAAATGTTAAAATGTCATCATTATAGACCATTTTGGAATCGTTCGACAGGTCCGGAGTCATTGTTTTTCATCCGAAAATTGATTTTTTGGACTGTACCAAAAATGATTCAAAATGTCAATTGGATCATGCCTCATGTTGAATAACCACTTTTTAAACCCTCACAGTGACCAAAATTGCCATTTTTACAGAGTTTTGCTTACTCAAAAGCTTCCATTTTGACCCGTTTCAGGCACAGAAATGACTTTAAACACACTTATTTTAGTTGACAAAGTCATAATTCACATCCAACAGTCATTTGGAGTCAAAAGATTAAATGTGGAAATTTCATCCATATTGACCATTTTGGGATCGTTCGACAGGTCCGGAGTCATCGTTTTTTATCCGAAAATTGATTTTTTGGACTGTACCAAAAATAATTCAAAATGTCAATTGGATCATGCCTCATGTTGAATAACCACTTTTTAAACCCTCACAGTGACCAAAATTGCCATTTTTACAGTTTTGCTTACTCAAAAGCTTCCATTTTGACCCGTTTCAGGCACAGAAATGACTTTAAACACACTTATTCTAGTTGACAAAGTCATAATTCACATCCAACAGTCATTTAGAGTCAAAAGATTAAATGTTAAAATTTCATCATTATAGACCATTTTGGGATCGTTCGACAGGTCTGGAGTCATCGTTTTTCATCCGAAAATTGATTTTTTGGACTGTACCAAAAATGATTCAAAATGTCAATTGGATCGTGCCTCATGTTGAATAACCACTTTTTAAACCCTCACAGTGATCAAAATTGCCTTTTTTACAGAGTTTTGCTTACTCAAAAGCTTCCATTTTGACCCGTTTCAGGCACAGAAATGACTTTAAACACACTTATTTTAGTTGACAAAGTCATAATTCACATCCAACAGTCATTTGGAGTCAAAAGATTAAATGTTGAAATTTCATCCATATTGACCATTTTGGGATCGTTCGACAGGTCCGGAGTCATCGTTTTTCATCCGAAAATTGATTTTTTGGACTGTACCAAAAATGATTCAAAATGTCAATTGGATCATGCCTCATGTTGAATAACCACTTTTTAAACCCTCACAGTGACCAAAATTGCCATTTTTACAGAGTTTTGCTTACTCAAAAGCTTCCATTTTGACCCGTTTCAGGCACAAAATGACTTTAAACACACTTATTTTAGTTGACAAAGTCATAATTCACATCCAACAGTCATTTAGAGTCAAAAGATTAAATGTTAAAATTTCATCCATATTGACCATTTTGGGATCGTTCGACAGGTCCGGAGTCATCGTTTTTCATCCGACAATTGATTTTTTGGACTGTACCAAAAATGATTCAAAATGTCAATTGGATCATGCCTCATGTTGAATAACCACTTTTTAAACCCTCACAGTGACCAAAATTGCCATTTTTACAGAGTTTTGCTTACTCAAAAGCTTCAATTTTGACCCGTTTCAGGCACAGAAATGGCTTTAAACACACTTATTCTAGTTGACAAAGTCATAATTCACATCCAACAGTCATTTAGAGTCAAAAGATTAAATGTTAAAATGTCATCATTATAGACCATTTTGGAATCGTTCGACAGGTCCAGAGTCATCGTTTTTCATCCGAAAATTTATTTTTTGGACTGTACCAAAAATGATTCAAAATGTCAATTGGATCATGCCTCATGTTGAATAACCACTTTTTAAACCCTCACAGTGACCAAAATTGCCATTTTTACTGAGTTTTGCTTACTCAAAAGCTTCCATTTTGACCCGTTTCAGGCACAGAAATGACTTTAAACACACTTATTTTAGTTGACAAAGTCATAATTCACATCCAACAGTCATTTGGAGTCAAAAGATTGAATGTTGAAATTTCATCCATATTGACCATTATGGGATCGTTCGACAGGTCCGAAGTCATCGTATTTCATCCGAAAATCGATTTTTTGGACTGTACCAAAAATGATTCAAAATGTCAATTGGATCGTGCCTCATGTTAAATAACCACTTTTTAAACCCTCACAGTGACCAAAATTGCCATTTTTACAGAGTTTTGCTTACTCAAAAGCTTCCATTTTGACCCGTTTCAGGCACAGAAATGACTTTAAACACACTTATTTTAGTTGACAAAGTCATAATTCACATCCAACAGTCATTTAGAGTCAAAAGATTAAATGTTAAAATGTCATCATTATAGACCATTTTGGAATCGTTCGACAGGTCCAGAGTCATCGTTTTTCATCCGAAAATTTATTTTTTGGACTGTACCAAAAATGATTCAAAATGTCAATTGGATCATGCCTCATGTTGAATAACCACTTTTTAAACCCTCACAGTGACCAAAATTTCCATTTTTACAGAGTTTTGCTTACTCAAAAGCTTCCATTTTGACCCGTTTCAGGCACAGAAATGACTTTAAACACACTTATTTTAGTTGACAAAGTCATAATTCACATCCAACAGTCATTTGGAGTCAAAAGATTAAACGTGGAAATTTCATCCATATTGACCATTTTGGGATCGTTCGACAGGTCCGGAGTCATCGTTTTTTATCCGAAAATTGATTTTTTGGACTGTACCAAAAATGATTCAAAATGTCAATTGGATCATGCCTCATGTTGAATAACCACTTTTTAAACCCTCACAGTGACCAAAATTGCCATTTTTACAGAGTTTTGCTTACTCAAAAGCTTCCATTTTGACCCGTTTCAGGCACAGAAATGACTTTAAACACACTTATTCTAGTTGACAAAGTCATAATTCACATCCAACAGTCATTTAGAGTCAAAAGATTAAATGTTAAAATTTCATCATTATAGACCATTTTGGGATCGTTCGACAGGTCTGGAGTCATCGTTTTTCATCCGAAAATTGATTTTTTGGACTGTACCAAAAATGATTCAAAATGTCAATTGGATCGTGCCTCATGTTGAATAACCACTTTTTAAACCCTCACAGTGACCAAAATTGCCATTTTTACAGAGTTTTGCTTACTCAAAAGCTTCCATTTTGACCCATTTCAGGCACAGAAATGACTTTAAACACACTTATTTTAGTTGACAAAGTCATAATTCACATCCAACAGTCATTTGGAGTCAAAAGATTAAATGTTGAAATTTCATCCATATTGACCATTTTGGGATCGTTCGACAGGTCCGGAGTCATCGTTTTTCATCCGAAAATTGATTTTTTGGACTGTACCAAAAATGATTCAAAATGTCAATTGGATCATGCCTCATGTTGAATAACCACTTTTTAAACCCTCACAGTGACCAAAATTGCCATTTTTACAGAGTTTTGCTTACTCAAAAGCTTCAATTTTGACCCGTTTCAGGCACAAAATGACTTTAAAAACACTTATTTTAGTTGACAAAGTCATAATTCACATCCAACAGTCATTTAGAGTCAAAAGATTAAATGTTAAAATTTCATCCATATTGACCATTTTGGGATCGTTCGACAGGTCCGGAGTCATCGTTTTTCATCCGAAAATTGATTTTTTGGACTGTACCAAAAATGATTCAAAATGTCAATTGGATCGTGCCTCATGTTGAATAACCACTTTTTAAACCCTCACAGTGACCAAAATTGCCATTTTTACAGAGTTTTGCTTACTCAAAAGCTTCCATTTTGACCCGTTTCAGGCACAGAAATGACTTTAAACACACTTATTCTAGTTGACAAAGTCATAATTCACATCCAACAGTCATTTAGAGTCAAAAGATTAAATGTTAAAATTTCATCATTATAGACCATTTTGGGATCGTTCGACAGGTCTGGAGTCATCGTTTTTCATCCGAAAATTGATTTTTTGGACTGTACCAAAAACTTATTCAAAATGTCAATTGGATCGTGCCTCATGTTGAATAACCACTTTTTAAACCCTCACAGTGACCAAAATTGCCATTTTTACAGAGTTTTGCTTACTCAAAAGCTTCCATTTTGACCCGTTTCAGGCACAGAAATGACTTTAAACACACTTATTTTAGTTGACAAAGTCATAATTCACATCCAACAGTCATTTGGAGTCAAAAGATTGAATGTTGAAATTTCATCCATATTGACCATTTTGGGATCGTTCGACAGGTCCGAAGTCATCGTTTTTCATCCGAAAATTGATTTTGTGGACTGTACCAAAAATGATTCAAAATGTCAATTGGATCGTGCCTCATGTTGAATAACCACTTTTTAAACCCTCACAGTGACCAAAATTGCCATTTTTACAGAGTTTTGCTTACTCAAAAGCTTCCATTTTGACCCGTTTCAGGCACAGAAATGACTTTAAACACACTTATTTTAGTTGACAAAGTCATAATTCACATCCAACAGTCATTTAGTGTCAAAAGATTAAATGTTAAAATTTCATCCATATTGACCATTTTGGGATCGTTCGACAGGTCCGGAGTCATCGTTTTTCATCCGACAATTGATTTTTTGGACTGTACCAAAAATGATTCAAAATGTCAATTGGATCGTGCCTCATGTTGAATAACCACTTTTTAAACCCTCACAGTGACCAAAATTGCCATTTTTACAGAGTTTTGCTTACTCAAAAGCTTCCATTTTGACCCGTTTCAGGCACAGAAATGACTTTAAACACACTTATTTTAGTTGACAAAGTCATAATTCACATCCAACAGTCATTTGGAGTGAAAAGATTAAATGTTGAAATTTCATCCATATTGACCATTTTGGGATCATTCGACAGGTACGGAGTCATCGTTTTTCATCCGAAAATTGATTTTTTTGGACTGTACCAAAAATGATTCAAAATGTCAATTGGATCATGCCTCATGTTGAATAACCACTTTTTAAACCCTCACAGTGACCAAAATTGCCATTTTTACAGAGTTTTGCTTACTCAAAAGCTTCCATTTTGACCCGTTTCAGGCACAGAAATGACTTTAAACACACTTATTCTAGTTGACAAAGTCATAATTCACATCCAACAGTCATTTAGAGTCAAAAGATTAAATGTTAAAATGTCATCATTATAGACCATTTTGGAATCGTTCGACAGGTCCGGAGTCATTGTTTTTCATCCGAAAATTGATTTTTTGGACTGTACCAAAAATGATTCAAAATGTCAATTGGATCATGCCTCATGTTGAATAACCACTTTTTAAACCCTCACAGTGACCAAAATTGCCATTTTTACAGAGTTTTGCTTACTCAAAAGCTTCCATTTTGACCTGTTTCAGGCACAGAAATGACTTTAAACACACTTATTTTAGTTGACAAAGTCATAATTCACATCCAACAGTCTTTTAGAGTCAAAAGATTAAATGTTAAAATTTCATCCATATTGACCATTTTGGGATCGTTCGACAGGTCCGGAGTCATCGTTTTTCATCCGACAATTGATTTTTTGGACTGTACCAAAAATGATTCAAAATGTCAATTGGATCATGCCTCATGTTGAATAACCACTTTTTAAACCCTCACAGTGACCAAAATTGCCATTTTTACAGAGTTTTGCTTACTCAAAAGCTTCAATTTTGACCCGTTTCAGGCACAGAAATGACTTTAAACACACTTATTCTAGTTGACAAAGTCATAATTCACATCCAACAGTCATTTAGAGTCAAAAGATTAAATGTTAAAATTTCATCATTATAGACCCTTTTGGGGTCGTTCGACAGGTCCGGAGTCATCGTTTTTCATCCGAAAATTGATTTTTTGGACTGTACCAAAAATGATTCAAAATGTCAATTGGATCGTGCCTCATGTTTAATAACCACTTTTTAAACCCTCACAGTGACCAAAATTGCCATTTTTACAGAGTTTTGCTTACTCAAAAGCTTCCATTTTGACCCGTTTCAGGCACAGAAATGACTTTAAACACACTTATTTTAGTTGACAAAGTCATAATTCACATCCAACAGTCATTTGGAGTCAAAAGATTAAATGTTGAAATTTCATCCATATTGACCATTTTGGGATCGTTCGACAGGTCCGAAGTCATCGTTTTTCATCCGAAAATTGATTTTTTGGACTGTACCAAAAATGATTCAAAATGTCAATTGGATCGTGCCTCATGTTGAATAACCACTTTTTAAACCCTCACAGTGACCAAAATTGCCATTTTTACAGAGTTTTGCTTACTCAAAAGCTTCCATTTTGACCCGTTTCAGGCACAGAAATGACTTTAAACACACTTATTTTAGTTGACAAAGTCATAATTCACATCCAACAGTCATTTAGAGTCAAAAGATTAAATGTTAAAATTTCATCATTATAGACCATTTTGGGGTCGTTCGACAGGTCCGGAGTCATCGTTTTTCATCCGAAAATTGATTTTTTGGGCTGTGCCAAAAATGATTCAAAATGTCAATTGGATCATGCCTCATGTTGAATAACCACTTTTTAAACCCTCACAGTGACGACCAAAATTGCCATTTTTACAGAGTTTTGCTTACTCAAAACCTTCAATTTTGACCCGTTTCAGGCACAGAAATGACTTTAAACACACTTATTCTAGTTGACAAAGTCATAATTCACATCCAACAGTCATTTAGAGTCAAAAGATTAAATGTTAAAATGTCATCATTATAGACCATTTTGGAATCGTTCGACAGGTCCAGAGTCATCGTTTTTCATCCGAAAATTTATTTTTTGGACTGTACCAAAAATGATTCAAAATGTCAATTGGATCATGCCTCATGTTGAATAACCACTTTTTAAACCCTCACAGTGACCAAAATTGCCATTTTTACAGAGTTTTGCTTACTCAAAAGCTTCCATTTTGACCCGTTTCAGGCACAGAAATGACTTTAAACACACTTATTCTAGTTGACAAAGTCATAATTCACATCCAACAGTCATTTAGAGTCAAAAGATTAAATGTTAAAATTTCATCATTATAGACCATTTTGGGATCGTTCGACAGGTCTGGAGTCATCGTTTTTCATCCGAAAATTGATTTTTTGGACTGTACCAAAAATGATTCAAAATGTCAATTGGATCGTGCCTCATGTTGAATAACCACTTTTTAAACCCTCACAGTGACCAAAATTGCCATTTTTACAGAGTTTTGCTTACTCAAAAGCTTCCATTTTGACCCAGTTCAGGCACAGAAATGACTTTAAACACACTTATTTTAGTTGACAAAGTCATAATTCACATCCAACAGTCATTTGGAGTCAAAAGATTAAATGTTGAAATTTCATCCATATTGACCATTTTGGGATCGTTCGACAGGTCCGGAGTCATCGTTTTTCATCCGAAAATTGATTTTTTGGACTGTACCAAAAATGATTCAAAATGTCAATTGGATCATGCCTCATGTTGAATAACCACTTTTTAAACCCTCACAGTGACCAAAATTGCCATTTTTACAGAGTTTTGCTTACTCAAAAGCTTCCATTTTGACCCGTTTCAAGCACAAAATGACTTTAAAAACACTTATTTTAGTTGACAAAGTCATAATTCACATCCAACAGTCATTTAGAGTCAAAAGATTAAATGTTAAAATTTCATCCATATTGACCATTTTGGGATCGTTCGACAGGTCCGGAGTCATCGTTTTTCATCCGAAAATTGATTTTTTGGACTGTACCAAAAATGATTCAAAATGTCAATTGGATCGTGCCTCATGTTGAATAACCACTTTTTAAACCCTCACAGTGACCAAAATTGCCATTTTTACAGAGTTTTGCTTACTCAAAAGCTTCCATTTTGATCCGTTTCAGGCACAGAAATGACTTTAAACACACTTATTTCAGTTGAAAAATTCATAATTCACATCCAACAGTCATTTGGAGTCAAAAGATTAAATGTGGAAATTTCATCCATATTGATCATTTTGGGATCGTTCGACAGGTCCGGAGTCATCGTTTTTTATCCGAAAATTGATTTTTTGGACTGTACCAAAAATGATTCGAAATGTCAATTGGATCATGCCTCATGTTGAATAACCACTTTTTAAACCCTCACAGTGACCAAAATTGCCATTTTTACAGAGTTTTGCTTACTCAAAAGCTTCCATTTTGACCCGTTTCAGGCACAGAAATGACTTTAAACACACTTATTCTAGTTGACAAAGTCATAATTCACATCCAACAGTCATTTAGAGTCAAAAGATTAAATGTTAAAATGTCATCATTATAGACCATTTTGGGATCGTTCGACAGGTCTGGAGTCATCGTTTTTCATCCGAAAATTGATTTTTTGGACTGTACCAAAAATGATTCAAAATTTCAATTGGATCGTGCCTCATGTTGAATAACCACTTTTTAAACCCTCACAGTGACCAAAATTGCCATTTTTACAGAGTTTTGCTTACTCAAAAGCTTCCATTTTGACCCGTTTCAGGCACAGAAATGACTTTAAACACACTTATTTTAGTTGACAAAGTCATAATTCACATCCAACAGTCATTTGGAGTCAAAAGATTGAATGTTGAAATTTCATCCATATTGACCATTTTGGGATCGTTCGACAGGTCCGAAGTCATCGTTTTTCATCCGAAAATTGATTTTTTGGACTGTACCAAAAATGATTCAAAATGTCAATTGGATCGTGCCTCATGTTGAATAACCACTTTTTAAACCCTCACAGTGACCAAAATTGCCATTTTTACAGAGTTTTGCTTACTCAAAAGCTTCCATTTTGACCCGTTTCAGGCACAGAAATGACTTTAAACACACTTATTTTAGTTGACAAAGTCATAATTCACATCCAACAGTCATTTAGAGTCAAAAGATTAAATGTTAAAATTTCATCCATATTGACCATTTTGGGATCGTTCGACAGGTCCGGAGTCATCGTTTTTCATCCGACAATTGATTTTTTGGACTGTACCAAAAATGATTCAAAATGTCAATTGGATCGTGCCTCATGTTGAATAACCACTTTTTAAACCCTCACAGTGACCAAAATTGCCATTTTTACAGAGTTTTGCTTACTCAAAAGCTTCCATTTTGACCCGTTTCAGGCACAAAATGACTTTAAAAACACTTATTTTAGTTGACAAAGTCATAATTCACATCCAACAGTCATTTAGAGTCAAAAGATTAAATGTTAAAATTTCATCCATATTGACCATTTTGGGATCGTTCGACAGGTCCGGAGTCATCGTTTTTCATCCGAAAATTGATTTTTTGGACTGTACCAAAAATGATTCAAAATGTCAATTGGATCGTGCCTCATGTTGAATAACCACTTTTTAAACCCTCACAGTGACCAAAATTGCCATTTTTACAGAGTTTTGCTTACTCAAAAGCTTCCATTTTGATCCGTTTCAGGCACAGAAATGACTTTAAACACACTTATTTCAGTTGAAAAATTCATAATTCACATCCAACAGTCATTTGGAGTCAAAAGATTAAATGTGGAAATTTCATCCATATTGATCATTTTGGGATCGTTCGACAGGTCCGGAGTCATCGTTTTTTATCCGAAAATTGATTTTTTGGACTGTACCAAAAATGATTCGAAATGTCAATGGGATCATGCCTAATGTTGAATAACCACTTTTTAAACCCTCACAGTGACCAAAATTGCCATTTTTACAGAGTTTTGCTTACTCAAAAGCTTCCATTTTGACCCGTTTCAGGCACAGAAATGACTTTAAACACACTTATTCTAGTTGACAAAGTCATAATTCACATCCAACAGTCATTTAGAGTCAAAAGATTAAATGTTAAAATTTCATCCATATTGACCATTTTGGGATCGTTCGACAGGTCCGGAGTCATCGTTTTTCATCCGAAAATTGATTTTTTGGACTGTACCAAAAATGATTCAAAATGTCAATTGGATCGTGCCTCATGTTGAATAACCACTTTTTAAACCCTCACAGTGACCAAAATTGCCATTTTTACAGAGTTTTGCTTACTCAAAAGCTTCCATTTTGATCCGTTTCAGGCACAGAAATGACTTTAAACACACTTATTTCAGTTGAAAAATTCATAATTCACATCCAACAGTCATTTGGAGTCAAAAGATTAAATGTGGAAATTTCATCCATATTGATCATTTTGGGATCGTTCGACAGGTCCGGAGTCATCGTTTTTTATCCGAAAATTGATTTTTTGGACTGTACCAAAAATGATTCGAAATGTCAATTGGATCATGCCTCATGTTGAATAACCACTTTTTAAACCCTCACAGTGACCAAAATTGCCATTTTTACAGAGTTTTGCTTACTCAAAAGCTTCCATTTTGACCCGTTTCAGGCACAGAAATGACTTTAAACACACTTATTCTAGTTGACAAAGTCATAATTCACATCCAACAGTCATTTAGAGTCAAAAGATTAAATGTTAAAATTTCATCATTATAGACCATTTTGGGATCGTTCGACAGGTCTGGAGTCATCGTTTTTCATCCGAAAATTGATTTTTTGGACTGTACCAAAAATGATTCAAAATGTCAATTGGATCGTGCCTCATGTTGAATAACCACTTTTTAAACCCTCACAGTGACCAAAATTGCCATTTTTACAGAGTTTTGCTTACTCAAAAGCTTCCATTTTGACCCGTTTCAGGCACAGAAATGACTTTAAACACACTTATTTTAGTTGACAAAGTCATAATTCACATCCAACAGTCATTTGGAGTCAAAAGATTGAATGTTGAAATTTCATCCATATTGACCATTTTGGGATCGTTCGACAGGTCCGAAGTCATCGTTTTTCATCCGAAAATTGATTTTTTAGACTGTACCAAAAATGATTCAAAATGTCAATTGGATCGTGCCTCATGTTGAATAACCACTTTTTAAACCCTCACAGTGACCAAAATTGCCATTTTTACAGAGTTTTGCTTACTCAAAAGCTTCCATTTTGACCCGTTTCAGGCACAGAAATGACTTTAAACACACTTATTTTAGTTGACAAAGTCATAATTCACATCCAACAGTCATTTAGAGTCAAAAGATTAAATGTTAAAATTTCATCCATATTGACCATTTTGGGATCGTTCGACAGGTCCGGAGTCATCGTTTTTCATCCGACAATTGATTTTTTGGACTGTACCAAAAATGATTCAAAATGTCAATTGGATCGTGCCTCATGTTGAATAACCACTTTTTAAACCCTCACAGTGACCAAAATTGCCATTTTTACAGAGTTTTGCTTACTCAAAAGCTTCCATTTTGACCTGTTTCAGGCACAGAAATGACTTTAAACACACTTATTTTAGTTGACAAAGTCATAATTCACATCCAACAGTCATTTGGAGTGAAAAGATTAAATGTTGAAATTTCATCCATATTGACCATTTTGGGATCATTCGACAGGTACGGAGTCATCGTTTTTCATCCGAAAATTGATTTTTTGGACTGTACCAAAAATGATTCAAAATGTCAATTGGATCATGCCTCATGTTGAATAACCACTTTTTAAACCCTCACAGTGACCAAAATTGCCATTTTTACAGAGTTTTGCTTACTCAAAAGCTTCCATTTTGACCCGTTTCAGGCACAGAAATGACTTTAAACACACTTATTCTAGTTGACAAAGTCATAATTCACATCCAACAGTCATTTAGAGTCAAAAGATTAAATGTTAAAATGTCATCATTATAGACCATTTTGGAATCGTTCGACAGGTCCGGAGTCATTGTTTTTCATCCGAAAATTGAGTTTTTTGGACTGTACCAAAAATGATTCAAAATGTCAATTGGATCATGCCTCATGTTGAATAACCACTTTTTAAACCCTCACAGTGACCAAAATTGCCATTTTTACAGAGTTTTGCTTACTCAAAAGCTTCCATTTTGACCCGTTTCAGGCACAGAAATGACTTTAAACACACTTATTTTAGTTGACAAAGTCATAATTCACATCCAACAGTCTTTTAGAGTCAAAAGATTAAATGTTAAAATTTCATCCATATTGACCATTTTGGGATCGTTCGACAGGTCCGGAGTCATCGTTTTTCATCCGACAATTGATTTTTTGGACTGTACCAAAAATGATTCAAAATGTCAATTGGATCATGCCTCATGTTGAATAACCACTTTTTAAACCCTCACAGTGACCAAAATTGCCATTTTTACAGAGTTTTGCTTACTCAAAAGCTTCAATTTTGACCCGTTTCAGGCACAGAAATGACTTTAAACACACTTATTCTAGTTGACAAAGTCATAATTCACATCCAACAGTCATTTAGAGTCAAAAGATTAAATGTTAAAATTTCATCATTATAGACCATTTTGGGGTCGTTCGACAGGTCCGGAGTCATTGTTTTTTATCCGAAAATTGATTTTTTGGACTGTACCAAAAATGATTCAAAATGTCAATTGGATCGTGCCTCATGTTGAATAACCACTTTTTAAACCCTCACAGTGACCAAAATTGCCATTTTTACAGAGTTTTGCTTACTCAAAAGCTTCCATTTTGACCCGTTTCAGGCACAGAAATGACTTTAAACACACTTATTCTAGTTGACAAAGTCATAATTCACATCCAACAGTCATTTAGAGTCAAAAGATTAAATGTTAAAATTTCATCATTATAGACCATTTTGGGGTCGTTCGACAGGTCCGGAGTCATCGTTTTTCATCCGACAGTTGATTTTTTGGACTGTACCAAAAATGATTCAAAATGTCAATTGGATCGTGCCTCATGTTGAATAACCACTTTTTAAACCCTCACAGTGACCAAAATTGCCATTTTTACAGAGTTTTGCTTACTCAAAAGCTTCCATTTTGACCCGTTTCAGGCACAGAAATGACTTTAAACACACTTATTTTAGTTGACAAAGTCATAATTCACATCCAACAGTCATTTGGAGTGAAAAGATTAAATGTTGAAATTTCATCCATATTGACCATTTTGGGATCATTCGACAGGTACGGAGTCATCGTTTTTCATCCGAAAATTGATTTTTTGGACTGTACCAAAAATGATTCAAAATGTCAATTGGATCATGCCTCATGTTGAATAACCACTTTTTAAACCCTCACAGTGACCAAAATTGCCATTTTTACAGAGTTTTGCTTACTCAAAAGCTTCCATTTTGACCCGTTTCAGGCACAGAAATGACTTTAAAGACACTTATTCTAGTTGACAAAGTCATAATTCACATCCAACAGTCATTTAGAGTCAAAAGATTAAATGTTAAAATGTCATCATTATAGACCATTTTGGAATCGTTCGACAGGTCCGGAGTCATTGTTTTTCATCCGAAAATTGAGTTTTTTGGACTGTACCAAAAATGATTCAAAATGTCAATTGGATCATGCCTCATGTTGAATAACCACTTTTTAAACCCTCACAGTGACCAAAATTGCCATTTTTACAGAGTTTTGCTTACTCAAAAGCTTCCATTTTGACCCGTTTCAGGCACAGAAATGACTTTAAACACACTTATTTTAGTTGACAAAGTCATAATTCACATCCAACAGTCTTTTAGAGTCAAAAGATTAAATGTTAAAATTTCATCCATATTGACCATTTTGGGATCGTTCGACAGGTCCGGAGTCATCGTTTTTCATCCGACAATTGATTTTTTGGACTGTACCAAAAATGATTCAAAATGTCAATTGGATCATGCCTCATGTTGAATAACCACTTTTTAAACCCTCACAGTGACCAAAATTGCCATTTTTACAGAGTTTTGCTTACTCAAAAGCTTCAATTTTGACCCGTTTCAGGCACAGAAATGACTTTAAACACACTTATTCTAGTTGACAAAGTCATAATTCACATCCAACAGTCATTTAGAGTCAAAAGATTAAATGTTAAAATTTCATCATTATAGACCATTTTGGGGTCGTTCGACAGGTCCGGAGTCATCGTTTTTCATCCGAAAATTGATTTTTTGGACTGTACCAAAAATGATTCAAAATGTCAATTGGATCGTGCCTCATGTTGAATAACCACTTTTTAAACCCTCACAGTGACCAAAATTGCCATTTTTACAGAGTTTTGCTTACTCAAAAGCTTCCATTTTGACCCGTTTCAGGCACAGAAATGACTTTAAACACACTTATTCTAGTTGACAAAGTCATAATTCACATCCAACAGTCATTTAGAGTCAAAAGATTAAATGTTAAAATTTCATCATTATAGACCATTTTGGGGTCGTTCGACAGGTCCGGAGTCATCGTTTTTCATCCGAAAATTGATTTTTTGGACTGTACCAAAAATGATTCAAAATGTCAATTGGATCGTGCCTCATGTTGAATAACCACTTTTTAAACCCTCACAGTGACCAAAATTGCCATTTTTACAGAGTTTTGCTTACTCAAAAGCTTCAATTTTGACCCGTTTCAGGCACAGAAATGACTTTAAACACACTTATTCTAGTTGACAAAGTCATAATTCACATCCAACAGTCATTTAGAGTCAAAAGATTAAATGTTAAAATTTCATCATTATAGACCATTTTGGGGTCGTTCGACAGGTCCGGAGTCATCGTTTTTCATCCGAAAATTGATTTTTTGGACTGTACCAAAAATGATTCAAAATGTCAATTGGATCATGCCTCATGTTGAATAACCACTTTTTAAACCCTCACAGTGACGACCAAAATTGCCATTTTTACAGAGTTTTGCTTACTTAAAAGCTTCAATTTTGACCCGTTTCAGACACAGAAATGACTTTAAACACACTTATTCTAGTTGACAAAGTCATAATTCACATCCAACAGTCATTTAGAGTCAAAAGATTAAATGTTAAAATGTCATCATTATAGACCATTTTGAAATTGTTCGAAAGGTCCAGAGTCATCGTTTTTCATCCGAAAATTTATTTTTTGGACTGTACCAAAAATGATTCAAAATGTCAATTGGATCATGCCTCATGTTGAATAACCACTTTTTAAACCCTCACAGTGACCAAAATTGCCATTTTTACTGAGTTTTGCTTACTCAAAAGCTTCCATTTTGACCCGTTTCAGGCACAGAAATGACTTTAAACACACTTATTTTAGTTGACAAAGTCATAATTCACATCCAACAGTCATTTGGAGTCAAAAGATTGAATGTTGAAATTTCATCCATATTGACCATTTTGGGATCGTTCGACAAGTCCGAAGTCATCGTATTTCATCCGAAAATTGATTTTTTGGACTGTACCAAAAATGATTCAAAATGTCAATTGGATCGTGCCTCATGTTAAATAACCACTTTTTAAACCCTCACAGTGACCAAAATTGCCATTTTTACAGAGTTTTGCTTACTCAAAAGCTTCCATTTTGACCCGTTTCAGGCACAGAAATGACTTTAAACACACTTATTTTAGTTGACAAAGTCATAATTCACATCCAACAGTCATTTAGAGTCAAAAGATTAAATGTTAAAATTTCATCATTATAGACCATTTTGGGGTCGTTCGACAGGTCCGGAGTCATCGTTTTTCATCCGAAAATTGATTTTTTGGGCTGTGCCAAAAATGATTCAAAATGTCAATTGGATCATGCCTCATGTTGAATAACCACTTTTTAAACCCTCACAGTGACAGCCAAAATTGCCATTTTTACAGAGTTTTGCTTACTCAAAACCTTCAATTTTGACCCGTTTCAGGCACAGAAATGACTTTAAACACACTTATTCTAGTTGACAAAGTCATAATTCACATCCAACAGTCATTTAGAGTCAAAAGATTAAATGTTAAAATGTCATCATTATAGACCATTTTGGAATCGTTCGACAGGTCCAGAGTCATCGTTTTTCATCCGAAAATTTATTTTTTGGACTGTACCAAAAATGATTCAAAATGTCAATTGGATCATGCCTCATGTTGAATAACCACTTTTTAAACCCTCACAGTGACCAAAATTGCCATTTTTACAGAGTTTTGCTTACTCAAAAACTTCCATTTTGACCCGTTTCAGGCACAGAAATGACTTTAAAGACACTTATTCTAGTTGACAAAGTCATAATTCACATCCAACAGTCATTTAGAGTCAAAAGATTAAATGTTAAAATTTCATCATTATAGACCATTTTGGAATCGTTCGACAGGTCCGGAGTCATTGTTTTTCATCCGAAAATTGAGTTTTTTGGACTGTACCAAAAATGATTCAAAATGTCAATTGGATCATGCCTCATGTTGAATAACCACTTTTTAAACCCTCACAGTGACCAAAATTGCCATTTTTACAGAGTTTTGCTTACTCAAAAGCTTCCATTTTGACCCGTTTCAGGCACAGAAATGACTTTAAACACACTTATTTTAGTTGACAAAGTCATAATTCACATCCAACAGTCTTTTAGAGTCAAAAGATTAAATGTTAAAATTTCATCCATATTGACCATTTTGGGATCGTTCGACAGGTCCGGAGTCATCGTTTTTCATCCGACAATTGATTTTTTGGACTGTACCAAAAATGATTCAAAATGTCAATTGGATCATGCCTCATGTTGAATAACCACTTTTTAAACCCTCACAGTGACCAAAATTGCCATTTTTACAGAGTTTTGCTTACTCAAAAGCTTCAATTTTGACCCGTTTCAGGCACAGAAATGACTTTAAACACACTTATTCTAGTTGACAAAGTCATAATTCACATCCAACAGTCATTTAGAGTCAAAAGATTAAATGTTAAAATTTCATCATTATAGACCATTTTGGGGTCGTTCGACAGGTCCGGAGTCATCGTTTTTCATCCGAAAATTGATTTTTTGGACTGTACCAAAAATGATTCAAAATGTCAATTGGATCGTGCCTCATGTTGAATAACCACTTTTTAAACCCTCACAGTGACCAAAATTGCCATTTTTACAGAGTTTTGCTTACTCAAAAGCTTCCATTTTGACCCGTTTCAGGCACAGAAATGACTTTAAACACACTTATTCTAGTTGACAAAGTCATAATTCACATCCAACAGTCATTTAGAGTCAAAAGATTAAATGTTAAAATTTCATCATTATAGACCATTTTGGGGTCGTTCGACAGGTCCGGAGTCATCGTTTTTCATCCGAAAATTGATTTTTTGGACTGTACCAAAAATGATTCAAAATGTCAATTGGATCGTGCCTCATGTTGAATAACCACTTTTTAAACCCTCACAGTGACCAAAATTGCCATTTTTACAGAGTTTTGCTTACTCAAAAGCTTCAATTTTGACCCGTTTCAGGCACAGAAATGACTTTAAACACACTTATTCTAGTTGACAAAGTCATAATTCACATCCAACAGTCATTTAGAGTCAAAAGATTAAATGTTAAAATTTCATCATTATAGACCATTTTGGGGTCGTTCGACAGGTCCGGAGTCATCGTTTTTCATCCGAAAATTGATTTTTTGGACTGTACCAAAAATGATTCAAAATGTCAATTGGATCATGCCTCATGTTGAATAACCACTTTTTAAACCCTCACAGTGACGACCAAAATTGCCATTTTTACAGAGTTTTGCTTACTTAAAAGCTTCAATTTTGACCCGTTTCAGACACAGAAATGACTTTAAACACACTTATTCTAGTTGACAAAGTCATAATTCACATCCAACAGTCATTTAGAGTCAAAAGATTAAATGTTAAAATGTCATCATTATAGACCATTTTGGAATTGTTCGACAGGTCCAGAGTCATCGTTTTTCATCCGAAAATTTATTTTTTGGACTGTACCAAAAATGATTCAAAATGTCAATTGGATCATGCCTCATGTTGAATAACCACTTTTTAAACCCTCACAGTGACCAAAATTGCCATTTTTACTGAGTTTTGCTTACTCAAAAGCTTCCATTTTGACCCGTTTCAGGCACAGAAATGACTTTAAACACACTTATTTTAGTTGACAAAGTCATAATTCACATCCAACAGTCATTTGGAGTCAAAAGATTGAATGTTGAAATTTCATCCATATTGACCATTTTGGGATCGTTCGACAGGTCCGAAGTCATCGTATTTCATCCGAAAATTGATTTTTTGGACTGTACCAAAAATGATTCAAAATGTCAATTGGATCGTGCCTCATGTTAAATAACCACTTTTTAAACCCTCACAGTGACCAAAATTGCCATTTTTACAGAGTTTTGCTTACTCAAAAGCTTCCATTTTGACCCGTTTCAGGCACAGAAATGACTTTAAACACACTTATTTTAGTTGACAAAGTCATAATTCACATCCAACAGTCATTTAGAGTCAAAAGATTAAATGTTAAAATTTCATCATTATAGACCATTTTGGGGTCGTTCGACAGGTCCGGAGTCATCGTTTTTCATCCGAAAATTGATTTTTTGGGCTGTGCCAAAAATGATTCAAAATGTCAATTGGATCATGCCTCATGTTGAATAACCACTTTTTAAACCCTCACAGTGACGACCAAAATTGCCATTTTTACAGAGTTTTGCTTACTCAAAACCTTCAATTTTGACCCGTTTCAGGCACAGAAATGACTTTAAACACACTTATTCTAGTTGACAAAGTCATAATTCACATCCAACAGTCATTTAGAGTCAAAAGATTAAATGTTAAAATGTCATCATTATAGACCATTTTGGAATCGTTCGACAGGTCCAGAGTCATCGTTTTTCATCCGAAAATTTATTTTTTGGACTGTACCAAAAATGATTCAAAATGTCAATTGGATCATGCCTCATGTTGAATAACCACTTTTTAAACCCTCACAGTGACCAAAATTGCCATTTTTACAGAGTTTTGCTTACTCAAAAGCTTCCATTTTGACCCATTTCAGGCACAGAAATGACTTTAAACACACTTATTTTAGTTGACAAAGTCATAATTCACATCCAACAGTCATTTGGAGTCAAAAGATTAAATGTTGAAATTTCATCCATATTGACCATTTTGGGATCGTTCGACAGGTCCGGAGTCATCGTTTTTCATCCGAAAATTGATTTTTTGGACTGTACCAAAAATGATTCAAAATGTCAATTGGATCATGCCTCATGTTGAATAACCACTTTTTAAACCCTCACAGTGACCAAAATTGCCATTTTTACAGAGTTTTGCTTACTCAAAAGCTTCCATTTTGACCCGTTTCAGGCACAAAATGACTTTAAAAACACTTATTTTAGTTGACAAAGTCATAATTCACATCCAACAGTCATTTAGAGTCAAAAGATTAAATGTTAAAATTTCATCCATATTGACCATTTTGGGATCGTTCGACAGGTCCGGAGTCATCGTTTTTCATCCGAAAATTGATTTTTTGGACTGTACCAAAAATGATTCAAAATGTCAATTGGATCGTGCCTCATGTTGAATAACCACTTTTTAAACCCTCACAGTGACCAAAATTGCCATTTTTACAGAGTTTTGCTTACTCAAAGCTTCCATTTTGATCCGTTTCAGGCACAGAAATGACTTCAAACACACTTATTTCAGTTGAAAAATTCAGAATTCACATCCAACAGTCATTTGGAGTCAAAAGATTAAATGTGGAAATTTCATCCATATTGATCATTTTGGGATCGTTCGACAGGTCCGGAGTCATCGTTTTTTATCCGAAAATTGATTTTTTGGACTGTACCAAAAATGATTCGAAATGTCAATTGGATCATGCCTCATGTTGAATAACCACTTTTTAAACCCTCACAGTGACCAAAATTGCCATTTTTACAGAGTTTTGCTTACTCAAAAGCTTCCATTTTGACCCGTTTCAGGCACAGAAATGACTTTAAACACACTTATTCTAGTTGACAAAGTCATAATTCACATCCAACAGTCATTTAGAGTCAAAAGATTAAATGTTAAAATTTCATCATTATAGACCATTTTGGGATCGTTCGACAGGTCTGGAGTCATCGTTTTTCATCCGAAAATTGATTTTTTGGACTGTACCAAAAATGATTCAAAATGTCAATTGGATCGTGCCTCATGTTGAATAACCACTTTTTAAACCCTCACAGTGACCAAAATTGCCATTTTTACAGAGTTTTGCTTACTCAAAAGCTTCCATTTTGACCCGTTTCAGGCACAGAAATGACTTTAAACACACTTATTTTAGTTGACAAAGTCATAATTCACATCCAACAGTCATTTGGAGTCAAAAGATTGAATGTTGAAATTTCATCCATATTGACCATTTTGGGATCGTTCGACAGGTCGGAAGTCATCGTTTTTCATCCGAAAATTGATTTTTTGGACTGTACCAAAAATGATTCAAAATGTCAATTGGATCGTGCCTCATGTTGAATAACCACTTTTTAAACCCTCACAGTGACCAAAATTGCCATTTTTACAGAGTTTTGCTTACTCAAAAGCTTCCATTTTGACCCGTTTCAGGCACAGAAATGACTTTAAACACACTTATTTTAGTTGACAAAGTCATAATTCACATCCAACAGTCATTTAGAGTCAAAAGATTAAATGTTAAAATTTCATCCATATTGACCATTTTGGGATCGTTCGACAGGTCCGGAGTCATCGTTTTTCATCCGACAATTCATTTTTTGGACTGTACCAAAAATGATTCAAAATGTCAATTGGATCATGCCTCATGTTGAATAACCACTTTTTAAACCCTCACAGTGACCAAAATTGCCATTTTTACAGAGTTTTGCTTACTCAAAAGCTTCAATTTTGACCCGTTTCAGGCACAGAAATGCCTTTAAACACACTTATTTTAGTTGACAAAGTCATAATTCACATCCAACAGTCATTTAGAGTCAAAAGATTAATTGTTAAAATTTCATCATTATAGACCATTTTGGGATCGTTCGACAGGTCTGGAGTCATCGTTTTTCATCCGGAAATTGATTTTTTGGACTGTACCAAAAATGATTCAAAATGTCAATTGGATCGTGCCCCATGTTGAATAACCACTTTTTAAACCCTCACAGTGACCAAAATTGCCATTTTTACAGAGTTTTGCTTACTCAAAAGCTTCAATTTTGACCCGTTTCAGGCACAGAAATGACTTTAAACACACTTATTCTAGTTGACAAAGTCATAATTCACATCCAACAGTCATTTAGAGTCAAAAGATTAAATGTTAAAATTTCATCATTATAGACCATTTTGGAATCGTTCGACAGGTCCGGAGTCATCGTTTTTCATCCGAAAATTGATTTTTTGGACTGTACCAAAAATGATTCAAAATGTCAATTGGATCGTGCCTCATGTTGAATAACCACTTTTTAAACCCTCACAGTGACCAAAATTGCCATTTTTACAGAGTTTTGCTTACTCAAAAGCTTCCATTTTGACCCGTTTCAGGCACAAAATGACTTTAAACACACTTATTTTAGTTGACAAAGTCATAATTCACATCCAACAGTCATTTAGAGTCAAAAGATTAAATGTTAAAATTTCATCCATATTGACCATTTTGGGATCGTTCGACAGGTCCGGAGTCATCGTTTTTCATCCGACAATTCATTTTTTGGACTGTACCAAAAATGATTCAAAATGTCAATTGGATCATGCCTCATGTTGAATAACCACTTTTTAAACCCTCACAGTGACCAAAATTGCCATTTTTACAGAGTTTTGCTTACTCAAAAGCTTCAATTTTGACCCGTTTCAGGCACAGAAATGCCTTTAAACACACTTATTTTAGTTGACAAAGTCATAATTCACATCCAACAGTCATTTAGAGTCAAAAGATTAAATGTTAAAATTTCATCATAATAGACCATTTTGGGAACGTTCGACAGGTCCGGAGTCATCGTTTTTCATCCGAAATTTGATTTTTTGGACTGTACCAAAATGATTCAAAATGTCAATTGGATCGTGCCTCATGTTGAATAACCACTTTTTAAACGCTCACAGTGACCAAAATTGCCATTTTTACAGAGTTTTGCTTACTCAAAAGCTTCAATTTTGACCCGTTTCAGGCACAGAAATGACTTTAAACACACTTATTTTAGTTGAAAAAGTCATAATTCACATCCAACAGTCATTTAGAATCAAAAGATTAAATGTTAAAATTTCATCATTATAGACCATTTTGGGAACGTTCGACAAGTCCGGAGTCATCATTTTTCATCCGAAAATTGACTTTTTGGACTGTACCAAAAATGATTCAAAATGTCAATTGGATCGTGCCTCATGTTGAATAACCACAATTTAAACCCTCACAGTGACCAAAATTGCCATTTTTACAGAGTTTTGCTTACTCAAAAGCTTCACTTTTGACCCATTTCAGGCACAGAAATGACTTTAAACACACTTATTTTAGTTGAAAAAGTCATAATTCACATCCAACAGTCATTTAGAGTCAAAAGATTAAATGTTAAAATTTCATCATAATAGACCATTTTGGGAACGTTCGACAGGTCCGGAGTCATCGTTTTTAATCCGAAAATTGATTTTTTGGACTGTACCAAAAATGATTCAAAATGTCAATTGGATAGTGCCTCATGTTGAATAACCACTTTTTAAACCCTCACAGTGACCAAAATTCCCATTTTTACAGAGTTTTGCTTACTCAAAAGCTTCAATTTTGACCCATTTCAGGCACAGAAATGACTTTAAACACACTTATTTTAGTTGACAAAGTCATAATTCACATCCAACAGTCATTTAGAGTCAAAAGATTAAATGTTAAAATTTCATCATTATAGACCATTTTGGGATCGTTCTACAGGTCCGGAGTCATCGTTTTTCATCCGAAAATTGACTTTTTGGACTGTACCAAAAATGATTCAAAATGTCAATTGGATCGTGCCTCATGTTGAATAACCACTTTTTAAACCCTCACAGTGACCAAAATTGCCATTTTTACAGAGTTTTGCTTACTCAAAAGCTTCCATTTTGACCCGTTTCAGGCACAGAAATGACTTTAAACACACTTATTTTAGTTGACAAAGTCATAATTCACATCCAACAGTCATTTGGAGTCAAAAGATTAAATGTGGAAATTTCATCCATATTGACCATTTTGGGATCGTTCGACAGGTCCGGAGTCATCGTTTTTTATCCGAAAATTGATTTTTTGGACTGTACCAAAAATGATTCAAAATGTCAATTGGATCATGCCTCATGTTGAATAACCACTTTTTAAACCCTCACAGTGACCAAAATTGCCATTTTTACAGAGTTTTGCTTACTCAAAAGCTTCCATTTTGACCCGTTTCAGGCACAGAAATGACTTTAAACACACTTATTCTAGTTGACAAAGTCATAATTCACATCCAACAGTCATTTAGAGTCAAAAGATTAAATGTTAAAATTTCATCATTATAGACCATTTTGGGATCGTTCGACAGGTCTGGAGTCATCGTTTTTCATCCGAAACTTGTTTTTTTGGACTGTACCAAAAATGATTCAAAATGTCAATTGGATCATGCCTCATGTTGAATAACCACTTTTTAAACCCTCACAGTGACCAAAATTGCCATTTTTACAGAGTTTTGCTTACTCAAAAGCTTCCATTTTGACCCGTTTCAGGCACAAAATGACTTTAAACACACTTATTTTAGTTGGCAAAGTCATAATTCACATCCAACAGTCATTTAGAGTCAAAAGATTAAATGTTAAAATTTCATCCATATTGACCATTTTGGGATCGTTCGACAGGTCCGGAGTCATCGTTTTTCATCCGACAATTCATTTTTTGGACTGTACCAAAAATGATTCAAAATGTCAATTGGATCATGCCTCATGTTGAATAACCACTTTTTAAACCCTCACAGTGACCAAAATTGCCATTTTTACAGAGTTTTGCTTACTCAAAAGCTTCAATTTTGACCCGTTTCAGGCACAGAAATGACTTTAAACACACTTATTCTAGTTGACAAAGTCATAATTCACATCCAACAGTCATTTAGAGTCAAAAGATTAAATGTTAAAATTTCATCATTATAGACCATTTTGGAATCGTTCGACAGGTCCGGAGTCATTGTTTTTCATCCGAAAATTGATATTTTGGACTGTACCAAAAATGATTCAAAATGTCAATTGGATCGTGCCTCATGTTGAATAACCACTTTTTAAACCCTCACAGTGACCCAAATTGCCATTTTTACAGAGTTTTGCTTACTCAAAAGCTTCAATTTTGACCCGTTTCAGGCACAGAAATGACTTTAAACACACTTCTTATAGTTGACAAAGTCATAATTCACATTCAACAGTCATTTAGAGTCAAAAGATTAAATGTTAAAATGTCATCATTATAGACCATTTTGGGATCGTTCGACAGGTCCGGAGTCATCGTCTTTCATCCGAAAATTTATTTTTTGGACTGTACCAAAAATGATTCAAAATGTCAATTGGATCGTGCCTCATGTTGAATAACCACTTTTTAAACCCTCACAGTGACCACAATTGCCATTTTTACAGAGTTTTGCCTACTCAAAAGCTTCAATTTTGACCCATTTCAGGCATAGAAATGACTTTAAACACACCTATTTTAGTTGACAAAGTCATAATTCACATCCAACAGTCATTAAGAGTCAAAAGATTAAATGTTAAAATTTCATCATTATAGACCATTTTGGGAACGTTCGACAGGTCCGGAGTCATTGTTTTTCATCCAAAAATTGATTTTTTGGACTGTACCAAAAATGATTCAAAATGTCAATTGGATCGTGCCTCATGTTGAATAACCACTTTTTAAACCCTCACAGAGACCAAAATTGCCATTTTTACAGAGTTTTGCTTACTCAAAAGCTTCAATTTTGACCCATTTCAGGCACAGAAATGACTTTAAACACACTTATTTTAGTTGAAAAAGTCATAATTCACATCCAACAGTCATTTAGAGTCAAAAGATTAAATGTTAAAATTTCATCATAAAAGACCATTTTGGGAACGTTCGACAGGTCCGGAGTCATCGTTTTTCATCCGAAATTTGATTTTTTGGACTGTACCAAAATGGTTCAAAATGTCAATTGGATCGTGCCTTATGTTGAATAACCACTTTTTAAACCCTCACAGTGACCAAAATTGCCATTTTTACAGAGTTTTGCTTACTCAAAAGCTTCAGTTTTGACCCGTTTCAGAACAGAAATGACTTTAAACACACTTATTTTAGTTGAAAAAGTCATAATTCACATCCAACAGTCATTTAGAGTCAAAAGATTAAATGTTAAAATTTCATCATTATAGACCATTTTGGGAACGTTCGACAGGTCCGGAGTCATCGTTTTTCATCCGAAATTTGATTTTTTGGACTGTACCAAAATGATTCAAAATGTCAATTGGATCGTGCCTCATGTTGAATAACCACTTTTTAAACGCTCACAGTGACCAAAATTGCCATTTTTACAGAGTTTTGCTTACTCAAAAGCTTCAATTTTGACCCGTTTCAGGCACAGAAATGACTTTAAACACACTTATTTTAGTTGAAAAAGTCATAATTCACATCCAACAGTCATTTAGAATCAAAAGATTAAATGTTAAAATTTCATCATTATAGACCATTTTGGGAACGTTCGACAAGTCCGGAGTCATCATTTTTCATCCGAAAATTGACTTTTTGGACTGTACCAAAAATGATTCAAAATGTCAATTGGATCGTGCCTCATGTTGAATAACCACAATTTAAACCCTCACAGTGACCAAAATTGCCATTTTTACAGAGTTTTGCTTACTCAAAAGCTTCACTTTTGACCCATTTCAGGCACAGAAATGACTTTAAAGACACTTATTCTAGTTGACAAAGTCATAATTCACATCCAACAGTCATTTGGAGTCAAAAGATTAAATGTTGAAATTTCATCCATATTGACCATTTTGGGATCGTTCGACAGGTCCGGAGTCATCGTTTTTCATCCGAAAATTGATTTTTTGGACTGTACCAAAAATGATTCAAAATGTCAATTGGATCATGCCTCATGTTGAATAACCACTTTTTAAACCCTCACAGTGACCAAAATTGCCATTTTTACAGAGTTTTGCTTACTCAAAAGCTTCCATTTTGACCCGTTTCAGGCACATAATGACTTTAAACACACTTATTTTAGTTGACAAAGTCATAATTCACATCCAACAGTCATTTAGAGTCAAAAGATTAAATGTTGAAATTTCATCCATATTGACCATTTTGGGATCGTTCGACAGGTCCGGAGTCATCGTTTTTCATCCGACAATTCATTTTTTGGACTGTACCAAAAATGATTCAAAATGTCAATTGGATCATGCCTCATGTTGAATAACCACTTTTTAAACCCTCACAGTGACCAAAATTGCCATTTTTACAGAGTTTTGCTTACTCAAAAGCTTCAATTTTGACCCGTTTCAGGCACAGAAATGACTTTAAACACACTTATTCTAGTTGACAAATTCATAATTCACATCCAACAGTCATTTAGAGTCAAAAGAATAAATGTTAAAATTTCATCATTATAGACCATTTTGGGATCGTTCGACAGGTCCGGAGTCATCGTTTTTCATCCGAAAATTGATTTTTTGGACTGTACCAAAAATGATTCAAAATGTCAATTGGATCGTGCCTCATGTTGAATAACCACTTTTTAAACCCTCACAGTGACCAAAATTGCCATTTTTACAGAGTTTTGCTTACTCAAAAGCTTCCATTTTGACAAGTTTCAGGCACAGAAATGACTTTAAACACACTTATTTTAGTTGACAAAGTCATAATTCACATCCAACAGTCATTTGGAGTCAAAAGATTAAATGTGGAAATTTCATCCATATTGACCATTTTGGGATCGTTCGACAGGTCCGGAGTCATCGTTTTTCATCCGAAAATTGATTTTTTGGACTGTACCAAAAATGATTCAAAATATCAATTGGATCATGCCTCATGTTGAATAACCACTTTTTAAACCCTCACAGTGACCAAAATTGCCATTTTTACAGAGTTTTGCTTACTCAAAAGCTTCAATTTTGACCCGTTTCAGGCACAGAAATGACTTTAAACACACTTATTTTAGTTGACAAAGTCATAATTCACATCCAACAGTAATTTAGAGTCAAAAGATTAAATGTTGAAATTTCATCATTATAGACCATTTTGGGATCGTTCGACAGGTCCGGAGTCATCGTTTTTCATCCGAAAATTGATTTTTTGGACTGTACCAAAAATGATTCAAAATGTCAATTGGATCGTGCCTCATGTTGAATAACCACTTTTTAAACCCTCACAGTGACCAAAATTGCCATTTTTACAGAGTTTTGCTTACTCAAAAGCTTCCATTTTGACCCGTTTCAGGCACAGAAATGACTTTAAACACACTTATTCTAGTTGACAAAGTCATAATTCACATCCAACAGTCATTTAGAGTCAAAAGATTAAATGTTAAAATTTCATCATTATAGACCATTTTGGGATCGTTCGACAGGTCCGGAGTCATCGTTTTCCATCCGAAAATTGATTTTTTGGACTGTACCAAAAATGATTCAAAATGTCAATTGGAACGTGCCTCATGTTGAATAACCACTTTTTAAACCCTCACAGTGACCAAAATTGCCATTTTTACAGAGTTTTGCTTACTCAAAAGCTTCCATTTTGACCCGTTTCAGGCACGGAAATGACTTTAAACACACTTATTTTAGTTGACAAAGTCATAATTCACATCCAACAGTCATTTGGAGTCAAAAGATTAAATGTGGAAATTTCATCCATATTGACCATTTTGGGATCGTTCGACAGGTCCGGAGTCATCGTTTTTTATCCGAAAATTGATTTTTTGGACTGTACCAAAAATGATTCAAAATGTCAATTGGATCATGCCTCATGTTGAATAACCACTTTTTAAACCCTCACAGTGACCAAAATTGCCATTTTTACAGAGTTTTGCTTACTCAAAAGCTTCAATTTTGACCCGTTTCAGGCACAGAAATGACTTTAAACACACTTATTCTAGTTGACAAGGTCATAATTCACATCCAACAGTCATTTAGAGTCAAAAGATTAAATGTTAAAATTTCATCATTATAGACCATTTTGGGATCGTTCGACAGGTCTGGAGTCATCGTTTTTCATCCGAAAATTGATTTTTTGGACTGTACCAAAAATGATTCAAAATGTCAATTGGATCGTGCCTCATGTTGAATAACCGCTTTTTAAACCCTCACAGTGACCAAAATTACCATTTTTACAGAGTTTTGCTTACTCAAAAGCTTCCATTTTGACCCGTTTCAGGCACAGAAATGACTTTAAACGCACTTATTCTAGTTGACAAAGTCATAATTCACATCCAACAGTCATTTGGAGTCAAAAGATTAAATGTGGAAATTTCATCCATATTGACCATTTTGGGATCGTTCGACAGGTCCGGAGTCATCGTTTTTCATCCGAAAATTGATTTTTTGGACTGTACCAAAAATGATTCAAAATGTCAATTGGATCATGCCTCATGTTGAATAACCACTTTTTAAACCCTCACAGTGACCAAAATTGCCATTTTTACAGAGTTTTGCTTACTCAAAAGCTTCCATTTTGACCCGTTTCAGGCACAAAATGACTTTAAACACACTTATTTTAGTTGACAAAGTCATAATTCACATCCAACAGTCATTTAGAGTCAAAAGATTAAATGTTAAAATTTCATCCATATTGACCATTTTGGGATCGTTCGACAGGTCCGGAGTCATCGTTTTTCATCCGACAATTCATTTTTTGGATTGTACCAAAAGTGATTCAAAATGTCAATTGGATCATGCCTCATGTTGAATAACCACTTTTTAAACCCTCACAGTGACCAAAATTGCCATTTTTACAGAGTTTTGCTTACTCAAAAGCTTCCATTTTGACCCGTTTCAGGCACAAAATGACTTTAAACACACTTATTTTAGTTGACAAACCCATAATTCACATCCAACAGTCATTTAGAGTCAAAAGATTAAATGTTAAAATTTCATCCATATTGACCATTTTGGGATCGTTCGACAGGTCCGGAGTCATCGTTTTTCATCCGACAATTCATTTTTTGGACTGTACCAAAAATGATTCAAAATGTCAATTGGATCATGCCTCATGTTGAATAACCACTTTTTAAACCCTCACAGTGACCAAAATTGCCATTTTTACAGAGTTTTGATTACTCAAAAGCTTCCATTTTGACCCGTTTCAGGCACAGAAATGACTTTAAACACACTTATTCTAGTTGACAAAGTCATAATTCACATCCAACAGTCATTTAGAGTCAAAAGATTAAATGTTAAAATTTCATCATTATAGACCATTTTGGAATCGTTCGATAGGTCCGGAGTCATCGTTTTTCATCCGAAAATTGATTTTTTGGACTGTACCAAAAATGATTCAAAATGTCAATTGGATCGTGCCTCATGTTGAATAACCACTTTTTAAACCCTCACAGTGACCAAAATTGCCATTTTTACAGAGTTTTGCTTACTCAAAAGCTTCCATTTTGACCCGTTTCAGGCACAGAAATGACTTTAAACACACTTATTTTAGTTGACAAAGTCATAATTCACATCCAACAGTCATTTGGAGTCAAAAGATTAAATGTTGAAATTTCATCCATATTGACCATTTTGGGATCGTTCGACAGGTCCGGAGTCATCGTTTTTCATCCGAAAATTGATTTTTTGGACTGTACCAAAAATGATTCAAAATGTCAATTGGATCATGCCACATGTTGAATAACCACTTTTTTAACCCTCACAGTGACCAAAATTGCCATTTTTACAGAGTTTTGCTTACTCAAAAGCTTCCATTTTGACCCGTTTCAGGCACAAAATGACTTTAAACACACTTATTTTAGTTGACAAAGTCATAATTCACATCCAACAGTCATTTAGAGTCAAAAGATTAAATGTTAAAATTTCATCCATATTGACCATTTTGGGATCGTTCGACAGGTCCGGAGTCATCGTTTTTCATCCGACAATTCATTTTTTGGACTGTACCAAAAATGATTCAAAATGTCAATTGGATCATGCCTCATGTTGAATAACCACTTTTTAAACCCTCACAGTGACCAAAATTGCCATTTTTACAGAGTTTTGCTTACTCAAAAGCTTCAATTTTGACCCGTTTCAGGCACAGAAATGACTTTAAACACACTTATTCTAGTTGACAAAGTCATAATTCACATCCAACAGTTTTAGAGTCAAAAGATTAAATGTTAAAATTTCATCATTATAGACCATTTTGGGATCGTTCGACAGGTCCGGAGTCATTGTTTTTCATCCAAAAATTGATATTTTGGACTGTACCAAAAATTATTCAAAATGTCAATTGGATCGTGCCTCATGTTGAATAACCACTTTTTAAACCCTCACAGTGACCCAAATTGCCATTTTTACAGAGTTTTGCTTACTCAAAAGCTTCAATTTTGACCCGTTTCAGGCACAGAAATGACTTTAAACACACTTCTTATAGTTGACAAAGTCATAATTCACATTCAACAGTCATTTAGAGTCAAAAGATTAAATGTTAAAATGTCATCATTATAGACCATTTTGGGATCGTTCGACAGGTCCGGAGTCATCGTCTTTCATCCGAAAATTTATTTTTTGGACTGTACCAAAAATGATTCAAAATGTCAATTGGATCGTGCCTCATGTTGAATAACCACTTTTTAAACCCTCACAGTGACCAAAATTGCCATTTTTACAGAGTTTTGCTTACTCAAAAGCTTCAATTTTGACCCATTTCAGGCATAGAAATGACTTTAAACACACCTATTTTAGTTGACAAAGTCATAATTCACATCCAACAGTCATTAAGAGTCAAAAGATTAAATGTTAAAATTTCATCCATATTGACCATTTTCGGATCTTTCGACAGGTCCGGAGTCATCGTTTTTCATCCGAAATTTGATTTTTGGGACTGTACCAAAATGATTCAAAATGTCAATTGGATCGTGCCTCATGTTGAATAACCACTTTTTAAACGCTCACAGTGACCAAAATTGCCAATTTTACAGAGTTTTGCTTACTCAAAAGCTTCAATTTTGACCCGTTTCAGGCACAGAAATTACTTTAAACACACTTATTATAGTTGACAAAGTCATAATTCACATTCAACAGTCATTTAGAGTCAAAAGATTAAATGTTAAAATTTCATCATTATAGACCATTTTGGGAACGTTCGTCAGGTCCGGAGTCATCGTTTTTCATCCAAAAATTGATTTTTTGGACTGTACCAAAAATGATTCAAAATGTCAATTGGATCGTGCCTCATGTTGAATAACCACTTTTTAAACCCTCACAGAGACCAAAATTGCCATTTTTACAGAGTTTTGCTTACTCAAAAGCTTCAATTTTGACCCATTTCAGGCACAGAAATGACTTTAAACACACTTATTTTAGTTGAAAAAGTCATAATTCACATCCAACAGTCATTTAGAGTCAAAAGATTAAATGTTAAAATTTCATCATAAAAGACCACTTTGGGAACGTTCGACAGGTCCGGAGTCATCGTTTTTCATCCGAAATTTGATTTTTTGGACTGTACCAAAATGGTTCAAAATGTCAATTGGATCGTGCCTTATGTTGAATAACCACTTTTTAAACCCTCACAGTGACCAAAATTGCCATTTTTACAGAGTTTTGCTTACTCAAAAGCTTCAGTTTTGACCCGTTTCAGAACAGAAATGACTTTAAACACACTTATTTTAGTTGAAAAAGTCATAATTCACATCCAACAGTCATTTAGAGTCAAAAGATTAAATGTTAAAATTTCATCATTATAGACCATTTTGGGAAAGTTCGACAGGTCCGGAGTCATCGTTTTTCATCCGAAAATTGATTTTTTTGGACTGTACCAAAAATGATTCAAAATGTCAATTGGATCGTGCCTCATGTTGAATAACCACAATTTCAACCCTCACAGTGACCAAAATTGCCATTTTTACAGAGTTTTGCTTACTCAAAAGCTTCAATTTTGACCCGTTTCAGGCACAGAAATGACTTTAAACACACTTATTTTAGTTGACAAAGTCATAATTCACATCCAACAGTCATTTAGAGTCAAAAGATTAAATGTTAAAATTTCATCATAATAGACCATTTTGGGAACGTTCGACAGGTCCGGAGTCATCGTTTTTCATCCGAAATTTGATTTTTTGGACTGTACCAAAATGATTCAAAATGTCAATTGGATCGTGCCTCATGTTGAATAACCACTTTTTAAACGCTCACGTTGACCAAAATTGCCATTTTTACAGAGTTTTGCTTACTCAAAAGCTTCAATTTTGACCCGTTTCAGGCACAGAAATGACTTTAAACACACTTATTTTAGTTAAAAAAGTCATAATTCACATCCAACAGTCATTTAGAATCAAAAGATTAAATGTTAAAATTTCATCATTATAGACCATTTTGGGAACGTTCGACAAGTCCGGAGTCATCATTTTTCATCCGAAAATTGACTTTTTGGACTGTACCAAAAATGATTCAAAATGTCAATTGGATCATGCCTCATGTTGAATAACCACAATTTAAACCCTCACAGTGACCAAAATTGCCATTTTTACAGAGTTTTGCTTACTCAAAAGCTTCACTTTTGACCCATTTCAGGCACAGAAATGACTTTAAACACACTTATTCTAGTTGACAAAGTCATAATTCACATCCAACAGTCATTTGGAGTCAAAAGATTAAATGTTGAAATTTCATCCATATTGACCATTTTGGGATCGTTCGACAGGTCCGGAGTCATCGTTTTTCATCCGAAAATTGATTTTTTGGACTGTACCAAAAATGATTCAAAATGTCAATTGGATCATGCCTCATGTTGAATAACCACTTTTTAAACCCTCACAGTGACCAAAATTGCCATTTTTACAGAGTTTTGCTTACTCAAAAGCTTCCATTTTGACCCGTTTCAGGCACAAAATGACTTTAAACACACTTATTTTAGTTGACAAAGTCATAATTCACATCCAACAGTCATTTAGAGTCAAAAGATTAAATGTTAAAATTTCATCCATATTGACCATTTTGGGATCGTTCGACAGGTCCGGAGTCATCGTTTTTCATCCGACAATTCATTTTTTGGACTGTACCAAAAATGATTCAAAATGTCAATTGGATCATGCCTCATGTTGAATAACCACTTTTTAAACCCTCACAGTGACCAAAATTGCCATTTTTACAGAGTTTTGCTTACTCAAAAGCTTCAATTTTGACCCGTTTCAGGCACAGAAATGACTTTAAACACACTTATTCTAGTTGACAAATTCATAATTCACATCCAACAGTCATTTAGAGTCAAAAGAATAAATGTTAAAATTTCATCATTATAGACCATTTTGGGATCGTTCGGCAGGTCCGGAGTCATCGTTTTTCATCCGAAAATTGATTTTTTGGACTGTACCAAAAATGATTCAAAACGTCAATTGGATCGTGCCTCATGTTGAATAACCACTTTTTAAACCCTCACAGTGACCAAAATTGCCATTTTTACAGAGTTTTGCTTACTCAAAAGCTTCCATTTTGACAAGTTTCAGGCACAGAAATGACTTTAAACACACTTATTTTAGTTGACAAAGTCATAATTCACATCCAACAGTCATTTGGAGTCAAAAGATTAAATGTGGAAATTTCATCCATATTGTTTGTTTTGTTTGTTTGTTTAAAAAATACTTTTAAAGCGCACGTATACCGGCGGTTTCTTGGCGCTGTAGCTAGTGGGGACTGAGGTTTTAAGAGCAGGGAGAGAGGAATGGGCATTTATTCAAAGGATTTTGTGAATAGGTAGGTTTTGAGACTTTTGCGGAATTGAGGATAGAGGGTGATGGCGCGGAGATGAAGGGGAAGGGAATTCCAAAGGGTTGGTGCTAGAATGGCAAATTTGGAGCCGCCCCACTTCTTTCTCCGAAAGCGAGGGATGGTGAGGAGAGATTGAGAAGAAGAGCGTAGGTCCCTGGAGGGGACATAGGGAACAATCTCAGAGGAGATGAAGGCCGGTGCAAGGTCCAATCGAGCCAGGAAAGTGATGGACGCGAGCTTGAATTGGATTCTAGCCTGCACAGGGAGCCAGTGGAGAGATTTCAGAAGTGGGGTGGAGTGGTGGAATTTGGGAAGGTTGAAGGCTAGGCGGGCCGCCTGGTTTTGGATCTGTTGTAGGCGGCGCAAGCTGTATGCAGGAATACCGGCATACAGAGCGTTCCCGTAGTCCAGGCGGGACACCACCATGGCCAGAATAATAAGTTTGAGAGCAGAAAAAGTAAAGAAGCGAGACACCTTGCGAATGGTACGCAGGGAGAGGAAAGAAGAAGAAACCACAGAGCTAACCTGGGAGTGGAGGGTGAGTTGGGAATTGAGCTTGATGCCTAGTGTTTTAACTGAGGAAGAGGGGACAGGGGGAGAGCCAAGAGAGGGAGGCCAGAAAAGGGGGGACCAGGGGCTGGATGAGCCGCCCGTCAATACCAACTCGGTTTTGTCCGGGTTAAGTTTGAGGTGATTGTGGCTCATCCAGTCCCTGATGTGAAACATGACAGTTTGAAAGTTGAGGACAGCAGAGGAAGAGGAAAGATCAAAGACCAGCTGGAGGTCATCCGCATAATTGAATACGGCGACCTCCATCTGTTGGAGAGAGAAGATAAGAGGGGCGATATATAGGTTAAACAAAAGAGGGGAAAGAGATGAACCTTGAGGAACCCCGCACTGAACTTTCCGGAAGTCCGCTGTGAAGTCACCCAGGCGAACAGCCTGGGTGCGGTCGCTCAGGAAGGAGGACAACCAGACCAGGGCAGTCCCCTCGATCCCCGCCGCCCTGACACGGGAGAGCAAGATGTTGTGGTCCACCTGATCGAAGGCGGCTGAGAGGTCGAGGAGCACAAGGGCCTGGTGATGATTGGTGTCCATACCCTCCCTGAGGGTGTCGAGGACCGACATGACCACGGACTCCGTAGAGTGTGCGGGGCGGAAACCAGCTTGGCGGGGGGCAAGGGCTCCGTGTTTCTCCACAAAGGAGCTCAGAGCGCAGGTGACATGGCGCTCGAGCACCTTAGCTAGAAATGGCAGGAGGGAGATAGGGCGGAAATTGGCAGGGACAGAAGGATCTGCCCCAGGTTTTTTTAAGATAGGCACAATTACCGCAGACTTCAAGGAGCTAGGAACTATGCCTTGCGCAAGGGAACTGTTGAGGAGGTGAAGGGGGGGATCTGGGCAGGAGACAAAGATGTGGCGGAGGATAAGGGCAGGACAAGGGTCAAGAGGGGAGCCAGATTTGATCAAAGGCACTAGTGAAGTCAGGTTTTCCCGAGTGATAGGGGGAAAGGTGGTTAGTTTGCCTTTGGGAGGGGGACATTGGGGGTCCACAAAAGAAGGGGGGGGTGGGGGGATGTTGGCTTTGATGGTGATAATTTTCTGGATGAAATAATTGTTAAGAGAAAGACAGAGGTCATTTGACGGGGCAGGTTTAAGCGTAGTTCTGTCCGAGAATGCCAGGTTGTGGACGATGGTGAAGATCTCTTTAGACTGGTTCTCCGCTGCTAATATTTTAGAGGAGAAATAAGCTGTTTTGGCCTCCAGGATGCTTTTTTTGTACTAGTTAAGGATATTGATATATTCCAGCTTCAAGGTGGGGCAGTAGTTTCTCCTCCAGGCCCGTTCTGCGCGGCGAACTGTAAGTTTGGTGGCTTTAAGCTCTTGGTTAAACCACCGGTTGGCATCTTTGTCGCGTTTTGAGGTAATGCGCTTGAGCGGGGCGACAGAGTCGCAGCTGCGGGAGAGCCACTGGTCTATAGCGTCAGCCTGGGAGACGGTGGTGAGGCCCTGAAGAGGCGGGAGAGAACCAGCGAGGAGAGAGGAGAGGTTCTCAAGGTTGACCCGGCCCCATGATCGGACCCAGGTGTTTTTGGGTCGGGGGGGCATAGCTGGGGGGAGAATAGGAAGGAGAAATGAAATCAAATGATGGTCGGACCAGGTGCAGGGGGAGATAGATAAGGATTCCACAGGGCAGTTCAGGGACCAGATTTGGTCAAGCTGGTGACCCTTGATGTGAGTGGGGGAGTGAACATGGGGTGTGAAGTTAAGGGAGTGGAGGGTTTCGGAGAAATCCTTAGATGACAGACATTCGGCAGGGTCGGAAGGCCAGAAATTAAAATCGCCAAGGAGCAGGATGGAGGAGTTGTTGATAGCAATGGTAGCCAAGACTTCCAAAAAATCTGGAAGAAACTGCAGGGGGGACTGAGGAGGACGATAGGTAAGGAAACAGGTAAGAGGAGGGGAAGTGGATACTGTGCGAATCACCAGGAATTCGGTGGTGGCAATGTTGGGAAAAGGGAGAATTTGAAAGGGGAAATCGGTACGTGCGATGACTGCCACGCCGCCCCCGGCTCTGCCCGAAGGGCGGTCAGCCCTGAGGGCGTAGTAGGAGGCTGGGAGGGTGGATAGGAGTACAGGGAGGGAGTCATCGCAGAACCAGGTTTCGGTTAAGAAGAGAAGATCTGGGGCCTGTAAGTCCAGCAAGACCGAAAGCTCGTGCGAGTGAGCGACAGCAGAGCGGGTGTTGAGGTAGAAAGCTGTGATGGGTTTGGGGGTTGGCGGAGAAGCGGCCTACCGGCCGTAGGCGAGGAATCCAGAATGGGAGGAGGGTGAGGAAGGGGAGAGAGGGAGGCTATGCCGAGAGCAGAGATGCGAGAGCTGGTACTGGTCGTGATGGGCCATTTTGGGATCGTTCGACAGGTCCGGAGTCATCGTTTTTCATCCGAAAATTGATTTTTTGGACTGTACCAAAAATGATTCAAAATATCAATTGGATCATGCCTCATGTTGAATAACCACTTTTTAAACCCTCACAGTGACCAAAATTGCCATTTTTACAGAGTTTTGCTTACTCAAAAGCTTCAATTTTGACCCGTTTCAGGCACAGAAATGACTTTAAACACACTTATTTTAGTTGACAAAGTCATAATTCACATCCAACAGTAATTTAGAGTCAAACGATTAAATGTTGAAATTTCATCATTATAGACCATTTTGGGATCGTTCGACAGGTCCGGAGTCATCGTTTTTCATCCGAAAATTGATTTTTTGGACTGTACCAAAAATGATTCAAAATGTCAATTGGATCGTGCCTCATGTTGAATAACCGCTTTTTAAACCCTCACAGTGACCAAAATTGCCATTTTTACAGAGTTTTGCTTACTCAAAAGCTTCCATTTTGACCCGTTTCAGGCACAGAAATGACTTTAAACGCACTTGTTCTAGTTGACAAAGTCATAATTCACATCCAACAGTCATTTGGAGTCAAAAGATTAAATGTGGAAATTTCATCCATATTGACCATTTTGGGATCGTTCGACAGGTCCGGAGTCATCGTTTTTCATCCGAAAATTGATTTTTTGGACTGTACCAAAAATGATTCAAAATGTCAATTGGATCATGCCTCATGTTGAATAACCACTTTTTAAACCCTCACAGTGACCAAAATTGCCATTTTTACAGAGTTTTGCTTACTCAAAAGCTTCCATTTTGACCCATTTCAGGCACAAAATGACTTTAAACACACTTATTTTAGTTGACAAAGTCATAATTCACATCCAACAGTCATTTAGAGTCAAAAGATTAAATGTTAAAATTTCATCCATATTGACCATTTTGGGATCGTTCGACAGGTCCGGAGTCATCGTTTTTCATCCGACAATTCATTTTTTGGACTGTACCAAAAATGATTCAAAATGTCAATTGGATCATGCCTCATGTTGAATAACCACTTTTTAAACCCTCACAGTGACCAAAATTGCCATTTTTACAGAGTTTTGCTTACTCAAAAGCTTCAATTTTGACCCGTTTCAGGCACAAAATGACTTTAAACACACTTATTTTAGTTGACAAAGTCATAATTCACATCCAACAGTCATTTAGAGTCAAAAGATTAAATGTTAAAATTTCATCCATATTGACCATTTTGGGATCGTTCGACAGGTCCGGAGTCATCGTTTTTCATCCGACAATTCATTTTTTGGACTGTACCAAAAATGATTCAAAATGTCAATTGGATCATGCCTCATGTTGAATAACCACTTTTTAAACCCTCACAGTGACCAAAATTGCCATTTTTACAGAGTTTTGCTTACTCAAAAGCTTCAATTTTGACCCGTTTCAGGCACAGAAATGACTTTAAACACACTTATTTTAGTTGAAAAAGTCATAATTCACATCCAACAGTCATTTAGAGTCAAAAGATTAAATGTTAAAATTTCATCATAATAGACCATTTTGGGAACGTTCGACAGGTCCGGAGTCATCGTTTTTAATCCGAAAATTGATTTTTTGGACTGTACCAAAAATGATTCAAAATGTCAATTGGATCGTGCCTCATGTTGAATAACCACTTTTTAAACCCTCACAGTGACCGAAATTCCCATTTTTACAGAGTTTTGCTTATTCAAAAGCTTCAATTTTGACCCATTTCAGGCACAGAAATGACTTTAAACACACTTATTTTAGTTGACAAAGTCATAATTCACATCCAACAGTCATTTAGAGTCAAAAGATTAAATGTTAAAATTTCATCATTATAGACCATTTTGGGATCGTTCTACAGGTCCGGAGTCATCGTTTTTCATCCGCAAATTGATTTTTTGGACTG
This sequence comes from Lissotriton vulgaris, assembly GCF_964263255.1. NCBI lineage: Eukaryota > Metazoa > Chordata > Amphibia > Caudata > Salamandridae > Lissotriton > Lissotriton vulgaris. The sequence goes on from NW_028246499.1 coordinate 439,541, forward strand.
TACCAAAAATGATTCAAAATGTCAATTGGATCGTGCCTCATGTTGAATAACCACTTTTTAAACCCTCACAGTGACCAAAATTGCCATTTTTACAGAGTTTTGCTTACTCAAAAGCTTCCATTTTGACCCGTTTCAGGCACAGAAGTGACTTTAAACACACTTATTCTAGTTGACAAAGTCATAATTCACATCCAACAGTCATTTAGAGTCAAAAGATTAAATGTTAAAATTTCATCATTATAGACCATTTTGGGATCGTTCGACAGGTCCGGAGTCATCGTTTTTCATCCGAAAATTGATTTTTTGGACTGTACCAAAAATGATTCAAAATGTCAATTGGAACGTGCCTCATGTTGAATAACCACTTTTTAAACCCTCACAGTGACCAAAATTGCCATTTTTACAGAGTTTTGCTTACTCAAAAGCTTCCATTTTGACCCGTTTCAGGCACAGAAATGACTTTAAACACACTTATTTTAGTTGAAAAAGTCATAATTCACATCCAACAGTCATTTAGAATCAAAAGATTAAATGTTAAAATTTCATCATTATAGACCATTTTGGGAACGTTCGACAAGTCCGGAGTCATCATTTTTCATCCGAAAATTGACTTTTTGGACTGTACCAAAAATGATTCAAAATGTCAATTGGATCGTGCCTCATGTTGAATAACCACAATTTAAACCCTCACAGTGACCAAAATTGCCATTTTTACAGAGTTTTGCTTACTCAAAAGCTTCACTTTTGACCCATTTCAGGCACAGAAATGACTTTAAACACACTTATTCTAGTTGACAAAGTCATAATTCACATCCAACAGTCATTTGGAGTCAAAAGATTAAATGTTGAAATTTCATCCATATTGACCATTTTGGGATCGTTCGACAGGTCCGGAGTCATCGTTTTTCATCCGAAAATTGATTTTTTGGACTGTACCAAAAATTATTCAAAATGTCAATTGGATCATGCCTCATGTTGAATAACCACTTTTTAAACCCTCACAGTGACCAAAATTGCCATTTTTACAGAGTTTTGCTTACTCAAAAGCTTCCATTTTGACCCGTTTCAGGCACAGAAATGACTTTAAACACACTTATTCTAGTTGACAAAGTCATAATTCACATCCAACAGTCATTTAGAGTCAAAAGATTAAATGTTAAAATTTCATCATTATAGACCATTTTGGGATCGTTCGACAGGTCTGGAGTCATCGTTTTTCATCCGAAAATTGATTTTTTGGACTGTACCAAATATGATTCAAAATGTCAATTGGATCATGCCTCATGTTGAATAACCACTTTTTAAACCCTCACAGTGACCAAAATTGCCATTTTTACAGAGTTTTGCTTACTCAAAAGCTTCCATTTTGACCCGTTTCAGGCACAGAAATGACTTTAAACACACTTATTCTAGTTGACAAAGTCATAATTCACATCCAACAGTCATTTAGAGTCAAAAGATTAAATGTTAAAATTTCATCATTATAGACCATTTTGGGATCGTTCGACAGGTCTGGAGTCATCGTTTTTCATCCGAAAATTGATTTTTTGGACTGTACCAAAAATGATTCAAAATGTCAATTGGATCGTGCCTCATGTTGAATAACCGCTTTTTAAACCCTCACAGTGACCAAAATTGCCATTTTTACAGAGTTTTGCTTACTCAAAAGCTTCCATTTTGACCCGTTTCAGTCACAGAAATGACTTTAAACACACTTATTCTAGTTGACAAAGTCATAATTCACATCCAACAGTCATTTGGAGTCAAAAGATTAAATGTGGAAATTTCATCCATATTGACCATTTTGGGATCGTTCGACAGGTCCGGAGTCATCGTTTTTCATCCGAAAATTGATTTTTTGGACTGTACCAAAAATGATTCAACATGTCAATTGGATCATGCCTCATGTTGAATAACCACTTTTTAAACCCTCACAGTGACCAAAATTGCCATTTTTACAGAGTTTTGCTTACTCAAAAGCTTCCATTTTGACCCGTTTCAGGCACAAAATGACTTTAAACACACTTATTTTAGTTGACAAAGTCATAATTCACATCCAACAGTCATTTAGAGTCAAAAGATTAAATGTTAAAATTTCATCCATATTGACCATTTTGGGATCGTTCGACAGGTCCGGAGTCATCGTTTTTCATCCGACAATTCATTTTTTGGACTGTACCAGAAATGATTCAAAATGTCAATTGGATCATGCCTCATGTTGAATAACCACTTTTTAAACCCTCACAGTGACCAAAATTGCCATTTTTACAGAGTTTTGCTTACTCAAAAGCTTCAATTTTGACCCGTTTCAGGCACAGAAATGACTTTAAACACACTTATTCTAGTTGACAAAGTCATAATTCACATCCAACAGTCATTTAGAGTCAAAAGATTAAATGTTAAAATTTCATCATTATAGACCATTTTGGAATCGTTCGACAGGTCCGGAGTCATTGTTTTTCATCCGAAAATTGATATTTTGGACTGTACCAAAAATGATTCAAAATGTCAATTGGATCGTGCCTCATGTTGAATAACCACTTTTTAAACCCTCACAGTGACCCAAATTGCCATTTTTACAGAGTTTTGCTTACTCAAAAGCTTCAATTTTGACCCGTTTCAGGCACAGAAATGACTTTAAACACACTTCTTATAGTTGACAAAGTCATAATTCACATTCAACAGTCATTTAGAGTCAAAAGATTAAATGTTAAAATGTCATCATTATAGACCATTTTGGGATCGTTCGACAGGTCCGGAGTCATCGTCTTTCATCCGAAAATTTATTTTTTGGACTGTACCAAAAATGATTCAAAATGTCAATTGGATCGTGCCTCATGTTGAATAACCACTTTTTAAACCCTCACAGTGACCAAAATTGCCATTTTTACAGAGTTTTGCTTACTCAAAAGCTTCGATTTTGACCCATTTCAGGCATAGAAATGACTTTAAACACACCTATTTTAGTTGACAAAGTCATAATTCACATCCAACAGTCATTAAGAGTCAAAAGATTAAATGTTAAAATTTCATCCATATTGACCATTTTCGGATCTTTCGACAGATCCGGAGTCATCGTTTTTCATCCGAAAATTTATTTTTTTGGACTGTACCAAAAATGATTCAAAATGTCAATTGGATCGTGCCTCATGTTGAATAACCACTTTTTAAACCCTCACAGTGACCAAACTTGCCATTTTTACAGAGTTTTGCTTACTCAAAAGCATCAATTTTGACCCGTTTCAGGCACAGAAATGACTTTAAACACACTTATTTTAGTTGAAAAAGTCATAATTCACATCCAACAGTCATTTAGAGTCAAAAGATTAAATGTTAAAATTTCATCATTATAGACCATTTTGGGAACGTTCGACAGGTCCGGAGTCATCGTTTTTCATCCAAAAATTGATTTTTTGGACTGTACCAAAAATGATTCAAAATGTCAATTGGATCGTGCCTCATGTTGAATAACCACTTTTTAAACCCTCACAGAGACCAAAATTGCCATTTTTACAGAGTTTTGCTTACTCAAAAGCTTCAATTTTGACCCATTTCAGGCACAGAAATGACTTTAAACACACTTATTTTAGTTGAAAAAGTCATAATTCACATCCAACAGTCATTTAGAGTCAAAAGATTAAATGTTAAAATTTCATCATAAAAGACCATTTTGGGAACGTTCGACAGGTCCGGAGTCATCGTTTTTCATCCGAAATTTGATTTTTTGGACTGTACCAAAATGGTTCAAAATGTCAATTGGATCGTGCCTTATGTTGAATAACCACTTTTTAAACCCTCACAGTGACCAAAATTGCCATTTTTACAGAGTTTTGCTTACTCAAAAGCTTCAGTTTTGACCCGTTTCAGAACAGAAATGACTTTAAACACACTTATTTTAGTTGAAAAAGTCATAATTCACATCCAACAGTCATTTAGAGTCAAAAGATTAAATGTTAAAATTTCATCATAATAGACCATTTTGGGAACGTTCGACAGGTCCGGAGTCATCGTTTTTCATCCGAAATTTGATTTTTTGGACTGTACCAAAATGATTCAAAATGTCAATTGGATCGTGCCTCATGTTGAATAACCACTTTTTAAACGCTCACAGTGACCAAAATTGCCATTTTTACAGAGTTTTGCTTACTCAAAAGCTTCAATTTTGACCCGTTTCAGGCACAGAAATGACTTTAAACACACTTATTTTAGTTGAAAAAGTCATAATTCACATCCAACAGTCATTTAGAATCAAAAGATTAAATGTTAAAATTTCATCATTATAGACCATTTTGGGAACGTTCGACAAGTCCGGAGTCATCATTTTTCATCCGAAAATTGACTTTTTGGACTGTACCAAAAATGATTCAAAATGTCAATTGGATCGTGCCTCATGTTGAATAACCACAATTTAAACCCTCACAGTGACCAAAATTGCCATTTTTACAGAGTTTTGCTTACTCAAAAGCTTCACTTTTGACCCATTTCAGGCACAGAAATGACTTTAAACACACTTATTCTAGTTGACAAAGTCATAATTCACATCCAACAGTCATTTGGAGTCAAAAGATTAAATGTTGAAATTTCATCCATATTGACCATTTTGGGATCGTTCGACAGGTCCGGAGTCATCGTTTTTCATCCGAAAATTGATTTTTTGGACTGTACCAAAAATGATTCAAAATGTCAATTGGATCATGCCTCATGTTGAATAACCACTTTTTAAACCCTCACAGTGACCAAAATTGCCATTTTTACAGAGTTTTGCTTACTCAAAAGCTTCAATTTTGACCCGTTTCAGGCACAGAAATGACTTTAAACACACTTATTCTAGTTGACAAAGTCATAATTCACATCCAACAGTCATTTAGAGTCAAAAGATTAAATGTTAAAATTTCATCATTATAGACCATTTTGGAATCGTTCGACAGGTCCGGAGTCATTGTTTTTCATCCGAAAATTGATATTTTGGACTGTACCAAAAATGATTCAAAATGTCAATTGGATCGTGCCTCATGTTGAATAACCACTTTTTAAACCCTCACAGTGACCCAAATTGCCATTTTTACAGAGTTTTGCTTACTCAAAAGCTTCAATTTTGACCCGTTTCAGGCACAGAAATGACTTTAAACACACTTCTTATAGTTGACAAAGTCATAATTCACATTCAACAGTCATTTAGAGTCAAAAGATTAAATGTTAAAATGTCATCATTATAGACCATTTTGGGATCGTTCGACAGGTCCGGAGTCATCGTCTTTCATCCGAAAATTTATTTTTTGGACTGTACCAAAAATGATTCAAAATGTCAATTGGATCGTGCCTCATGTTGAATAACCACTTTTTAAACCCTCACAGTGACCAAAATTGCCATTTTTACAGAGTTTTGCTTACTCAAAAGCTTCGATTTTGACCCATTTCAGGCATAGAAATGACTTTAAACACACCTATTTTAGTTGACAAAGTCATAATTCACATCCAACAGTCATTAAGAGTCAAAAGATTAAATGTTAAAATTTCATCCATATTGACCATTTTCGGATCTTTCGACAGATCCGGAGTCATCGTTTTTCATCCGAAAATTTATTTTTTTGGACTGTACCAAAAATGATTCAAAATGTCAATTGGATCGTGCCTCATGTTGAATAACCACTTTTTAAACCCTCACAGTGACCAAACTTGCCATTTTTACAGAGTTTTGCTTACTCAAAAGCATCAATTTTGACCCGTTTCAGGCACAGAAATGACTTTAAACACACTTATTTTAGTTGAAAAAGTCATAATTCACATCCAACAGTCATTTAGAGTCAAAAGATTAAATGTTAAAATTTCATCATTATAGACCATTTTGGGAACGTTCGACAGGTCCGGAGTCATCGTTTTTCATCCGAAATTTGATTTTTTGGACTGTACCAAAATGATTCAAAATGTCAATTGGATCGTGCCTCATGTTGAATAACCACTTTTTAAACGCTCACAGTGACCAAAATTGCCAATTTTACAGAGTTTTGCTTACTCAAAAGCTTCAATTTTGACCCGTTTCAGGCACAGAAATTACTTTAAACACACTTATTATAGTTGACAAAGTCATAATTCACATTCAACAGTCATTTAGAGTCAAAAGATTAAATGTTAAAATTTCATCATTATAGACCATTTTGGGAACGTTCGACAGGTCCGGAGTCATCGTTTTTCATCCAAAAATTGATTTTTTGGACTGTACCAAAAATGATTCAAAATGTCAATTGGATCGTGCCTCATGTTGAATAACCACTTTTTAAACCCTCACAGAGACCAAAATTGCCATTTTTACAGAGTTTTGCTTACTCAAAAGCTTCAGTTTTGACCCGTTTCAGAACAGAAATGACTTTAAACACACTTATTTTAGTTGAAAAAGTCATAATTCACATCCAACAGTCATTTAGAGTCAAAAGATTAAATGTTAAAATTTCATCATAATAGACCATTTTGGGAACGTTCGACAGGTCCGGAGTCATCGTTTTTCATCCGGAATTTGATTTTTTGGACTGTACCAAAATGATTCAAAATGTCAATTGGATCGTGCCTCATGTTGAATAACCACTTTTTAAACGCTCACAGTGACCAAAATTGCCATTTTTACAGAGTTTTGCTTACTCAAAAGCTTCAATTTTGACCCGTTTCAGGCACAGAAATGACTTTAAACACACTTATTTTAGTTGAAAAAGTCATAATTCACATCCAACAGTCATTTAGAATCAAAAGATTAAATGTTAAAATTTCATCATTATAGACCATTTTGGGAACGTTCGACAAGTCCGGAGTCATCATTTTTCATCCGAAAATTGACTTTTTGGACTGTACCAAAAATGATTCAAAATGTCAATTGGATCGTGCCTCATGTTGAATAACCACAATTTAAACCCTCACAGTGACCAAAATTGCCATTTTTACAGAGTTTTGCTTACTCAAAAGCTTCACTTTTGACCCATTTCAGGCACAGAAATGACTTTAAACACACTTATTCTAGTTGACAACGTCATAATTCACATCCAACAGTCATTTGGAGTCAAAAGATTAAATGTTGAAATTTCATCCATATTGACCATTTTGGGATCGTTCGACAGGTCCGGAGTCATCGTTTTTCATCCGAAAATTGATTTTTTGGACTGTACCAAAAATGATTCAAAATGTCAATTGGATCATGCCTCATGTTGAATAACCACTTTTTAAACCCTCACAGTGACCAAAATTGCCATTTTTACAGAGTTTTGCTTACTCAAAAGCTTCAATTTTGACCCAGTTCAGGCACAAAAATTACTTTAAACACACTTATTCTAGTTGACAAAGTCATAATTCACATCCAACAGTCATTTAGAATCAAAAGATTAAATGTTAAAATTTCATCATTATAGACCATTTTGGAATCGTTCGACAGGTCCGGAGTCATTGTTTTTCATCCGAAAATTGATATTTTGGACTGTACCAAAAATGATTCAAAATGTCAATTGGATCGTGCCTCATGTTGAATAACCACTTTTTAAACCCTCACAGTGACCCAAATTGCCATTTTTACAGAGTTTTGCTTACTCAAAAGCTTCAATTTTGACCCGTTTCAGGCACAGAAATGACTTTAAACACACTTCTTATAGTTGACAAAGTCATAATTCACATTCAACAGTCATTTAGAGTCAAAAGATTAAATGTTAAAATGTCATCATTATAGACCATTTTGGGATCGTTCGACAGGTCCGGAGTCATCGTTTTTCATCCGAAAATTGATTTTTTGGACTGTACCAAAAATGATTCAAAATGTCAATTGGATCGTGCCTCATGTTGAATAACCACTTTTTAAACCCTCACAGTGACCAAAATTGCCATTTTTACAGAGTTTTGCTTACTCAAAAGCTTCCATTTTGACCCGTTTCAGGCACAGAAATGACTTTAAACACACTTATTTTAGTTGACAAAGTCATAATTCACATCCAACAGTCATTTGGAGTCAAAAGATTAAATGTGGAAACTTCATCCATATTGACCATTTTGGGATCATTCGACAGGTCCGGAGTCATCGTTTTTCATCCGAAAATTGATTTTTTGGACTGTACCAAAAATGATTCAAAATGTCAATTGGATCGTGCCTCATGTTGAATAACCACTTTTTAAACCCTCACAGTGACCAAAATTGCCATTTTTACAGAGTATTGCTTACTCAAAAGCTTCAATTTTGACCCATTTCAGGCACAGAAATGACTTTAAACACACTTATTTTAGTTGAAAAAGTCATAATTCACATCCAACAGTCATTTAGAGTCAAAAGATTAAATGTTAAAATTTCATCATAAAAGACCATTTTGGGAACGTTCGACAGGTCCGGAGTCATCGTTTTTCATCCGAAATTTGATTTTTTGGACTGTACCAAAATGGTTCAAAATGTCAATTGGATCGTGCCTTATGTTGAATAACCACTTTTTAAACCCTCACAGTGACCAAAATTGCCATTTTTACAGAGTTTTGCTTACTCAAAAGCTTCAGTTTTGACCCGTTTCAGAACAGAAATGACTTTAAACACACTTATTTTAGTTGAAAAAGTCATAATTCACATCCAACAGTCATTTAGAGTCAAAAGATTAAATGTTAAAATTTCATCATTATAGACCATTTTGGGGAAGTTCGACAGGTCCGGAGTCATCGTTTTTCATCCGAAAATTGATTTTTTTGGACTGTACCAAAAATGATTCAAAATGTCAATTGGATCGTGCCTCATGTTGAATAACCACAATTTCAACCCTCACAGTGACCAAAATTGCCATTTTTACAGAGTTTTGCTTACTCAAAAGCTTCAATTTTGACCCGTTTCAGGCACAGAAATGACTTTAAACACACTTATTTTAGTTGACAAAGTCATAATTCACATCCAACAGTCATTTAGAGTCAAAAGATTAAATGTTAAAATTTCATCATAATAGACCATTTTGGGAACGTTCGACAGGTCCGGAGTCATCGTTTTTCATCCGAAATTTGATTTTTTGGACTGTACCAAAATGATTCAAAATGTCAATTGGATCGTGCCTCATGTTGAATAACCACTTTTTAAACGCTCACAGTGACCAAAATTGCCATTTTTACAGAGTTTTGCTTACTCAAAAGCTTCAATTTTGACCCGTTTCAGGCACAGAAATGACTTTAAACACACTTATTTTAGTTGAAAAAGTCATAATTCACATCCAACAGTAATTTAGAATCAAAAGATTAAATGTTAAAATTTCATCATTATAGACCATTTTGGGAACGTTCGACAAGTCCGGAGTCATCATTTTTCATCCGAAAATTGACTTTTTGGACTGTACCAAAAATGATTCAAAATGTCAATTGGATCGTGCCTCATGTTGAATAACCACAATTTAAACCCTCACAGTGACCAAAATTGCCATTTTTACAGAGTTTCGCTTACTCAAAAGCTTCACTTTTGACCCATTTCAGGCACAGAAATGACTTTAAACACACTTATTCTAGTTGACAAAGTCATAATTCACAACCAACAGTCATTTGGAGTCAAAAGATTAAATGTTGAAATTTCATCCATATTGACCATTTTGGGATCGTTCGACAGGTCCGGAGTCATCGTTTTTCATCCGAAAATTGATTTTTTGGACTGTACCAAAATGGTTCAAAATGTCAATTGGATCGTGCCTTATGTTGAATAACCACTTTTTAAACCCTCACAGTGACCAAAATTGCCATTTTTACAGAGTTTTGCTTACTCAAAAGCTTCAGTTTTGACCCGTTTCAGAACAGAAATGACTTTAAACACACTTATTTTAGTTGAAAAAGTCATAATTCACATCCAACAGTCATTTAGAGTCAAAAGATTAAATGTTAAAATTTCATCATAATAGACCATTTTGGGAACGTTCGACAGGTCCGGAGTCATCGTTTTTCATCCGAAATTTGATTTTTTGGACTGTACCAAAATGATTCAAAATGTCAATTGGATCGTGCCTCATGTTGAATAACCACTTTTTAAACCCTCACAGTGACCCAAATTGCCATTTTTACAGAGTTTTGCTTACTCAAAAGCTTCAATTTTGACCCGTTTCAGGCACAGAAATGACTTTAAACACACTTCTTATAGTTGACAAAGTCATAATTCACATTCAACAGTCATTTAGAGTCAAAAGATTAAATGTTAAAATGTCATCATTATAGACCATTTTGGGATCGTTCGACAGGTCCGGAGTCATCGTCTTTCATCCGAAAATTTATTTTTTGGACTGTACCAAAAATGATTCAAAATGTCAATTGGATCGTGCCTCATGTTGAATAACCACTTTTTAAACCCTCACAGTGACCAAAATTGCCATTTTTACAGAGTTTTGCTTACTCAAAAGCTTCAATTTTGACCCATTTCAGGCATAGAAATGACTTTAAACACACCTATTTTAGTTGACAAAGTCATAATTCACATCCAACAGTCATTAAGAGTCAAAAGATTAAATGTTAAAATTTCATCCATATTGACCATTTTCGGATCTTTCGACAGATCCGGAGTCATCGTTTTTCATCCGAAAATTTATTTTTTTGGACTGTACCAAAAATGATTCAAAATGTCAATTGGATCGTGCCTCATGTTGAATAACCACTTTTTAAACCCTCACAGTGACCAAACTTGCCATTTTTACAGAGTTTTGCTTACTCAAAAGCATCAATTTTGACCCGTTTCAGGCACAGAAATGACTTTAAACACACTTATTTTAGTTGAAAAAGTCATAATTCACATCCAACAGTCATTTAGAGTCAAAAGATTAAATGTTAAAATTTCATCATTATAGACCATTTTGGGAACGTTCGACAGGTCCGGAGTCATCGTTTTTCATCCAAAAATTGATTTTTTGGACTGTACCAAAAATGATTCAAAATGTCAATTGGATCGTGCCTCATGTTGAATAACCACTTTTTAAACCCTCACAGAGACCAAAATTGCCATTTTTACAGAGTTTTGCTTACTCAAAAGCTTCAATTTTGACCCATTTCAGGCACAGAAATGACTTTAAACACACTTATTTTAGTTGAAAAAGTCATAATTCACATCCAACAGTCATTTAGAGTCAAAAGATTAAATGTTAAAATTTCATCATAAAAGACCATTTTGGGAACGTTCGACAGGTCCGGAGTCATCGTTTTTCATCCGAAATTTGATTTTTTGGACTGTACCAAAATGGTTCAAAATGTCAATTGGATCGTGCCTTATGTTGAATAACCACTTTTTAAACCCTCACAGTGACCAAAATTGCCATTTTTACAGAGTTTTGCTTACTCAAAAGCTTCAGTTTTGACCCGTTTCAGAACAGAAATGACTTTAAACACACTTATTTTAGTTGAAAAAGTCATAATTCACATCCAACAGTCATTTAGAGTCAAAAGATTAAATGTTAAAATTTCATCATAATAGACCATTTTGGGAACGTTCGACAGGTCCGGAGTCATCGTTTTTCATCCGAAATTTGATTTTTTGGACTGTACCAAAATGATTCAAAATGTCAATTGGATCGTGCCTCATGTTGAATAACCACTTTTTAAACGCTCACAGTGACCAAAATTGCCATTTTTACAGAGTTTTGCTTACTCAAAAGCTTCAATTTTGACCCGTTTCAGGCACAGAAATGACTTTAAACACACTTATTTTAGTTGAAAAAGTCATAATTCACATCCAACAGTCATTTAGAATCAAAAGATTAAATGTTAAAATTTCATCATTATAGACCATTTTGGGAACGTTCGACAAGTCCGGAGTCATCATTTTTCATCCGAAAATTGACTTTTTGGACTGTACCAAAAATGATTCAAAATGTCAATTGGATCGTGCCTCATGTTGAATAACCACAATTTAAACCCTCACAGTGACCAAAATTGCCATTTTTACAGAGTTTTGCTTACTCAAAAGCTTCACTTTTGACCCATTTCAGGCACAGAAATGACTTTAAACACACTTATTCTAGTTGACAAAGTCATAATTCACATCCAACAGTCATTTGGAGTCAAAAGATTAAATGTTGAAATTTCATCCATATTGACCATTTTGGGATCGTTCGACAGGTCCGGAGTCATCGTTTTTCATCCGAAAATTGATTTTTTGGACTGTACCAAAAATGATTCAAAATGTCAATTGGATCATGCCTCATGTTGAATAACCACTTTTTAAACCCTCACAGTGACCAAAATTGCCATTTTTACAGAGTTTTGCTTACTCAAAAGCTTCAATTTTGACCCGTTTCAGGCACAGAAATGACTTTAAACACACTTATTCTAGTTGACAAAGTCATAATTCACATCCAACAGTCATTTAGAGTCAAAAGATTAAATGTTAAAATTTCATCATTATAGACCATTTTGGAATCGTTCGACAGGTCCGGAGTCATTGTTTTTCATCCGAAAATTGATATTTTGGACTGTACCAAAAATGATTCAAAATGTCAATTGGATCGTGCCTCATGTTGAATAACCACTTTTTAAACCCTCACAGTGACCCAAATTGCCATTTTTACAGAGTTTTGCTTACTCAAAAGCTTCAATTTTGACCCGTTTCAGGCACAGAAATGACTTTAAACACACTTCTTATAGTTGACAAAGTCATAATTCACATTCAACAGTCATTTAGAGTCAAAAGATTAAATGTTAAAATGTCATCATTATAGACCATTTTGGGATCGTTCGACAGGTCCGGAGTCATCGTCTTTCATCCGAAAATTTATTTTTTGGACTGTACCAAAAATGATTCAAAATGTCAATTGGATCGTGCCTCATGTTGAATAACCACTTTTTAAACCCTCACAGTGACCAAAATTGCCATTTTTACAGAGTTTTGCTTACTCAAAAGCTTCGATTTTGACCCATTTCAGGCATAGAAATGACTTTAAACACACCTATTTTAGTTGACAAAGTCATAATTCACATCCAACAGTCATTAAGAGTCAAAAGATTAAATGTTAAAATTTCATCCATATTGACCATTTTCGGATCTTTCGACAGATCCGGAGTCATCGTTTTTCATCCGAAAATTTATTTTTTTGGACTGTACCAAAAATGATTCAAAATGTCAATTGGATCGTGCCTCATGTTGAATAACCACTTTTTAAACCCTCACAGTGACCAAACTTGCCATTTTTACAGAGTTTTGCTTACTCAAAAGCATCAATTTTGACCCGTTTCAGGCACAGAAATGACTTTAAACACACTTATTTTAGTTGAAAAAGTCATAATTCACATCCAACAGTCATTTAGAGTCAAAAGATTAAATGTTAAAATTTCATCATTATAGACCATTTTGGGAACGTTCGACAGGTCCGGAGTCATCGTTTTTCATCCGAAATTTGATTTTTTGGACTGTACCAAAATGGTTCAAAATGTCAATTGGATCGTGCCTTATGTTGAATAACCACTTTTTAAACCCTCACAGTGACCAAAATTGCCATTTTTACAGAGTTTTGCTTACTCAAAAGCTTCAGTTTTGACCCGTTTCAGAACAGAAATGACTTTAAACACACTTATTTTAGTTGAAAAAGTCATAATTCACATCCAACAGTCATTTAGAGTCAAAAGATTAAATGTTAAAATTTCATCATAATAGACCATTTTGGGAACGTTCGACAGGTCCGGAGTCATCGTTTTTCATCCGAAATTTGATTTTTTGGACTGTACCAAAATGATTCAAAATGTCAATTGGATCGTGCCTCATGTTGAATAACCACTTTTTAAACGCTCACAGTGACCAAAATTGCCATTTTTACAGAGTTTTGCTTACTCAAAAGCTTCAATTTTGACCCGTTTCAGGCACAGAAATGACTTTAAACACACTTATTTTAGTTGAAAAAGTCATAATTCACATCCAACAGTCATTTAGAATCAAAAGATTAAATGTTAAAATTTCATCATTATAGACCATTTTGGGAACGTTCGACAAGTCCGGAGTCATCATTTTTCATCCGAAAATTGACTTTTTGGACTGTACCAAAAATGATTCAAAATGTCAATTGGATCGTGCCTCATGTTGAATAACCACAATTTAAACCCTCACAGTGACCAAAATTGCCATTTTTACAGAGTTTTGCTTACTCAAAAGCTTCACTTTTGACCCATTTCAGGCACAGAAATGACTTTAAACACACTTATTCTAGTTGACAAAGTCATAATTCACATCCAACAGTCATTTGGAGTCAAAAGATTAAATGTTGAAATTTCATCCATATTGACCATTTTGGGATCGTTCGACAGGTCCGGAGTCATCGTTTTTCATCCGAAAATTGATTTTTTGGACTGTACCAAAAATGATTCAAAATGTCAATTGGATCATGCCTCATGTTGAATAACCACTTTTTAAACCCTCACAGTGACCAAAATTGCCATTTTTACAGAGTTTTGCTTACTCAAAAGCTTCAATTTTGACCCGTTTCAGGCACAGAAATGACTTTAAACACACTTATTCTAGTTGACAAAGTCATAATTCACATCCAACAGTCATTTAGAGTCAAAAGATTAAATGTTAAAATTTCATCATTATAGACCATTTTGGAATCGTTCGACAGGTCCGGAGTCATTGTTTTTCATCCGAAAATTGATATTTTGGACTGTACCAAAAATGATTCAAAATGTCAATTGGATCGTGCCTCATGTTGAATAACCACTTTTTAAACCCTCACAGTGACCCAAATTGCCATTTTTACAGAGTTTTGCTTACTCAAAAGCTTCAATTTTGACCCGTTTCAGGCACAGAAATGACTTTAAACACACTTCTTATAGTTGACAAAGTCATAATTCACATTCAACAGTCATTTAGAGTCAAAAGATTAAATGTTAAAATGTCATCATTATAGACCATTTTGGGATCGTTCGACAGGTCCGGAGTCATCGTCTTTCATCCGAAAATTTATTTTTTGGACTGTACCAAAAATGATTCAAAATGTCAATTGGATCGTGCCTCATGTTGAATAACCACTTTTTAAACCCTCACAGTGACCAAAATTGCCATTTTTACAGAGTTTTGCTTACTCAAAAGCTTCGATTTTGACCCATTTCAGGCATAGAAATGACTTTAAACACACCTATTTTAGTTGACAAAGTCATAATTCACATCCAACAGTCATTAAGAGTCAAAAGATTAAATGTTAAAATTTCATCCATATTGACCATTTTCGGATCTTTCGACAGATCCGGAGTCATCGTTTTTCATCCGAAAATTTATTTTTTTGGACTGTACCAAAAATGATTCAAAATGTCAATTGGATCGTGCCTCATGTTGAATAACCACTTTTTAAACCCTCACAGTGACCAAACTTGCCATTTTTACAGAGTTTTGCTTACTCAAAAGCATCAATTTTGACCCGTTTCAGGCACAGAAATGACTTTAAACACACTTATTTTAGTTGAAAAAGTCATAATTCACATCCAACAGTCATTTAGAGTCAAAAGATTAAATGTTAAAATTTCATCATTATAGACCATTTTGGGAACGTTCGACAGGTCCGGAGTCATCGTTTTTCATCCGAAATTTGATTTTTTGGACTGTACCAAAATGATTCAAAATGTCAATTGGATCGTGCCTCATGTTGAATAACCACTTTTTAAACGCTCACAGTGACCAAAATTGCCAATTTTACAGAGTTTTGCTTACTCAAAAGCTTCAATTTTGACCCGTTTCAGGCACAGAAATTACTTTAAACACACTTATTATAGTTGACAAAGTCATAATTCACATTCAACAGTCATTTAGAGTCAAAAGATTAAATGTTAAAATTTCATCATTATAGACCATTTTGGGAACGTTCGACAGGTCCGGAGTCATCGTTTTTCATCCAAAAATTGATTTTTTGGACTGTACCAAAAATGATTCAAAATGTCAATTGGATCGTGCCTCATGTTGAATAACCACTTTTTAAACCCTCACAGAGACCAAAATTGCCATTTTTACAGAGTTTTGCTTACTCAAAAGCTTCAATTTTGACCCATTTCAGGCACAGAAATGACTTTAAACACACTTATTTTAGTTGAAAAAGTCATAATTCACATCCAACAGTCATTTAGAGTCAAAAGATTAAATGTTAAAATTTCATCATAAAAGACCATTTTGGGAACGTTCGACAGGTCCGGAGTCATCTTTTTTCATCCGAAATTTGATTTTTTGGACTGTACCAAAATGGTTCAAAATGTCAATTGGATCGTGCCTTATGTTGAATAACCACTTTTTAAACCCTCACAGTGACCAAAATTGCCATTTTTACAGAGTTTTGCTTACTCAAAAGCTTCAGTTTTGACCCGTTTCAGAACAGAAATGACTTTAAACACACTTATTTTAGTTGAAAAAGTCATAATTCACATCCAACAGTCATTTAGAGTCAAAAGATTAAATGTTAAAATTTCATCATAATAGACCATTTTGGGAACGTTCGACAGGTCCGGAGTCATCGTTTTTCATCCGGAATTTGATTTTTTGGACTGTACCAAAATGATTCAAAATGTCAATTGGATCGTGCCTCATGTTGAATAACCACTTTTTAAACGCTCACAGTGACCAAAATTGCCATTTTTACAGAGTTTTGCTTACTCAAAAGCTTCAATTTTGACCCGTTTCAGGCACAGAAATGACTTTAAACACACTTATTTTAGTTGAAAAAGTCATAATTCACATCCAACAGTCATTTAGAATCAAAAGATTAAATGTTAAAATTTCATCATTATAGACCATTTTGGGAACGTTCGACAAGTCCGGAGTCATCATTTTTCATCCGAAAATTGACTTTTTGGACTGTACCAAAAATGATTCAAAATGTCAATTGGATCGTGCCTCATGTTGAATAACCACAATTTAAACCCTCACAGTGACCAAAATTGCCATTTTTACAGAGTTTTGCTTACTCAAAAGCTTCACTTTTGACCCATTTCAGGCACAGAAATGACTTTAAACACACTTATTCTAGTTGACAACGTCATAATTCACATCCAACAGTCATTTGGAGTCAAAAGATTAAATGTTGAAATTTCATCCATATTGACCATTTTGGGATCGTTCGACAGGTCCGGAGTCATCGTTTTTCATCCGAAAATTGATTTTTTGGACTGTACCAAAAATGATTCAAAATGTCAATTGGATCATGCCTCATGTTGAATAACCACTTTTTAAACCCTCACAGTGACCAAAATTGCCATTTTTACAGAGTTTTGCTTACTCAAAAGCTTCAATTTTGACCCAGTTCAGGCACAAAAATTACTTTAAACACACTTATTCTAGTTGACAAAGTCATAATTCACATCCAACAGTCATTTAGAATCAAAAGATTAAATGTTAAAATTTCATCATTATAGACCATTTTGGAATCGTTCGACAGGTCCGGAGTCATTGTTTTTCATCCGAAAATTGATATTTTGGACTGTACCAAAAATGATTCAAAATGTCAATTGGATCGTGCCTCATGTTGAATAACCACTTTTTAAACCCTCACAGTGACCCAAATTGCCATTTTTACAGAGTTTTGCTTACTCAAAAGCTTCAATTTTGACCCGTTTCAGGCACAGAAATGACTTTAAACACACTTCTTATAGTTGACAAAGTCATAATTCACATTCAACAGTCATTTAGAGTCAAAAGATTAAATGTTAAAATGTCATCATTATAGACCATTTTGGGATCGTTCGACAGGTCCGGAGTCATCGTTTTTCATCCGAAAATTGATTTTTTGGACTGTACCAAAAATGATTCAAAATGTCAATTGGATCGTGCCTCATGTTGAATAACCACTTTTTAAACCCTCACAGTGACCAAAATTGCCATTTTTACAGAGTTTTGCTTACTCAAAAGCTTCCATTTTGACCCGTTTCAGGCACAGAAATGACTTTAAACACACTTATTTTAGTTGACAAAGTCATAATTCACATCCAACAGTCATTTGGAGTCAAAAGATTAAATGTGGAAACTTCATCCATATTGACCATTTTGGGATCATTCGACAGGTCCGGAGTCATCGTTTTTCATCCGAAAATTGATTTTTTGGACTGTACCAAAAATGATTCAAAATGTCAATTGGATCGTGCCTCATGTTGAATAACCACTTTTTAAACCCTCACAGTGACCAAAATTGCCATTTTTACAGAGTATTGCTTACTCAAAAGCTTCAATTTTGACCCATTTCAGGCACAGAAATGACTTTAAACACACTTATTTTAGTTGAAAAAGTCATAATTCACATCCAACAGTCATTTAGAGTCAAAAGATTAAATGTTAAAATTTCATCATAAAAGACCATTTTGGGAACGTTCGACAGGTCCGGAGTCATCGTTTTTCATCCGAAATTTGATTTTTTGGACTGTACCAAAATGGTTCAAAATGTCAATTGGATCGTGCCTTATGTTGAATAACCACTTTTTAAACCCTCACAGTGACCAAAATTGCCATTTTTACAGAGTTTTGCTTACTCAAAAGCTTCAGTTTTGACCCGTTTCAGAACAGAAATGACTTTAAACACACTTATTTTAGTTGAAAAAGTCATAATTCACATCCAACAGTCATTTAGAGTCAAAAGATTAAATGTTAAAATTTCATCATTATAGACCATTTTGGGGAAGTTCGACAGGTCCGGAGTCATCGTTTTTCATCCGAAAATTGATTTTTTTGGACTGTACCAAAAATGATTCAAAATGTCAATTGGATCGTGCCTCATGTTGAATAACCACAATTTCAACCCTCACAGTGACCAAAATTGCCATTTTTACAGAGTTTTGCTTACTCAAAAGCTTCAATTTTGACCCGTTTCAGGCACAGAAATGACTTTAAACACACTTATTTTAGTTGACAAAGTCATAATTCACATCCAACAGTCATTTAGAGTCAAAAGATTAAATGTTAAAATTTCATCATAATAGACCATTTTGGGAACGTTCGACAGGTCCGGAGTCATCGTTTTTCATCCGAAATTTGATTTTTTGGACTGTACCAAAATGATTCAAAATGTCAATTGGATCGTGCCTCATGTTGAATAACCACTTTTTAAACGCTCACAGTGACCAAAATTGCCATTTTTACAGAGTTTTGCTTACTCAAAAGCTTCAATTTTGACCCGTTTCAGGCACAGAAATGACTTTAAACACACTTATTTTAGTTGAAAAAGTCATAATTCACATCCAACAGTAATTTAGAATCAAAAGATTAAATGTTAAAATTTCATCATTATAGACCATTTTGGGAACGTTCGACAAGTCCGGAGTCATCATTTTTCATCCGAAAATTGACTTTTTGGACTGTACCAAAAATGATTCAAAATGTCAATTGGATCGTGCCTCATGTTGAATAACCACAATTTAAACCCTCACAGTGACCAAAATTGCCATTTTTACAGAGTTTCGCTTACTCAAAAGCTTCACTTTTGACCCATTTCAGGCACAGAAATGACTTTAAACACACTTATTCTAGTTGACAAAGTCATAATTCACAACCAACAGTCATTTGGAGTCAAAAGATTAAATGTTGAAATTTCATCCATATTGACCATTTTGGGATCGTTCGACAGGTCCGGAGTCATCGTTTTTCATCCGAAAATTGATTTTTTGGACTGTACCAAAATGGTTCAAAATGTCAATTGGATCGTGCCTTATGTTGAATAACCACTTTTTAAACCCTCACAGTGACCAAAATTGCCATTTTTACAGAGTTTTGCTTACTCAAAAGCTTCAGTTTTGACCCGTTTCAGAACAGAAATGACTTTAAACACACTTATTTTAGTTGAAAAAGTCATAATTCACATCCAACAGTCATTTAGAGTCAAAAGATTAAATGTTAAAATTTCATCATAATAGACCATTTTGGGAACGTTCGACAGGTCCGGAGTCATCGTTTTTCATCCGAAATTTGATTTTTTGGACTGTACCAAAATGATTCAAAATGTCAATTGGATCGTGCCTCATGTTGAATAACCACTTTTTAAACGCTCACAGTGACCAAAATTGCCATTTTTACAGAGTTTTGCTTACTCAAAAGCTTCAATTTTGACCCGTTTCAGGCACAGAAATGACTTTAAACACACTTATTTTAGTTGAAAAAGTCATAATTCACATCCAACAGTCATTTAGAATCAAAAGATTAAATGTTAAAATTTCATCATTATAGACCATTTTGGGAACGTTCGACAAGTCCGGAGTCATCATTTTTCATCTGAAAATTGACTTTTTGGACTGTACCAAAAATGATTCAAAATGTCAATTGGATCGTGCCTCATGTTGAATAACCACAATTTAAACCCTCACAGTGACCAAAATTGCCATTTTTACAGAGTTTTGCTTACTCAAAAGCTTCACTTTTGACCCATTTCAGGCACAGAAATGACTTTAAACACACTTATTCTAGTTGACAAAGTCATAATTCACATCCAACAGTCATTTGGAGTCAAAAGATTAAATGTTGAAATTTCATCCATATTGACCATTTTGGGATCGTTCGACAGGTCCGGAGTCATCGTTTTTCATCCGAAAATTGATTTTTTGGACTGTACCAAAAATGATTCAAAATGTCAATTGGATCATGCCTCATGTTGAATAACCACTTTTTAAACCCTCACAGTGACCAAAATTGCCATTTTTACAGAGTTTTGCTTACTCAAAAGCTTCAATTTTGACCCAGTTCAGGCACAAAAATGACTTTAAACACACTTATTCTAGTTGACAAAGTCATAATTCACATCCAACAGTCATTTAGAATCAAAAGATTAAATGTTAAAATTTCATCATTATAGACCATTTTGGAATCGTTCGACAGGTCCGGAGTCATTGTTTTTCATCCGAAAATTGATATTTTGGACTGTACCAAAAATGATTCAAAATGTCAATTGGATCGTGCCTCATGTTGAATAACCACTTTTTAAACCCTCACAGTGACCCAAATTGCCATTTTTACAGAGTTTTGCTTACTCAAAAGCTTCAATTTTGACCCGTTTCAGGCACAGAAATGACTTTAAACACACTTCTTATAGTTGACAAAGTCATAATTCACATTCAACAGTCATTTAGAGTCAAAAGATTAAATGTTAAAATGTCATCATTATAGACCATTTTGGGATCGTTCGACAGGTCCGGAGTCATCGTTTTTCATCCGAAAATTGATTTTTTGGACTGTACCAAAAATGATTCAAAATGTCAATTGGATCGTGCCTCATGTTGAATAACCACTTTTTAAACCCTCACAGTGACCAAAATTGCCATTTTTACAGAGTTTTGCTTACTCAAAAGCTTCCATTTTGACCCGTTTCAGGCACAGAAATGACTTTAAACACACTTATTTTAGTTGACAAAGTCATAATTCACATCCAACAGTCATTTGGAGTCAAAAGATTAAATGTGGAAATTTCATCCATATTGACCATTTTGGGATCATTCGACAGGTCCGGAGTCATCGTTTTTCATCCGAAAATTGATTTTTTGGACTGTACCAAAAATGATTCAAAATGTCAATTGGATCGTGCCTCATGTTGAATAACCACTTTTTAAACCCTCACAGTGACCAAAATTGCCATTTTTACAGAGTATTGCTTACTCAAAAGCTTCAATTTTGACCCATTTCAGGCACAGAAATGACTTTAAACACACTTATTTTAGTTGAAAAAGTCATAATTCACATCCAACAGTCATTTAGAGTCAAAAGATTAAATGTTAAAATTTCATCATAAAAGACCATTTTGGGAACGTTCGACAGGTCCGGAGTCATCGTTTTTCATCCGAAATTTGATTTTTTGGACTGTACCAAAATGGTTCAAAATGTCAATTGGATCGTGCCTTATGTTGAATAACCACTTTTTAAACCCTCACAGTGACCAAAATTGCCATTTTTACAGAGTTTTGCTTACTCAAAAGCTTCAGTTTTGACCCGTTTCAGAACAGAAATGACTTTAAACACACTTATTTTAGTTGAAAAAGTCATAATTCACATCCAACAGTCATTTAGAGTCAAAAGATTAAATGTTAAAATTTCATCATTATAGACCATTTTGGGAAAGTTCGACAGGTCCGGAGTCATCGTTTTTCATCCGAAAATTGATTTTTTTTGGACTGTACCAAAAATGATTCAAAATGTCAATTGGATCGTGCCTCATGTTGAATAACCACAATTTCAACCCTCACAGTGACCAAAATTGCCATTTTTACAGAGTTTTGCTTACTCAAAAGCTTCAATTTTGACCCGTTTCAGGCACAGAAATGACTTTAAACACACTTATTTTAGTTGACAAAGTCATAATTCACATCCAACAGTCATTTAGAGTCAAAAGATTAAATGTTAAAATTTCATCATAATAGACCATTTTGGGAACGTTCGACAGGTCCGGAGTCATCGTTTTTCATCCGAAATTTGATTTTTTGGACTGTACCAAAATGATTCAAAATGTCAATTGGATCGTGCCTCATGTTGAATAACCACTTTTTAAACGCTCACAGTGACCAAAATTGCCATTTTTACAGAGTTTTGCTTACTCAAAAGCTTCAATTTTGACCCGTTTCAGGCACAGAAATGACTTTAAACACACTTATTTTAGTTGAAAAAGTCATAATTCACATCCAACAGTCATTTAGAATCAAAAGATTAAATGTTAAAATTTCATCATTATAGACCATTTTGGGAACGTTCGACAAGTCCGGAGTCATCATTTTTCATCCGAAAATTGACTTTTTGGACTGTACCAAAAATGATTCAAAATGTCAATTGGATCGTGCCTCATGTTGAATAACCACAATTTAAACCCTCACAGTGACCAAAATTGCCATTTTTACAGAGTTTTGCTTACTCAAAAGCTTCACTTTTGACCCATTTCAGGCACAGAAATGACTTTAAACACACTTATTCTAGTTGACAAAGTCATAATTCACATCCAACAGTCATTTAGAGTCAAAAGATTAAATGTTAAAATTTCATCCATATTGACCATTTTGGGATCGTTCGACAGGTCCGGAGTCATCGTTTTTCATCCGACAATTCATTTTTTGGACTGTACCAAAAATGATTCAAAATGTCAATTGGATCATGCCTCATGTTGAATAACCACTTTTTAAACCCTCACAGTGACCAAAATTGCCATTTTTACAGAGTTTTGCTTACTCAAAAGCTTCAATTTTGACCCAGTTCAGGCACAGAAATGACTTTAAACACACTTATTCTAGTTGACAAAGTCATAATTCACATCCAACAGTCATTTAGAGTCAAAAGATTAAATGTTAAAATTTCATCATTATAGACCATTTTGGAATCGTTCGACAGGTCCGGAGTCATCGTTTTTCATCCGAAAATTGATTTTTTGGACTGTACCAAAAATGATTCAAAATGTCAATTGGATCGTGCCTCATGTTGAATAACCACTTTTTAAACCCTCACAGTGACCAAAATTGCCATTTTTACAGAGTTTTGCTTACTCAAAAGCTTCCATTTTGACCCGTTTCAGGCACAGAAATGACTTTAAACACACTTATTTTAGTTGACAAAGTCATAATTCACATCCAACAGTCATTTGGAGTCAAAAGATTAAATGTGGAAATTTCATCCATATTGACCATTTTGGGATCGTTCGACAGGTCCGGAGTCATCGTTTTTCATCCGAAAATTGATTTTTTTGGACTGTACCAAAAATGATTCAAAATATCAATTGGATCATGCCTCATGTTGAATAACCACTTTTTAAACCCTCACAGTGACCAAAATTGCCATTTTTACAGAGTTTTGCTTACTCAAAAGCTTCAATTTTGACCCGTTTCAGGCACAGAAATGACTTTAAAGACACTTATTTTAGTTGACAAAGTCATAATTCACATCCAACAGTAATTTAGAGTCAAAAGATTAAATGTTGAAATTTCATCATTATAGACCATTTTGGGATCGTTCGACAGGTCCGGAGTCATCGTTTTTCATCCAAAAATTGATTTTTTGGACTGTACCAAAAATGATTCAAAATGTCAATTGGATCGTGCCTCATGTTGAATAACCACTTTTTAAACCCTCACAGTGACCAAAATTGCCATTTTTACAGAGTTATGCTTACTCAAAAGCTTCCATTTTGACCCGTTTCAGGCACAGAAATGACTTTAAACACACTTATTTTAGTTGACAAAGTCATAATTCACATCCAACAGTCATTTGGAGTCAAAAGATTAAATGTGGAAATTTCATCCATATTGACCATTTTGGGATCGTTCGACAGGTCCGGAGTCATCGTTTTTTATCCGAAAATTGATTTTTTGGACTGTACCAAAAATGATTCAAAATGTCAATTGGATCATGCCTCATGTTGAATAACCACTTTTTAAACCCTCACAGTGACCAAAATTGCCATTTTTACAGAGTTTTGCTTACTCAAAAGCTTCCATTTTGACCCGTTTCAGGCACAGAAATGACTTTAAACACACTTATTCTAGTTGACAAAGTCATAATTCACATCCAACAGTCATTTAGAGTCAAAAGATTAAATGTTAAAATTTCATCATTATAGACCATTTTGGGATCGTTCGACAGGTCTGGAGTCATCGTTTTTCATCCGAAAATTGATTTTTTGGACTGTACCAAAAATGATTCAAAATGTCAATTGGATCGTGCCTCATGTTGAATAACCGCTTTTTAAACCCTCACAGTGACCAAAATTGCCATTTTTACAGAGTTTTGCTTACTCAAAAGCTTCCATTTTGACCCCTTTCAGGCACAGAAATGACTTTAAACACACTTATTCTAGTTGACAAAGTCATAATTCACATCCAACAGTCATTTGGAGTCAAAAGATTAAATGTGGAAATTTCATCCATATTGACCATTTTGGGATCGTTCGACAGGTCCGGAGTCATCGTTTTTCATCCGAAAATTGATTTTTTGGACTGTACCAAAAATGATTCAAAATGTCAATTGGATCATGCCTCATGTTGAATAACCACTTTTTAAACCCTCACAGTGACCAAAATTGCCATTTTTACAGAGTTTTGCTTACTCAAAAGCTTCCATTTTGACCCGTTTCAGGCACAAAATGACTTTAAACACACTTATTTTAGTTGACAAAGTCATAATTCACATCCAACAGTCATTTAGAGTCAAAAGATTAAATGTTAAAATTTCATCCATATTGACCATTTTGGGATCGTTCGACAGGTCCGGAGTCATCGTTTTTCATCCGACAATTCATTTTTTGGACTGTACCAAAAATGATTCAAAATGTCAATTGGATCATGCCTCATGTTGAATAACCACTTTTTAAACCCTCACAGTGACCAAAATTGCCATTTTTACAGAGTTTTGCTTACTCAAAAGCTTCCATTTTGACCCGTTTCAGGCACAAAATGACTTTAAACACACTTATTTTAGTTGACAAAGTCATAATTCACATCCAACAGTCATTTAGAGTCAAAAGATTAAATGTTAAAATTTCATCCATATTGACCATTTTGGGATCGTTCGACAGGTCCGGAGTCATCGTTTTTCATCCGACAATTCATTTTTTGGACTGTACCAAAAATGATTCAAAATGTCAATTGGATCATGCCTCATGTTGAATAACCACTTTTTAAACCCTCACAGTGACCAAAATTGCCATTTTTACAGAGTTTTGCTTACTCAAAAGCTTCCATTTTGACCCGTTTCAGGCACAAAATGACTTTAAACACACTTATTCTAGTTGACAAAGTCATAATTCACATCCAACAGTCATTTAGAGTCAAAAGATTAAATGTTAAAATGTCATCATTATAGACCATTTTGGGATCGTTCGACAGGTCTGGAGTCATCGTTTTTCATCCGAAAATTGATTTTTTGGACTGTACCAAAAATGATTCAAAATGTCAATTGGATCGTGCCTCATGTTGAATAACCGCTTTTTAAACCCTCACAGTGACCAAAATTGCCATTTTTACAGAGTTTTGCTTACTCAAAAGCTTCCATTTTGACCCCTTTCAGGCACAGAAATGACTTTAAACACACTTATTCTAGTTGACAAAGTCATAATTCACATCCAACAGTCATTTGGAGTCAAAAGATTAAATGTGGAAATTTCATCCATATTGACCATTTTGGGATCGTTCGACAGGTCCGGAGTCATCGTTTTTCATCCGAAAATTGATTTTTTGGACTGTACCAAAAATGATTCAAAATGTCAATTGGATCATGCCTCATGTTGAATAACCACTTTTTAAACCCTCACAGTGACCAAAATTGCCATTTTTACAGAGTTTTGCTTACTCAAAAGCTTCCATTTTGACCCGTTTCAGGCACAAAATGACTTTAAACACACTTATTTTAGTTGACAAAGTCATAATTCACATCCAACAGTCATTTAGAGTCAAAAGATTAAATGTTAAAATTTCATCCATATTGACCATTTTGGGATCGTTCGACAGGTCCGGAGTCATCGTTTTTCATCCGACAATTCATTTTTTGGACTGTGCCAAAAATGATTCAAAATGTCAATTGGATCATGCCTCATGTTGAATAACCACTTTTTAAACCCTCACAGTGACCAAAATTGCCATTTTTACAGAGTTTTGCTTACTCAAAAGCTTCCATTTTGACCCGTTTCAGGCACAAAATGACTTTAAACACACTTATTTTAGTTGACAAAGTCATAATTCACATCCAACAGTCATTTAGAGTCAAAAGATTAAATGTTAAAATTTCATCCATATTGACCATTTTGGGATCGTTCGACAGGTCCGGAGTCATCGTTTTTCATCCGACAATTCATTTTTTGGACTGTACCAAAAATGATTCAAAATGTCAATTGGATCATGCCTCATGTTGAATAACCACTTTTTAAACCCTCACAGTGACCAAAATTGCCCTTTTTACAGAGTTTTGCTTACTCAAAAGCTTCAATTTTGACCCGTTTCAGGCACAGAAATGACTTTAAACACACTTATTCTAGTTGACAAAGTCATAATTCACATCCAACAGTCATTTAGAGTCAAAAGATTAAATGTTAAAATTTCATCATTATAGACCATTTTGGAATCGTTCGACAGGTCCGGAGTCATCGTTTTTCATCCGAAAATTGATTTTTTGGACTGTACCAAAAATGATTCAAAATGTCAATTTGGATCGTGCCTCATGTTGAATAACCACTTTTTAAACCCTCACAGTGACCAAAATTGCCATTTTTACAGAGTTTTGCTTACTCAAAAGCTTCCATTTTGACCCGTTTCAGGCACAGAAATGACTTTAAACACACTTATTTTAGTTGACAAAGTCATAATTCACATCCAACAGTCATTTGGAGTCAAAAGATTAAATGTTGAAATTTCATCCATATTGACCATTTTGGGATCGTTCGACAGGTCCGGAGTCATCGTTTTTCATCCGAAAATTGATTTTTTGGACTGTACCAAAAATGATTCAAAATGTCAATTGGATCATGCCACATGTTGAATAACCACTTTTTAAACCCTCACAGGGACCAAAATTGCCATTTTTACAGAGTTTTGCTTACTCAAAAGCTTCCATTTTGACCCGTTTCAGGCACAAAATGACTTTAAACACACTTATTTTAGTTGACAAAGTCATAATTCACATCCAACAGTCATTTAGAGTCAAAAGATTAAATGTTAAAATTTCATCCATATTGACCATTTTGGGATCGTTTGACAGGTCCGGAGTCATCGTTTTTCATCCGACAATTCATTTTTTGGACTGTACCAAAAATGATTCAAAATGTCAATTGGATCATGCCTCATGTTGAATAACCACTTTTTAAACCCTCACAGTGACCAAAATTGCCATTTTTACAGAGTTTTGCTTACTCAAAAGCTTCAATTTTGACCCGTTTCAGGCACAGAAATGACTTTAAACACACTTATTTTAGTTGACAAAGTCATAATTCACATCCAACAGTCATTTAGAGTCAAAAGATTAAATGTTAAAATTTCATCATAATTGACCATTTTGGGAACGTTCGACAGGTCCGGAGTCATCGTTTTTCATCCGAAATTTGATTTTTTGGACTGTACCAAAATGATTCAAAATGTCAATTGGATCGTGCCTCATGTTGAATAACCACTTTTTAAACGCTCACAGTGACCAAAATTGCCATTTTTACAGAGTTTTGCTTACTCAAAAGCTTCAATTTTGACCCGTTTCAGGCACAGAAATGACTTTAAACACACTTATTTTAGTTGAAAAAGTCATAATTCACATCCAACAGTCATTTAGAATCAAAAGATTAAATGTTAAAATTTCATCATTATAGACCATTTTGGGAACGTTCGACAAGTCCGGAGTCATCATTTTTCATCCGAAAATTGACTTTTTGGACTGTACCAAAAATGATTCAAAATGTCAATTGGATCGTGCCTCATGTTGAATAACCACAATTTAAACCCTCACAGTGACCAAAATTGCCATTTTTACAGAGTTTTGCTTACTCAAAAGCTTCACTTTTGACCCATTTCAGGCACAGAAATGACTTTAAACACACTTATTTTAGTTGAAAAAGTCATAATTCACATCCAACAGTCATTTAGAGTCAAAAGATTAAATGTTAAAATTTCATCATAATAGACCATTTTGGGAACGTTCGACAGGTCCGGAGTCATCGTTTTTAATCCGAAAATTGATTTTTTGGACTGTACCAAAATGATTCAAAATGTCAATTGGATCGTGCCTCATGTTGAATAACCACAATTTAAACCCTCACAGTGACCAAAATTGCCATTTTTACAGAGTTTTGCTTACTCAAAAGCTTCACTTTTGACCCATTTCAGGCACAGAAATGACTTTAAACACACTTATTTTAGTTGAAAAAGTCATAATTCACATCCAACAGTCATTTAGAGTCAAAAGATTAAATGTTAAAATGTCATCATAATAGACCATTTTGGGAACGTTCGACAGGTCCGGAGTCATCGTTTTTAATCCGAAAATTGATTTTTTGGACTGTACCAAAAATGATTCAAAATGTCAATTGGATCGTGCCTCATGTTGAATAACCACTTTTTAAACCCTCACAGTGACCAAAATTCCCATTTTTACAGAGTTTTGCTTACTCAAAAGCTTCAATTTTGACCCATTTCAGGCACAGAAATGACTTTAAACACACTTATTTTAGTTGACAAAGTCATAATTCACATCCAACAGTCATTTAGAGTCAAAACATTAAATGTTAAAATTTCATCATTATAGACCATTTTGGGATCGTTCTACAGGTCCGGAGTCATCGTTTTTCATCCGAAAATTGATTTTTTGGACTGTACCAAAAATGATTCAAAATGTCAATTGGATCGTGCCTCATGTTGAATAACCACTTTTTAAACCCTCACAGTGACCAAAATTGCCATTTTTACAGAGTTTTGCTTACTCAAAAGCTTCCATTTTGACCCGTTTCAGGCACAGAAATGACTTTAAACACACTTATTCTAGTTGACAAAGTCATAATTCACATCCAACAGTCATTTAGAGTCAAAAGATTAAATGTTAAAATTTCATCATTATAGACCATTTTGGGATCGTTCGACAGGTCTGGAGTCATCGTTTTTCATCCGAAAATTGATTTTTTGGACTGTACCAAAAATTATTCAAAATGTCAATTGGATCGTGCCTCATGTTGAATAACCGCTTTTTAAACCCTCACAGTGACCAAAATTGCCATTTTTACAGAGTTTTGCTTACTCAAAAGCTTCCATTTTGACCCGTTTCAGGCACAGAAATGACTTTAAACACACTTATTCTAGTTGACAAAGTCATAATTCACATCCAACAGTCATTTGGAGTCAAAAGATTAAATGTGGAAATTTCATCCATATTGACCATTTTGGGATCGTTCGACAGGTCCGGAGTCATCGTTTTTCATCCGAAAATTGATTTTTTGGACTGTACCAAAAATGATTCAAAATGTCAATTGGATCATGCCTCATGTTGAATAACCACTTTTTAAACCCTCACAGTGACCAAAATTGCCATTTTTACAGAGTTTTGCTTACTCAAAAGCTTCCATTTTGACCCGTTTCAGGCACAAAATGACTTTAAACACACTTATTTTAGTTGACAAAGTCATAATTCACATCCAACAGTCATTTAGAGTCAAAAGATTAAATGTTAAAATTTCATCCATATTGACCATTTTGGGATCGTTCGACAGGTCCGGAGTCATCGTTTTTCATCCGACAATTCATTTTTTGGACTGTACCAAAAATGATTCAAAATGTCAATTGGATCATGCCTCATGTTGAATAACCACTTTTTAAACCCTCACAGTGACCAAAATTGCCATTTTTACAGAGTTTTGCTTACTCAAAAGCTTCAATTTTGACCCGTTTCAGGCACAGAAATGACTTTAAACACACTTATTCTAGTTGACAAAGTCATAATTCACATCCAACAGTCATTTAGAGTCAAAAGATTAAATGTTAAAATTTCCTCATTATAGACCATTTTGGAATCGTTTGACAGGTCCGGAGTCATCGTTTTTCATCCGAAAATTGATTTTTTGGACTGTACCAAAAATGATTCAAAATGTCAATTTGGATCGTGCCTCATGTTGAATAACCACTTTTTAAACCCTCACAGTGACCAAAATTGCCATTTTTACAGAGTTTTGCTTACTCAAAAGCTTCCATTTTGACCCGTTTCAGGCACAGAAATGACTTTAAACACACTTATTTTAGTTGACAAAGTCATAATTCACATCCAACAGTCATTTGGAGTCAAAAGATTAAATGTTGAAATTTCATCCATATTGACCATTTTGGGATCGTTCGACAGGTCCGGAGTCATCGTTTTTCATCCGAAAATTGATTTTTTGGACTGTACCAAAAATGATTCAAAATGTCAATTGGATCATGCCACATGTTGAATAACCACTTTTTAAACCCTCACAGGGACCAAAATTGCCATTTTTACAGAGTTTTGCTTACTCAAAAGCTTCCATTTTGACCCGTTTCAGGCACAAAATGACTTTAAACACACTTATTTTAGTTGACAAAGTCATAATTCACATCCAACAGTCATTTAGAGTCAAAAGATTAAATGTTAAAATTTCATCCATATTGACCATTTTGGGATCGTTTGACAGGTCCGGAGTCATCGTTTTTCATCCGACAATTCATTTTTTGGACTGTACCAAAAATGATTCAAAATGTCAATTGGATCATGCCTCATGTTGAATAACCACTTTTTAAACCCTCACAGTGACCAAAATTGCCATTTTTACAGAGTTTTGCTTACTCAAAAGCTTCAATTTTGACCCGTTTCAGGCACAGAAATGACTTTAAACACACTTATTTTAGTTGACAAAGTCATAATTCACATCCAACAGTCATTTAGAATCAAAAGATTAAATGTTAAAATTTCATCATTATAGACCATTTTGGGAACGTTCGACAAGTCCGGAGTCATCATTTTTCATCCGAAAATTGACTTTTTGGACTGTACCAAAAATGATTCAAAATGTCAATTGGATCGTGCCTCATGTTGAATAACCACAATTTAAACCCTCACAGTGACCAAAATTGCCATTTTTACAGAGTTTTGCTTACTCAAAAGCTTCACTTTTGACCCATTTCAGGCACAGAAATGACTTTAAACACACTTATTTTAGTTGAAAAAGTCATAATTCACATCCAACAGTCATTTAGAGTCAAAAGATTAAATGTTAAAATTTCATCATAATAGACCATTTTGGGAACGTTCGACAGGTCCGGAGTCATCGTTTTTAATCCGAAAATTGATTTTTTGGACTGTACCAAAATGATTCAAAATGTCAATTGGATCGTGCCTCATGTTGAATAACCACAATTTAAACCCTCACAGTGACCAAAATTGCCATTTTTACAGAGTTTTGCTTACTCAAAAGCTTCACTTTTGACCCATTTCAGGCACAGAAATGACTTTAAACACACTTATTTTAGTTGAAAAAGTCATAATTCACATCCAACAGTCATTTAGAGTCAAAAGATTAAATGTTAAAATTTCATCATAATAGACCATTTTGGGAACGTTCGACAGGTCCGGAGTCATCGTTTTTAATCCGAAAATTGATTTTTTGGACTGTACCAAAAATGATTCAAAATGTCAATTGGATCGTGCCTCATGTTGAATAACCACTTTTTAAACCCTCACAGTGACCAAAATTCCCATTTTTACAGAGTTTTGCTTACTCAAAAGCTTCAATTTTGACCCATTTCAGGCACAGAAATGACTTTAAACACACTTATTTTAGTTGACAAAGTCATAATTCACATCCAACAGTCATTTAGAGTCAAAAGATTAAATGTTAAAATTTCATCATTATAGACCATTTTGGGATCGTTCTACAGGTCCGGAGTCATCGTTTTTCATCCGAAAATTGATTTTTTGGACTGTACCAAAAATGATTCAAAATGTCAATTGGATCGTGCCTCATGTTGAATAACCACTTTTTAAACCCTCACAGTGACCAAAATTGCCATTTTTACAGAGTTTTGCTTACTCAAAAGCTTCCATTTTGACCCGTTTCAGGCACAGAAATGACTTTAAACACACTTATTCTAGTTGACAAAGTCATAATTCACATCCAACAGTCATTTAGAGTCAAAAGATTAAATGTTAAAATTTCATCATTATAGACCATTTTGGGATCGTTCGACAGGTCTGGAGTCATCGTTTTTCATCCGAAAATTGATTTTTTGGACTGTACCAAAAATTATTCAAAATGTCAATTGGATCGTGCCTCATGTTGAATAACCGCTTTTTAAACCCTCACAGTGACCAAAATTGCCATTTTTACAGAGTTTTGCTTACTCAAAAGCTTCCATTTTGACCCGTTTCAGGCACAGAAATGACTTTAAACACACTTATTCTAGTTGACAAAGTCATAATTCACATCCAACAGTCATTTGGAGTCAAAAGATTAAATGTGGAAATTTCATCCATATTGACCATTTTGGGATCGTTCGACAGGTCCGGAGTCATCGTTTTTCATCCGAAAATTGATTTTTTGGACTGTACCAAAAATGATTCAAAATGTCAATTGGATCATGCCTCATGTTGAATAACCACTTTTTAAACCCTCACAGTGACCAAAATTGCCATTTTTACAGAGTTTTGCTTACTCAAAAGCTTCCATTTTGACCCGTTTCAGGCACAAAATGACTTTAAACACACTTATTTTAGTTGACAAAGTCATAATTCACATCCAACAGTCATTTAGAGTCAAAAGATTAAATGTTAAAATTTCATCCATATTGACCATTTTGGGATCGTTCGACAGGTCCGGAGTCATCGTTTTTCATCCGACAATTCATTTTTTGGACTGTACCAAAAATGATTCAAAATGTCAATTGGATCATGCCTCATGTTGAATAACCACTTTTTAAACCCTCACAGTGACCAAAATTGCCATTTTTACAGAGTTTTGCTTACTCAAAAGCTTCAATTTTGACCCGTTTCAGGCACAGAAATGACTTTAAACACACTTATTCTAGTTGACAAAGTCATAATTCACATCCAACAGTCATTTAGAGTCAAAAGATTAAATGTTAAAATTTCATCATTATAGACCATTTTGGAATCGTTCGACAGGTCCGGAGTCATTGTTTTTCATCCGAAAATTGATATTTTGGACTGTACCAAAAATGATTCAAAATGTCAATTGGATCGTGCCTCATGTTGAATAACCACTTTTTAAACCCTCACAGTGACCCAAATTGCCATTTTTACAGAGTTTTGCTTACTCAAAAGCTTCAATTTTGACCCGTTTCAGGCACAGAAATGACTTTAAACACACTTCTTATAGTTGACAAAGTCATAATTCACATTCAACAGTCATTTAGAGTCAAAAGATTAAATGTTAAAATGTCATCATTATAGACCATTTTGGGATCGTTCGACAGGTCCGGAGTCATCGTCTTTCATCCGAAAATTTATTTTTTGGACTGTACCAAAAATGATTCAAAATGTCAATTGGATCGTGCCTCATGTTGAATAACCACTTTTTAAACCCTCACAGTGACCAAAATTGCCATTTTTACAGAGTTTTGCTTACTCAAAAGCTTCAATTTTGACCCATTTCAGGCATAGAAATGACTTTAAAGACACCTATTTTAGTTGACAAAGTCATAATTCACATCCAACAGTCATTAAGAGTCAAAAGATTAAATGTTAAAATTTCATCCATATTGACCATTTTCGGATCTTTCGACAGGTCCGGAGTCATCGTTTTTCATCCGAAAATTTATTTTTTTGGACTGTACCAAAAATGATTCAAAATGTCAATTGGATCGTGCCTCATGTTGAATAACCACTTTTTAAACCCTCACAGTGACCAAACTTGCCATTTTTACAGAGTTTTGCTTACTCAAAAGCATCAATTTTGACCCGTTTCAGGCACAGAAATGACTTTAAACACACTTATTTTAGTTGAAAAAGTCATAATTCACATCCAACAGTCATTTAGAGTCAAAAGATTAAATGTTAAAATTTCATCATTATAGACCATTTTGGGAACGTTCGACAGGTCTGGAGTCATCGTTTTTCATCCGAAATTTGATTTTTTGGACTGTACCAAAATGATTCAAAATGTCAATTGGATCGTGCCTCATGTTGAATAACCACTTTTTAAACCCTCACAGTGACCAAAATTGCCATTTTTACAGAGTTTTGCTTACTCAAAAGCTTCCATTTTGACCCGTTTCAGGCACAGAAATGACTTTAAACACACTTATTTTAGTTGACAAAGTCATAATTCACATCCAACAGTCATTTGGAGTCAAAAGATTAAATGTTGAAATTTCATCCATATTGACCATTTTGGGATCGTTCGACAGGTCCGGAGTCATCGTTTTTCATCCGAAAATTGATTTTTTGGACTGTACCAAAAATGATTCAAAATGTCAATTGGATCATGCCACATGTTGAATAACCACTTTTTAAACCCTCACAGTGACCAAAATTGCCATTTTTACAGAGTTTTGCTTACTCAAAAGCTTCCATTTTGACCCGTTTCAGGCACAAAATGACTTTAAACACACTTATTTTAGTTGACAAAGTCATAATTCACATCCAACAGTCATTTAGAGTCAAAAGATTAAATGTTAAAATTTCATCCATATTGACCATTTTGGGATCGTTTGACAGGTCCGGAGTCATCGTTTTTCATCCGACAATTCATTTTTTGGACTGTACCAAAAATGATTCAAAATGTCAATTGGATCATGCCTCATGTTGAATAACCACTTTTTAAACCCTCACAGAGACCAAAATTGCCATTTTTACAGAGTTTTGCTTACTCAAAAGCTTCAATTTTGACCCATTTCAGGCACAGAAATGACTTTAAACACACTTATTTTAGTTGAAAAAGTCATAATTCACATCCAACAGTCATTTAGAGTCAAAAGATTAAATGTTAAAATTTCATCATAAAAGACCATTTTGGGAACGTTCGACAGGTCCGGAGTCATCGTTTTTCATCCGAAATTTGATTTTTTGGACTGTACCAAAATGGTTCAAAATGTCAATTGGATCGTGCCTTATGTTGAATAACCACTTTTTAAACCCTCACAGTGACCAAAATTGCCATTTTTACAGAGTTTTGCTTACTCAAAAGCTTCAGTTTTGACCCGTTTCAGAACAGAAATGACTTTAAACACACTTATTTTAGTTGAAAAAGTCATAATTCACATCCAACAGTCATTTAGAGTCAAAAGATTAAATGTTAAAATTTCATCATTATAGACCATTTTGGGAAAGTTCGACAGGTCCGGAGTCATCGTTTTTCATCCGAAAATTGATTTTTTTGGACTGTACCAAAAATGATTCAAAATGTCAATTGGATCGTGCCTCATGTTGAATAACCACAATTTCAACCCTCACAGTGACCAAAATTGCCATTTTTACAGAGTTTTGCTTACTCAAAAGCTTCAATTTTGACCCGTTTCAGGCACAGAAATGACTTTAAACACACTTATTTTAGTTGACAAAGTCATAATTCACATCCAACAGTCATTTAGAGTCAAAAGATTAAATGTTAAAATTTCATCATAATAGACCATTTTGGGAACGTTCGACAGGTCCGGAGTCATCGTTTTTCATCCGAAATTTGATTTTTTGGACTGTACCAAAATGATTCAAAATGTCAATTGGATCGTGCCTCATGTTGAATAACCACTTTTTAAACGCTCACAGTGACCAAAATTGCCATTTTTACAGAGTTTTGCTTATTCAAAAGCTTCAATTTTGACCCGTTTCAGGCACAGAAATGACTTTAAATACACTTATTTTAGTTGAAAAAGTCATAATTCACATCCAACAGTCATTTAGAATCAAAAGATTAAATGTTAAAATTTCATCATTATAGACCATTTTGGGAACGTTCGACAAGTCCGGAGTCATCATTTTTCATCTGAAAATTGACTTTTTGGACTGTACCAAAAATGATTCAAAATGTCAATTGGATCGTGCCTCATGTTGAATAACCACTTCTTAAACCCTCACAGTGACCAAAATTGCCATTTTTACAGAGTTTTGCTTACT